>NW_011495059.1:1977737-2011723 GCF_000754665.1 Bison bison bison
TTACTTTACTAGCATGTGAGATGAGTGCAATTGTGCAGTAGTTTGAGCATTCTTTGGCATTGCCTTTCTTTGGGATTAGAATGAAAACTGACCTTTTCCAGTCCTGTGGCCACTGCTGAGTTTTCCAAATTTGTTGGCATATTGAGTGTAGCACTTGAACAGTATCATCTTTTAGGATTTGAAATAGCTCAACTGGAATTCCATCACCTCCACTAGCTTTATTCGTGATGATGCTTCCTAAGGCCCACTTGACTTCACATTCCAGGATGTCTGGCTCTAGGTGAGACACACCATTGTGTGGTGTGATCATCATGATCACACCATCGTGGTTATCTGGGTCATGAAGATTGTTTTTGTATAGTTCCAGGATATCTGGGTCATGAAAATTGCTTTTGTATAGTTCTTCTGTGTATTCTTGCCACCTCTTCTTAATATTGACAAATGGATAAGAAAGCTGTTGTACATATACAATGGAATAAAAAGAATGCATTTGAATCAGTTCTAATGAGGTGTATGAAACTGGATCCTATTATACAGAGTGAAGTAAGTCAGAAAGAAAAACACCAATATAGTATATTAACACATATATATGGAATTTGGAAAGATGGTAACGATGACCCTATATGCAAGACAGCAAAAGAGACACAGATGTAAAGAACAGACTTTTGGACTCTGTGGGAGAAGGCGAGGGTGGGATGATTTGAGAGAATAGCATTGAATCATGTATATTATCATATGTGAAATAGATCACCAGTCCAGGTTCGATGCATGAGACAGGGTGCTCAGGGCTGGTGCACTGACCCTGAGGGATGGGATGAGGAGGGAGGTGGGAGGGGGTTCAGGAAGGAGAACACATGTACAGCCATGGCTGATTCATGTCGATGTATGGCATAAACCACTACAATATTGTAAAGTAATTAGTCTCCAATTGAATAAATTTTAAAAAATATCTTCTGCTGCTGTTAGGTCCGTACCATTTCTGTCCTTTATTGTGCCCATTGTCTGAGGCTGCACCTAAAAAAGACGGTTGACAGGCCCCACCAGTGGGCACTGAGTTGAAGGTACAGAACCCTCGGTCCCGAGTAAGGATTCTTGTAGGAGAGGGCGCACATTCTCATTACGAGCACTTGTCTTAGAGTTGTTTGCTTTCTGTTACCCTCTGCCCAGCACATGTACAGTGCCTGTTCACCTGGCCCCAAGTGTGAGTAGACTCATACGTGAGCAAGTAGCTAACATCGATAGAGGAGCGTGTGCCAGACCCACCCTCGGCCTCCACCCCTTGATGGTTCAAACCCCCATCTACCATTTTATTAGGTTTATTGTGAGTCACTGAGCCCTGGTTTTCAGTCTAGCATTTGAACTCCATACAGCCTCATCTGCCAAGCTTCCTAGAGACTGATTCTCCGGAGTCTTTGAATAGGGCTTCCCCAGATCTGCCAGCCCCACTGAGCTCAGTACCCAGCCTGGGCACACATGATGCTGACCCAGGAGAGGTCGGGCTGGGGGCAGGGAGCACGGAGATCACAAAAAGACCTGTCCCCAGACTCTGTGTCCGCGTGAGCAAGAACAGACCCTGGCAGCATCCGGGGCCTCATCTCCTTCTCTCTCTCACCTCCTGCTAATGGCAGAGCTGCTGTTCTGTCCATCCTTGGGGAGGGGATAGATCAGCCTTAGTACAGAACACAGCAATTCAGTGTTTCTGCTTTCAAAAGCCAAGGGGCAGAGGCTGGAAGAAAGAAAACATGTTCATGGTGGATTTGGCTGGAATCTCAGCAATCGATGCGGCTCCTGCTGCTGGTTTTATTACCCTCACTCAGCTGCGTTGCCTAATCTGAATTCCGTGCTGCGTGTTCTCTCTGATCCTGCTCATGGTTCCACTAATCCCTGCTATAGATTTCTCGCTTCCTCCCACGAGCCTTCTCTCCTTTCCAGGCACTCCGATACGTGCTGGAAGCTGCATGTTCCAGAGACATGATCTGGGCAGAACTGCCTGGCTGGGCAGATCTTTGCCTTCCCTTCCTCTTGCTGCCCCTTTGGGATGGGGTGCTGTGGTCACCCCATAGGGGATCAATTTGGTTGAAATCAGTTGGAAAGAACTGGATTATGTTTCTGAGTAAGAGCCTTAGAGACACCTGGGCCCCTGGTACATCTTGCTGTGCTGTTCAGACAAAGCCAGGACTGAAACCTCCCTGGTGGTCCAGTGGCTAAGACTCCACACTCCCAATGCAGGGGGCTTGGGTTTGATTCCCGGTCAGGGAACTAGATGCCACATGCTGCATCTGAGAGTTCATATGCTGCAGGTAAAGATCCCGCATACCCCAGTGAAGACCAAAGATCCCAAGTGCTAAAGATCCCGCATACCCCAGTGAAGACCAAAGATCCCAAGTGCTAAAGATCCCGCATACCCCAGTGAAGACCAAAGATCCCAAGTGCTGTAACTAGTGCAACCAAATAGATGAATAAATATTAAAAAATAAAAAGCCAGGACATCCTGTCCTTCTATAAGCCTCCTGTTCCACTCAGCCCATGACCAAACAGGAGTCTCCCATCCCTCTTCCTACACGCTCTCCTTGTAACCCTGAGCCCATTCGTGTTTGATTTTACTTCCTGAAATGTTAAGCCTGCCCTCTCCTTCCCAGGCTGCTTGTAACGTGACTCAGCTTGATACAGAGTATGGGTTGTATCGTGCCCCTCACAAAGGATGTGTTGAAGCAAGGCTCACCCCAGTTCCTGTGAAGGTGGTCTTATTTAGAAAGAAGGTCTCTGCAGGTATAATTAGTTAAGATGAAGTCGTGACGGTGGACCCAGATCTATAATATGACACTGTAATATGACTGGTGTCCTTACAAGAAGAGGAAAACATCAGGTGAAGACAGAGACACAAGAAGAACCTCTGTGATGACAGAGGCAGATATTGATACGATACATCTCCAGCCTAAGGTGTGCCAGTGGTTGCCCGCAGATGCCAGCAGCCAAAAGAGATGAAGAAGGATTCTACCCAGGGTCTCAGAGGGAGCATGGCCCTGTTGACACCTGGACTTCAGACTTCTAGCCTCTAAATTTCTGTTATTTAAGTCACCCGGGTTGCAGTACTTTATTACAGCCCTGGAAATGAACAGACTTGGAAGTGCAGTGATCCTGAGCATGGGGCAGCAGGCAGGGGTCCACCTCGCAGAGCTGTGCCTTTGCAGCGAAAGACCTCAAGGAGACTGAAGCTGAGAACTGCCATCCTGGAGAATCCTTTTGGTGCACCCTCCCCCCTGCTGTGGGGTCTCCATGTTGGCTGGATTCTGCACTTGGCTCACAGCAGGCCTCTTCTCTGGGGCTCTGACCCTCCCCTCTGTAATCGGCCTCCTGCATTTGAACAGTCTTAGCATCTGCTGCCAGGCACATCCTGGCCTTGGCCTGGGCCACACCAACCAGGCCGTTCACGTTGTCCTGACCTCATTTGACCCATAGGCCATCCCTGATAGGTTTTTGTGCTCGCCTCCGGACTGACTGCTCCTGCGTAGGCCTCCTGTGTTCCACAGCTGCCCAGGACTGCTCTGAACTCTGCAAGAAGAGTTAACCATCCGTTCAGTGCGGCCAATTGTTCTCTTGCACTGGCTGTCGGAGGATGTCTAAAGGGACTATCACTTTGCCGCAGGGCACCCGAAAGAGTGTGTGTTCTCTTTTACATCTGCTCTTCAGACTAAATCCTTAATCCCCAGCGCAGGCCCTGGGTGCTCCTCTCTCCCGCAGCTAAGCAGCTTTGAGCCCCCAGGGCTCCAGGCTCAGCACACAAGTTCTGCAAGCAGGGAGCCAGCACTGTTAGCCCTGAGCTGGCTCAATTTCTTCATCCTCATCGATGGAGCAGGCTTCGTCTGGCACACAGGGAGCCAGGGTGGGGAGGAGACCACTGGGTGGTCTTAGGGACGTCCACAGTGTGTCCCACACCAGCGATGGCATAGGGAAATCTGACTCATAGTCTAGCTTGGCCTAAGCAGAGCCATACATGCCCTTCTCTGTACAGACTTCTGTGTTAGCATCCATCACACTGAGCTTTGATTTTCAGCTTGCACGTGTGTCTTTGCCATTACGCGGTGAGTTCTCAAACAGCAGGGTGGTCTCCTAATCGCCTCGCATGCCCAGCACCTTGTTTTACCCACTATTATCTTGATAATCCCAGCAACCACTCACGCCACACCAGTCGACGTCTAGGACTGGCCGCCTAGACAGCCAAGGGTTGAATGGGTGCTAATGAGGCCAAGGGAAGGGGTCTAGTCCATTTGGAAGTCACTTAGCTTTTTCTAGTTCCCTGACCATGGGCAAAATTTTCCTTCTGGCCAAATCCACACATAGCTCTAAGCATACGTTGCCCCCTCACAGTAGGTGCAGGCTGACCAACAGACGCTCCTAAACCCCAGCCACAGACTGGCTCCTGATCTGTCCTTCAGATTTAACCCCAACTTCAGCCACATTCAGTCTTTAACCCTACCTGTGACCTGACACCTAAGCCAGTTCAAAAAGTGCACCTACCTCTGGCTTCTTAGAAGTATCACCCCCAAATTCAGCCAGGACTTAGGATCCTTGTCTGACCACAGGCTAAGGTCCAGCTCTAGGACTCCCCTGGGCACAAGAGGGAACAGTTGAGACCTTGAGACAGTAGAAAGGCTTTCTCAGCCCACTGATGGTGAAGCCCTTTAAAGGGCATGCCTTCCAAGTGATGTGTCAATAATGACCGTAGCTGGCATCAACCAGGCACAACTGCTCTTAAGTAAGTCTATCATGCTAAATTCTAAATGCATGAAACATTCTTAGCATAACGGAGTTTACTTGCACCCAGAAGAGATTCACTGCAAAGATCTTCTATAGCATCACTTTCCTACTGTCTGTAACTGAATTAGAATCTGACCTCCACAGAGCATTTGCTATGTAAAACAAGGTCCACCTGGAAACACAGATCCAGGAGATGCATGGAACCAAGCAGAATCAGCGCTTGAGGAACCATTTATTTGAGTGTCCAGAATGCTTTCAAACAATCAATTAAAGCTATTGCTATCTCACAGAGTGCTCACCTCCACTTAAGGCTGAAAAAAAAAGGTCAACCTCTGTCAGCAATATTTAGCAGTTTCAGTTGTATAGGTTGTGAAGTCAATTCCAACCTCTTAAGCCTGCCCAGGTAATATTGAGGGGGTCTGGGATACTAGAAACCTGTATCTACTTTACACGTAACTCAGTCCTCATTAAATGGTCTTCCCCAGCAAGGGCAGAGCTGTCTTTGAAGAACCTGAGTGTCTGTAGTGTTTTCTAGCTACTTGACATTGACTTTGAGTTAAATCTTGGCTAAAAGCAATTACTGTCATATGATGAATTGAGGCAATTTATTTATTACTTGAGAAACATCCTAGGTGATGTCACTTGGAAGAATGATGGAATAATCCTTCCCAAGTAGTCCATTATCAGCCAGATCTAATGAGGGGGGCCACTGTTCTGAGGTGTGGGGGAGAGCAGTCAGCAGTTTTTAAAAATTAGTCATCATGAGATCAAAGAAAAGAGAATTGGAAATAAAGCAGAAAACAGTTGCCTAAACTTGAGCTTGCTTGTCTCCCTGTGGGATTATATGGCATGCTTGGATTGCTAAATATCAAGAAAGGTATTATAGAGAAAGCCCAGAGATTAATAATAAAACTAAACTCAATGTATGAAGTGCTTGGAGATGGTGGTTGATGTACAAGGAAAGTGAAAAGGATGGGAAAACTTAAGTTAAAAAGGTCAAGTTTAAATATCATTTGAGCAAAGTCTGTATAATTTGGCCCATATAACAAGATTCGCATGACATGTTCATCCATCCCTTCGATATTAGAATGTGATATATTGCTGGAAGGGCATGAGGGGAGATAATCTTCAAGAAAAGCAGGTATGAAATAGAACTTCAGGACACAGCGGGTGGCCAACTCAGCAGAGATGGCCATAAATACAGCAACTTCATAGTCTGGCTGGTCACAATAAGATTCTTGATCCCCGGAAGAAACAGTCTGATTCTTTCTTCCAGGTGTTTGAGAAAAGACAACCAGATTTCTCTGCTGAACAATCCTTTTCCCTGTTTATTGAGGAAATGGCAGAATAGAAAAGTGGTTTAAAGAGAATAAACTCTGTACCAGACTGCCAGGGTTCAAATCCCATCCCTGGCACTTGCTTCTGTTACTTAGCCTCTCTGAGCCTCAGTTTCCCTGTCTCTGAAATGGGTATACCAAGGGCTTAACACAGCAGCCTGGCTCATAGTGGACGTTCCAAATACGTGTCAGCGCTTTATTATAAATAACACAGCTGCTTTACATGTGATCAGGTGTCCAGACTCCACTGTTAACCACCTTCTGGATACAATCCAAACACCTGGCTATCCTGAAAGCCAGTCACTATTTCTGCACCTTGGCCAGGACTGTGCTGCAGTGAAGACGCAGTACTGGACATTTTTCCTGAATCACAAGTCCAGACACCTCTCAAAAGCAGCAATGAGGTGAACCTAAGCTTCCCCTGGTCACAGGAAGTGAGAAGCCCATGCTGGCCCTGGAGCCATCTGGCCTCACATCCATCCTTTGCTTCCCCCTCCTGTGCAGGTGCCCCCCATAGGCTGTGTTTCCTGGGCCCATGTCAACAAGCGTCTGCACGTGGCCAGGAGGAGACAAGGGTTGTAGAGCGAGAGGAAGGAGAAGCCTTCTCCCTCTTGGCCTCAGGCCCCTTCTTTGGCAGTGGCCGTGTCCCTTCTGTGGCTCCAGCCTCCCATAGGTCCACTGGAGTCCCAACTTCTGTTGGGTGGCCCTGACCTCTGGGCTCTGAAGAGCCTTTGTCTCTCTAGTGTGGGCTAGGTAATGGCCCCTGAGGTTGCTACCTTCTGGGTTGCCTCACCATCCTCTCTTGATCTCTGGGTACCCAGTTCTCTGGTAAATTCACTCTGGTTTGAATGTTTGAAACAGTTTCCTTTTTCCTGGTTGGATGCTGACTGATGTGGAGCCCATGCTCGTTTCTAGTGATTAGTCCCTCCTTTAGTAAACGGTGAGGGGAAAAAATAATCTGATTTAATCATCCAGTCTATATTTTTTTCCTGTATCAACATCACACTTGTGTGAAATATCTGGAATCTACATTTTTCCATTAAAAAAAGTCAACAACAGCATTTGTTTCTCCCCAGGCTTTTCGCACCCCTCCTGTTTGCTATAATTTCCATCCTTAAAGACTGCCAAAGTAGTTCATGATCACAATTACAAATGTTCTCAATGCCTTGGGATGCAATTTGTAAAGTCTAGAGGCTTGAAGCTAATGAAGTATCCAGATGCTTTCCTAGCAACTTCTTTCCTATCGTGGACTTCAATTCCATCTTAAAAGTAGTCTACCATTCTGAGAATTCACTTCCAGGAAAAGTCAGAAGGGGGATGATGCATACCTCACTCTAGAAGAGCCAGAAACCTGCCCAGCTTCCCCAGCTTTCCCCTGCTGCCTCCTCTTGGCAAAAACCCCCATAATCAGAGATACCTGCCATGCTTGAAACCTTCGCTGGCATAGAGGTAGCATCTCAGAGTCAGAATTTCAAAGGTTTGCTCTACTGGGTGCCAGATGCATGTAACGCCAGAGAAAAGACAGAAAAACAAAAGAAGTCATTAAATAGATGGGCATAAGTAAGATGCCAGCTCAGTAAGATGTGGGGATAAATGCCCTTGGATAGTGAAGAGGCGACTGTGTGTTTGAAAGACTGGAGCTTTTAGGAATTCTGTCTCCGAGAGCCAGCTTCCTTTCTTTGCCTTCAGCAATGATCACCAGCATGGGTTATGCATCCACTGGGGTGTGCTTGGTTTTATCAGTTGCAATTAGATGTTCTTTATCTGAAACTTCTATTTTTTGCTCCATATCTTTACAGGGGAAATTCTTTGAAGTAAAGCTATAGAATTAGGGCTATAGCAAGTGAGAGTACTTGGAGAGAAACTTATTAATCCCTTGTTGCCAAATTACTTATTGCTGCCATTAAGTGATCTGGATGGAAACTGGTCTTGCCTAGAGGAGAAAAGATAAGGGCATTCCTCCAGGGACTCTGCCTGCCTTCATCCTAAGGATGAACCTGGGCAGTGTGTTACAAGGAGGCAGGACCCCAACCGCCACTGTGCACCCACATTTTACAGACACAAGAAACCATGCTGCCTCCTGGAACCAGTCCTAAGATCATGCCATCGTGATGCCACATGAGTGGGCATATTCTCAGAGTTTGTCAAGTGTTTTTACTTCCATTATTACATTTGATCCCTAGGAGATCCCTGGGAACTTTGTCGTTCAGTCGCTCAGTCATGTCTGACTCTTTGTGACCCCATGGACTGCAGCACGCCAGGCTTCCCTGTCCCTCACCATCTCCCGGAGTTTACTCAAACTCATGTACATTGAGTTGGTGATGCCATCCAACCATCTCATCCTCTGTTGTCCCCTTCTTATCCTGCCTTCAATCTTTCCCAGCATCAAGGTTTTTTCTAATGAGTTGGCTCTTCGCATCAGGTGGCCAAAATATTAGAACTTCAGCATCAATCCTTCCAATAAATATTCAGGACTGATTTCCTTTAGGATTGACTGGTTTGATCTCCAAGGGACTCTCAAGAGTCTTTTCCAACACCGCAGTTCAAAAGCATCAATTCTTTGGCTCTCAGCCTTCTTTATGGTCCGACTCTCACATTCATACATGACTACTGGAAAAACCATAGCTTTGACTGTCCGGACCTTTGTTGGCAAAGTGATGTCTCTGCTTTTTAATATTCTATCTTGGTTTGTCATAGCTTTTCTTCCAAGGAGCAAGTGTCTTTTAATTTCATGGCTGCAGTCACCATCTGCAGTGATTGTGGAGCCCAAAAAAATAAGTTGATCACGGTTTCCATTGTTTCCCTATCTATTTGCCATGAAGTGATGGGACCAGATGCCGTTGTCTTCATTTTTTGAATGTTGAGTTTTAAGCCAGTTTTTTCACTCTCCTGTTTCACAGTTTCATCAAGAGGGTGTCAAATCATGCTGTGGTTAACACTTTGCTCAAGGTCACATAACTAGTTGGTGATAGAATCCAGGTGCAAGTTTGTATATTTCTGATTCAAAACCCCTTGCTTTTGACCGAGCTCATCAAACCATAGCATTTCATCCTCAGAAGGGGTGTAAGAGGTCACGTGGTCCCTTGTGCTTGCTGGGGAGCACACTGAGTGCCCAGACAGAGCCTTTCATTGTTGGTGACACATTCTCCTGCCACTGTGGCTAACTTGGGGTTTGCGGGGTGGAGCCCAACTGAAGTTTCATGGCTCTAAGGATAACAGGGAGACTTTCACTCACTTAGAACATGAGTGTCACTGTAATCAAGGAACACTGGGTTGAGGTGGAAGGTGGGCTCTATAAGTAGAGAAGAAAGACCAGCATCCTATGAAAGTGAGCTATTAAGGGCCTGGCTAAGCATTTAAGAGTATGGCTCAGCTGGCAAAACCTGGGTTCGATCCCTGGGTTGAGAAGATCCCCTAGAAAAGAGAAAGGCTACCCACTCCAGTATTCTGACCTGGAGAATTCCATGGACTATATAGTCCATGGGGTCACAAAGAGTCGGACACGACTGAGCGACTTTTACTTAAGCATTTAAGAAGCCCAGGAGGTGAGAACAGGTGAAGACAGTAGACAGGGAAAAGGGAGGAGGGCTGACTCTGAAATGGGACTTGAATCACGACTGCTTCATGCTCCTCACTACGCAGTAGCACTGCCTTCAAAAGAGTGGGGCTTTAGCCTCCGCTGGAGAGTGCCGCCATATTAAAATCTTTTCTTACGTTGGCCCCAGCCTACTCTTGTCACTTCTCCTGGTTTGCATTAGTCCTGCTCTTTAAAGGGATCAAATCTGTTCCATCGTTCACTGTGGCCTTTCAACTTTTTTTTTTTTAATTTTATTTTATTTTTAAACTTTACATAATTGTATTTGGCCTTTCACCTTTTTGAAGACAAGAATTAAGTCTCATCTGAATCTTTCCTTCTCTAGGCTGAAAAATCCCCAATTCTGACTGCCATTCCTCCTCAGTCAGTGATCTTTGGATTTTTATGTGCACAAGAATCACCTAGAAACCTTGTCAAATGCAGGAGCAGACTCAGCAGATCCAGTGTGGGGACCCAGACTCTGCATGTGTAGTAAGTTATGATGCAGATGCTTCTGGTCACTGAACCACATTTTGAGTGACAAGCCGCTTGTCCTGGCTTTACCATGCCACATTGGAATCTTTTCTCAGGTTGGCCCCAATCTACTCTTCAGGGTCAGGGTCCACAAATGAACAAGCGTCACCAGAGTGGTCTGACCAGGGCAGAGTAGAACAGAGAGGCATTGTCCTTGTTGGGTCTCAGGAGTCCCTGAGGAATATAAACTGGGATGATTGTTTGGTACCCTAGGAGGAGGCTAGAGGTTCGGGCGAAAAGAACATGGCACCTGGGCCTATATATGGAGCAGATATCGAGGGAGAGGGGCAGGCTTCAAGAGACTGTGAGCCCGCCTTGGGTGCCATGTTTCCATATGCAGGGGTCAGTAGGTATCACATTGAATTGAAAGCCAGATGTGAATTCTGAGCAGGAGCTCAGAGGGGACTGGATTCTAAGCTGCTGTAGCTCAAGTGGAAAGAGTCAAGGGCAATGGGCAGTGGCAGCTGCCCTTAGAGGACTGTCTGGCCTTTGGGAGTGCTCAGAGTAGGAAGGGCACAGCTGGTGGGGGTGTGAGGTTGGACAACCTTGTGTTGGAAACAAATCTCTTCTCAGTGCCAGCAGAGTTCACAAGATTCTCTTTGATGAGTTCATCACACAGGGGACTCACGTAGAGCCTTGAAGCTACTCCCGTTGGATACACCTACCACCTGGTACCTACTTGCCAGTTCTGATTTACTTGAACTATTCTCAGGTTGGTTCCTAGTAGGGGGCGGAGATGACAAGGATGCATCCAAACCCCTCCCCTCTCCAGTCTCAGACTCCGGTCTCCACTTAGTAGACAGATGTCACCCAAGGCCAGAGACAGAGCTTCATAGGGATGAGGGACTGATACTATGTTTGACTCTCATGGAAAGAGTGGGCTTAGGGCAAGAGTAATGCAGTTACCATCTTACTGATGGGCTTCCAGTTCCCCCTTGGATTTCTGATCAGTGAGTCAGACAGGGACCCAGAGCCGGTATTTCCTGAACAGTAACTGCATCAAGGAGAGTTCATTGGAATGACAGAGGGTGAGGCTTGCACAAAGAATCCCAGCTGTGACACTGAAAGCCAAGTATATGGCTTTGGAAAAGCCACTTCACCCATTTGTAGAGTTTCCTAATCTAAATAAAAGGGAAAATAAAACTAGCCTCTTCTGTGTCAGATCTTGTGAAGATTAAATGACTTAATATATAAAAAGTGCTTATTAGCACATTTTTTGGTCACCCAGTGACAGACTGGTGAAAATGGACTTCCCTGGTGGCTCAGATGGTAAAGGATCTGCCTGCAATGCAGGAGACCCAAGTTTGATCCCTGGGTTGGGGAGATCCCCTGGAGAAGAGAAAGCCTACCCACATCCAGAATCCTTGACTGGAGAATTCCATGGACAGAGGACCCTGGCCGGCTACAGTCCATGGTGTTGCAAAGAGTCAGACAAGACTGAGTGACAAGCACTTTCACTCTGTTTCAGTGGATTGATGTTTAGGCTGAGTTTTTAAAAACAGTCATAACTGAGCTTCCATTTGATGAGGCGCTCAGTACCTGCCTAAAAGAGCTGGTTGCATTGCTAGGAGATCCCATCTTTAGTCAACCCTGATGTGTTTCCCGCGAGTGCAATTGCAGGTTCTCATGCGTACTTACAATGTGAGCCCTGTGGACACGCTCCTGAGTCTGCCATGGGGGCAGGACTAGCCCATTCTGACTCTGTCCCCGTCTTCTTCCTTGGCAGGAGCCACAGGTAAATGCTATCTAGCCTTTGGTCCCAAAGCTAGTTCCTCCACACCTGTGTTGCCTTCAAACACTGTCAACAGGCTTTCCTTGTGGACAGAGGGACACATCTCTGGTGGCTCAAGCCAGTGCCCTGAAAAGGATGCTTAAGAGAAAGTAGAATTTTCCATGTCCTGGGGCAATTCCTGTATAGTTCTAGTTGAACTAGCCAAGCATGGCTATTCCTGATAACCTCACTGTGCAGAGTCTGAGATTTCAGTTCTGATGTCGGTGAGCTGAACTCATGGAATTTGTCTAAAGCGCTGGGCTATGGCCTTTCAGATGGCCTCTCTGAATGTCCTGCTTGGTCGTCTGTGACCCTCAGCTGTGTTCCATTGTTGATTCATGGTCACCACTGAAGGTGCTTCTGTTTAGGAACATCTTGGAGTTTACTTGGGAAAGGTTTTCTAATACTCATCCAAGATCTTCACTTTCCTTTGAGTAGAGAGCTAGATTCTATCCTGGGAGAAGCATTTGACATAGTCAATTGCTCCTGCCTTCTTGAAACTCCCTCTTCCCCTGGTTCTAGGACACTATACTCTCCTGTTTTTTTTTGTTTGTTTGTTTGTTTGTTTTTTGTTTACTTGTCTGTCCACTCCTTCTCTGCCTCCTATATGCAGGCTTGTCTTCCTCTACCCACTCACTAAATATTACAGACCCTCAAGTCTCTATCTGGACCATCTTCTCCATCCAGTCTTCATTCTTTCCCCGGCTGACTTCATCAGCCCCCGTGCTTCAGATATCATCTATGTGCATATGACTCACACATTCTTACCTCCAGCTTAGACCTCCTTTAAGAGCTTCAGACCTGCGTTTTAACTTCCTCCTCTTGTAGAGTATCTTCCAAGCTTAAATTACCATAAACGTATATTTCCCTTCTAATTTCCTTTTTTTATTGGCGTACAGTTACTTTACAACATCATGTTAGTTTTTGCTGTGCAACAAAGTGAACCAGATGTATGTATGCACATATCCCCTCCCCCTTGAATCACCTTCTTACTGCACCCACCTCCCCAACCCCTTCCTAAAAGGTTGGCCAACTCTGCCAGGAGTTCTTTGGTGGAGTTGATAGGCAGAGCCTGCTCAGACTGTCCTGCAATGTGATGAGTTGGGTTTTTGTCTTTAGCTGGTGAGGGGAACTGAATAAAATCCCTTACTTGTAAGTCCTGCCAGGAGAAGGAGCTCTGACCCCATTGATGTCTTATTTGGGCACACAGAACATGGGTGCTCAGTAGCCAGTTAGTGAATGACTGAATGAATAAATGAGGCAAACAGCTGTGGTCCACTCGCCTTTATGCCATTCACCCGTCATCTGTAAAGCAGCAGTGATGAGGAGGAAGGCCTGTGTAGACAGTGACTTTAGAGAGATGACTAGAACTCTCTCTGCTCTTAGTCTTGGAGACAAAGTCAACCCAGCTTTCCTAAGTTACAAGAGAGTCTGGGGAAAGTGCTGTAGTAAAGGGACTGCATGAGTACAGGAGGAGGGGATGTGCTGATGGGCTGTTGTGAAATATCTGTGAGTTTGGAGAATCAGAATCATAGCTTGTGGGCATTAGTATCCCTTCAACTCAGCCGAGTTCTGTGAACACAAGGCTGAAAAAAAGGAGAAACTCAATTTGGTTTCATGAGAACAAATGGATGTGGGTAGAGCTATCATCCCCTCAGCTAAACATTAAACCACCACAGACATTAAGGGAACACCTATTACAAGCCAGACCCTGCACTGACATGAGGAAACAAAGATAAAGAAGGCATCATCTTGCCCCCGAGGAGCTTGCAGACCACTGAAGGAGACAGATGGGTAAACAAATAACTAATAATGTCAGCACACTGAGCTGCACCAAGTGTTACAGAGAGTTAGCAGAATTTGGAGGGGAACTCTCCTGGGGCAACCAGGGAAGACAATGTCACTGATAAAGGATGAGCTGGTGCTGATGTTGGTAGAAAAGTAGGGATGGGTCAGGGCAAGGATGCTTTGGACTTCAGCTGCCTCACATAGAGTTGGCATCCTTGGGAGGAATTCGCGGTGGTGTTAATCCTGGACCACACTCCAGAAGGTTCACACAGGTGCTGGAATGAGAAGTTGCCTCTGTCCCCAGGTCATTGCATGAAGAGGCCAGGCTTAGGCATTCTCTGGCTCCTGACTGTTGCTATCGCTTAGCAAGTGGTTGTCTGGGAGGAGTAGGATTGGGGGATTGCTGCTGCTGCTGCTAAGTCGCTTCAGTCGTGTCCGACTCTGTGCGACCCCATAGACGGCAGCCCACCAGGCTCCCCCGTCCCTGGGATTCTCCAGGCAAGAACACTGGAGTGGGTTGCCATTTCCTTCTCCAATGTATGCAAGTGAAAAGTGAAAGTGAAGTCGTTCAGTCGTATCCGACTCTTAGCGACCCCATGGACTGCAGCCTACCAGGCTCCTCTGTCCATGGGATTTTCAGGCAAGAGTACTGGAGTGGGGTGCCATTGCCTTCTCCGAGGATTGGGGAACTAGGGGACTTGAAAGTTGAACTCAAGGCTTCTGACTTCTGAAACCTAGACTTAGAGTCAAAAAACCAATGGAATTCTGGCTCTGAGCTTTATCAGCCACGTGACTTTTAGCTAGCTCCTTTGTTTTCTCATCTATAAAATGGGACAATCCATAGATACTTCTGGGAACATTTGCAAGGATTGTCCAAGCTGGGTCCATGAAACGGCTCAGCACAGGGCTGAGGATGTAGTAAGTGCCCAGTTCCCAGTTTTCCTTCACATGGAATTGAGTCAGTGAGTGAGTACTGGCAGAGCTGATAATATCAACATTAAATTTCAAAAATGGACTTAGCAAATTTAAGTGTTTTCTGAATCCAAAGCAGTTCTCTTTAATGCACTAAATTTCTACCTCAACCATTTGTTTAATATAAGGCGCAAAATGAAAGCATTATGTTTTTTGTCTTTAAAAACCTAGCGATTTCAGTTGTGCTACCCTTACAAAGGCTGCTGTTTTCACCATTTACCTGGAAGAATTAAGCAGGGTTTGGAATAATTCCATGAGCCTAAGGATCAAACTGTAGCCCCATGGTTTGATCCTAGGGACAGAATGGTCTGAGGGATAAAAATCATCTGCTTGACCTCACGAGAGGAGGAGAAGGGTGCCTCCAGCACAGTAGTTGTGTAAGTTCGGGCAGCTCACTCAGTTTCTCTGCACCTCAGTTTCTTCATATGCAAAAAAAAAGGGCTATGATAATAACCTCAACCTCACGAGGAATTAATGCTCAAAAGTGTTTAATTGGTCAGTGTGTGTAGTGACCTCAGCACAGTGCCTGGCACATAGTTAGCACTCAGTAAATGGAAGCTGTTGTCACTGTGATTGTGTCTAGTCATGTATGTGAGCCTTTTCAATATCTTTCCTCTTCACCTTTGCCTCCAAGGTGCGTCCACTCAGAACTCCAACACTGTGGAGCCGGAGAAGCAAGTGGACAACACCGTGAAGATGGCTGGCGTGATCGCTGGCCTCCTCATGTTCACCATCATCCTCCTGGGCGTGATGCTCACCATCAAGAGGAGGTGAGTGTGGGTTGCTGCCCTGCAGATTCTGCCAACCCCAAGTGGCCCCAGCACCACCATATGGCCAAGTCCTTTCTCTGCTGACCACTTCCGAGCAGGGACCTTCTGGTACAACTGTTGAGGTCCTGAAATTTGGGGCCAGTTGTGGCTCATCGTGTTGGTGTCCAAAGGGTGTGTGCTGCCTGCGTGGAGAGCAGCCGCAGGATGGTCAGTGTCTTGCGGGGCAGCTGTCCCTTGGTGTATGATGCTCCTCAGAGATAGCTTCTCTGTTGTGATTGGTCACATCATCAGGATTACGGGGGAGCCGCAAGGACACAGCTGAGCCTACAAAGACAGATGCGGGAAAGCAGTGCTTCATTCCTTCCACCTTCATCCATTCCCTTTTTGTCTTTGGTCAAGGAACAGTGTCCCTCTGCATCAAAGGGTAGAGCCTCCGATGGTGTGACAGCCCTCAGGGAAGTCTCCTTCCTACTCCATGACCTATAAAACCTTCCCTGCTGGATTGTTGGTGCTTGTCACCTCTCAGCAGGATATCCTCCTGGCGCCTCTGGTCAAGGCACAGTTATCTTGTATTGCACGCGTTGCTCATGAAAGCCAGGATCCAGGTTCCTTCCTGATCCCCCAAATTCATTACGCCGACATCTTGTGTTTATCAGGCATTCACAGGGCTTGAGGACCAGCCAGGGAGTTGCAGAGAGGAAAGGGAAGGTGGGTGAGTATCAGCTCTCACTGTCCCTGGGGTGCAGGGCTGGTTCTTCTAAATAGGGGGTCCTCCCACCTTCACACATTAGCCACTGTGTCCCCATGCCTGCTGCCCATCTCAGTTTCAATGCCAGGATTCCAATCTTGGTCTCCACCCTCCCACTCCCCAATCTGCCAAAGCAAACAAAACACTTTATCTACATTATAATGACATGTGCTGCAACCTGCCCTGCCCCCAGTTTAAAGAGTTATATTTATATTCTTCAACAAACTATTTAACTCCTCAGCCTGAAGCTCTGGGTTTGGTTACTCAGAGTTCAAGACAAGCCCAGTAATGAGGACTAGGGACTTGCTGCCATCCCTGGGACAAAACCAGCTCATGAAACTTGTTCCCCCCAGAACAAAGGGACAGAATGCCCCAAAGACAAATTCCAGCTTCTACTCTAAGGAGTACCATAAACAGAAATGCACAAAGTAAAAAAATAAAGACTGTGTCCTTATTTCCAGCCATTGATTTCCACTCTGCTACTAATCAGCCTTCTTTTAGCCATTCTGGCCCCAAAATATCTCTGTATGTCACATGGTTCCATTCTGAGTCAGCCAGGACCTGCTTTGATCAGGACATCTTATTGGTAGGACCTGTTCTTTCTTTTCTTCTGAATATTTATTTATTTAGCTCGCTGCCCTGTAGCTCAGAGTAAAGAATCTGCCAGCAATGCAGAAGACTGGGTTCAATCCCTGGGTTGGAAAGATCCCCTGGAGAAGGGAATGGCACCCCACTCCAATATTCTTGCCTGGAGAATCCCATGGACAGAGGAGCCTGGCAGGCTACAGTCAATGGGGTCACACAGAGTTCAGACATGATTGAGTGACTAACACTCCGACTACTATCCAGTCTTAGAAGGATATTTTAGTACAGATTGTGGGATCAAGTTCCTTGACCAGGAATCGAACCTGGGCCCCCAGCAAGACTCTGTGTGGGAGCACAGAGTCTTAGCCACTGGACCATCAGGGAAGTCCCAAGATCTGTTCTTTCTTGACATGTCTGTTCTATAGGATCATCCCTTTCCTTAGGCTCCCAGCAGAATGACAGAAGAATTAAGATTCTCATCCAGCTACTGATTTTCTGGTTGGAGAGGCAAGGGAGAAGGAAGGTCCATGCTAATGCCGGGGGTCAGGAGCCCCCAGAGTCATCATCATCTGTGAAGCCAGGCTATGTGTTATGTCTCAGTGACAAGCCAGCTGCTATTGGATGAGGTCAAGCATGAGTTTTTATTTCTCTGGGAGATAGAGAGCACGTTGCACGTATAAGATCCTCGATGCATTCTTAGAGTCTCAGATGCTTTAAAGACAGAGGTGAGTTTGAGAGAGTCTCTTTGAAAAAAGTAACTCATTTAATAGAATTGCATTCCTCTTTGATAGACCCCAGAGGTTCTTATTCTTTGCCACTGATTTGTAAGTCAGATATGCTCTTCCAATTTTGCTCTTTCTAAAGCCTGGCTTAACCCACGTCACCATCGTCTGTGAGCTTGTGAAGAAATTTCACTTCCCTCTCAACAGCTATTTCTGAAATGTGTGACTTTCCGGGAGGGAGAGAGGGGCTTTCTGGTTTCAGGATGAGAGCAGGAATAAAGTGAGCCCTTTGTGTGGTTTTATCCTTCTCTGAGTATCTTCATCAGCTGTCAGTTCTATCAAAACCATCCATCAGTCCCAATCAACAGGCATCACCTGATCACCATTTCTTCCCAAGAAGCAAATCTCAGATGTTGTGGCAGTGAGCCAGGGGGTGGGTGGGAGTGCTGATCAGCATTTGCATATACAGCATCTTTTGGAGAAAATAAGACATTTTTCTGGCCTAGTTGATGGTCATATTTTACAAATGGGTATAGGGAATGGAAAATGGAGGAGTGAAGAGGGGAAAGAGGGAGAAAAAGAGAGACATAAGCCTGCTATGTTTAACTCTTTCCACTAACCCCTTGCCCCAAAGGACAGCGAAGAGCTTGAGGGGCTCCTTTCCCTCTTCTGACCCAAACCCCATATGTAAATACGGGGAAAACGTTATTGGTCGATTGAGTCTGTCCCTAACTTACTTACGGCTCCCCAGAATGCTGTCCACGTGTGTTGTGTGCTCAGTTGCCCAGTCATGTCCGACTCTTGGCAGCCCAGCAGGCTCCTCTGTCCATGGGATTCTCTAGGAAAGAGTACTGGAGTGGGTTGTCATTTCTTCCTCCAGAGGATCTTCCCAACCTAGGGATCCAACCCATGTCTTCTGTGTCTCCTGCATTGGCAGGCAGATTCTTTACCACTGTACCACCTGGGAATGCTGTCCACAGCCACCTAAAGGGAATAGATAATTAAAGGAAAAGAAACCCCAAAATAATAGGGAAACCATCACAAATCAGAGTCCTAGGGTCAGCATCTCTTTAGTGTCCCTTCATGACCTTGAGTTAGTTTCTGCTTCCAGGAGCTCTCAGAAGTTGAATGCCAGCCACACTTCCTGCACTGGCCTGAACTGGGGCTTCACTGTAACCTCCATGGACATGGGCATGGTGGCTCCCTCCATCCCAGTGGGTTCAGCTGACTCAAAGTCTTCGCCATAGCTGCAGCCAAGTGTTTCCAGCCCACTTAAGATGCTCCTAGTTTCCCCCTACAGGCCCTGCGGCTTACCTGTCACTGTCCACAGAGAGTCTTTCTCTTGTATTAGGTGTTGTGTATGTTGTACTGAACTAGAAAGCTGGCCTAGAAAGGGCTAAAGATGCAGATGACCAAGGAAAGGGCTTAGTGAAGTCAATTTACATTTGGAAGACTGGGGAAAGAGAAGGAAAGAGAGAGAGAGATCAACATACCCTGAGGAATGTTTTCTTGTTGTTTGTTTGTTTTTTTTTTTTCATGGCTGGAGGGCATATGGAACGATGCAAGGTTGCAGAAGGGGATGCGAGACGTTGATGAACCATTTAAACAGAATTCCCTTCAAGTTTGAAAAAGATGCAAATTCAACTTTGGACTTCTTTTAATAGTACCTTTGGCTGTTTGGACTGGGCTTCTTTGAATGCAGGATGATACAGAATCAGGGCTGCATATGTTTGGAGGGTTGCGTGAGCATTTTAAGATGGAACTTGAAGCCCCTTCTGACAGAGTTAACCCGTGTGGTTCTAGCCAAGCTCATTACAAAACATCCATTCTTAGGCTGTCACTGTATAATGTCTCCATCTTTTTCTCCTGGCTTGTCTGTCACATCTAGACCTCAGAAACAGTCTAGAATGGATTTGTGCATGCCATCATGTAGTAAAACACACTCCCTCTTCATGAGTGCCCTGTTGAGTCCTGAAATGAAGAAAAACTGTCCTCTCTGCAGTCCTGGTCATCTTCTTCCCTGACCTCCTTCCTTAGAATTACTGGACATCCTCTCCCAAAGGAAAGGGCAGCCAAGGAGTTGCTAGGCCACCTCTCTGGTCCCTTGGCTTAATGTTACAGAGCCCTGGGTGCCTTCAGTGTAAATTGAGGTGGAAAGCTCCAGCCTTAGTGCCTTAACCCAGGGGTCCCCAACCTCTGGACTATGGACCTGTCAGATCAGCAGCGGCATCAGTTTAGAAATAAAGTGTACAATATATGTAATTCACTTGAATCATCCCCAAACCATCCCCATACCTTCCTGGAGCATGGAAAAATTTCTTCTACAATGCTGGACCCTGATGCCAAAAAGGTTAAGGACCACCACATTAATAAGTGTATCTTGATGGTTGAAGGTGTTTATTAGCCACACACATATGGAAAGTTGTTGCATATGCCTGTAAGCTTCCTATCATCATTTATTCCTTGGGACACAGTTCCTGAAGTTCGAGTGTGGTTCTCCAAGGCTTAGGGCATAGCGATACACTTCTGATTGGGGAAACGTGGAGCCAGGTTAAGCAGGATAACTTGGTAGATCTGTACCTCAAGACGTGTGTATTCTACATGAACCTCTCCATCCCTTCTTACTTTTCAAATGGAAACTAAGCAAATTTTAGGCAGATAGTTTCAAAATCCATCAGCACACACAGTTCCATCCTCCCCCATCTCCTCGTCTCCTCTCCCTGCCCAGGGCTTCCTGGTCCAGCCTAAACTTACTGCCAGTCATACTTGGCCTGTCCAGACAGTACCTTTCCCATGAGTGCATTTGAAGTGTCTTGAGTTTGAGATATGAGAGTCTGCTTTGAGATAAATGTGCATCTCTTGCTGTACCTTGATTCTCCATGTCTGCCCTCCAGTATTCTTGCCTGGACAATTCCATGGACAGAGGAGCCTGGCAGACTACAGTCCATGGAGTCGAAAAGGGTCAGCCATGACTGAGCGCCTAACGCTTTCACCTCCCAGTAGCTCCCAGTCTAAGGGGTATAGACATCTTGTTAGCTGTGTACTGGGATACAGAAAAACTGGGTCTGAATCTCTACAGCCCCATGTATCTGCTGCTAACCTTGGAGAAGCAATGTATCAAAGCTCAACCTTTGCTTTCCCATCTGTGAGATGCAGCCAATCTCATGAATCTGCTCTAAGAATCAAATGAGCTAATGGTTGGGACAGGCTTTACTTCCTGTACCTTCTAACAGGACTATAGTGCATGATATCAACAGGGATATTCATCTTACACATGACCAACAAGTGTACCAAGTCAGCTCCAACCCCATCACCAATATGCAGAAGGCAGTGCTGCCATCAACACACACACTCTGACCTAACTAATTTGTTTGTTTCCCATTTGAACTGCTGCAACTGCTGCCATATCCTGATTTTAACTCAACAAATAATCGTAGAAGATAGGACTCTGTTTTTTGAAAAGAGGAAACTGAGGATCCTATCTTCTATGATTATTTGTTGAATTAAAATCAGGGTATGGGCAAAGTTGAAATACAAACCAGGCTCTGTGACTCCAGGCCCCTTGCTGTTAATTTCTGTCCTAGCAGTGCATGGAGACTGGTAGAAATGTGAATCCTGGAATAGGGCAGAGGTGACCCAGATTCACATCATTTTCTCCTGTTCTCTGCCTTGGTGCACGCTGTTTCCCTGAATCAAATGTCCAGACATTTCCCTTCACCTGCAAGGCTCGTGTTACTCTCTCTCAGCCCCAAGTTCTTCCGAGTAGAATTCCTTCAAGTATTACCTTCTGTAAGCAGTATTCCTACAAGCACCCACCCCAAGAAGATCCAGTGGTCCCCCCATTGCCTGCAACCACTGTGTCAGATGCGTAGACCCCCAGTTGTAGTTTTGTGGACTGAACTGGCCTGGGACAGCAGGCCTTCTGCTTTGGTCCTGTGTCACCAGAGCTCCACTGCCCTGTATCATCTGCCCCTAGATATTTACCCGCAAAGTGTTTATGGTCAAAGCTAAAATCATCAGCTCCCCACCAACCTGTTCCCAATCGTGTGTCCCCATCTTAGTGACAGATACACCCTGTCCATCAGCCAGACCAATGGGATTCCATCACCCCAGTACTTCTGACCCTGCGTCTTTACTTTCTCTTGGTCATATCATCTCCTCTCCCCCTCCTCACTGCCTCCTCCCTGGTGGAAGCCTCTATGGCTTTGCTGTAGGAGTCTCCTCCCCACCCTCCTCCTCTCTCTTTGACTCTGACCCCACCCCTCCAACCCATCCTCCACTCTGTAGCCTAGGTGATGTTTCAGAAATGAAACTTGTACTCCCAAACCTGCATTCTAAAATCCTTCATTGGCTTCTCCTCCCCAGTATCCATGGTTCATGGGGAGCAAATGAGGGAAGATACACATGCTTATTAGGTCATCCAGAGAGCTGTGAAGCTATGCTGCCCCCTTGCTCACGGTGATTCTGGCAGATTTCCTAGAGTCTCACCCACTCCGGTGCCTTGGCTGGTGAAGTTTCCTCCTCTTTCGATGCCTGTGTGTTCCTCAGTTCCATCTGGCCAGATCCTGCCCATGTTTAAGGTCTGATGTAAAAGACACCTTCTCCAGTAAACCCTTTCGACCTTCAGTCTAGACAGTCTCTTCACCATCTGGGGTTCTCTCTGTGAGGATCCCTGTCGTGTTCTGCCTTGCACTTGTCATTTGTATTCACAGCTTTTCTTCTTCAGTGGACCATCGGCTGCCTGTTCTTATTCATCCTTGTCACAAATGTGCCTTGCAGATACTGGGGATTCCCTAAAAACATGTTGAATCCCAGTGAAATGAGAACAGATGGAGTCCACGATTGCACTCCATCTCTCGGGCAAGAAAGCTTCACTCAGATTACAGACCCAAATATCAACATTGAGCATCAAGGGTAAACCCAGCCCTGTGGTGGGAGGTGTTAAGTCTGGAAGGGCAGCATGCGAAAGATGTACCATGATCTGAGATTCAAGGAACACCTATATATCCAGGAAAAAAAAAAAAGACAAAAGGGAAAGATAACTACCGGGTCAGCCAAAGAGGCAGGGTCACAGTTAGATTGGACTGCGCTACAGGTGACAAAGTGAAGCAGGTAGAGCCTAAGGAAGGTGCCCCAGATCACATAACTAATAAGCAGCAGAGCGGGGTCTGAAACTTGGCCAATCTGATAACAGAGTCTGCCCTCTTAGCACCGCCTAACCTGGGTGAAATGTAAAGCAGGATTTGCTGATACGCTGAACTGCATGACATCATTTTGAATGGTTTGTCAAGATGAGGAAGCATCCCCAAATAAACTTTGTATCTTGTTTTGTCCACCCCATTCTAAACTGCACCGCACCCTGGGAGGTTACTCCCTCTTCTGTTTGCACTCACTTGGGTATCCTCAAGCTAGAACCTTGGAAAGCAAAAGCGTCAGTTGCTCAGTCGTGTCCAACTCTTTGCAGACCCCGTGGACTGTAGCCCTCCAGGCTCCTTTGCCCATCGGATTCTCCAGGCAAGAATACTGGAGTGGGTTGCCTTCTTTAGGGGATCTTCCCAACCCAGGGATCAAACCTGGGTCTTCTGCCTTACAGGCGGATTCCTTATCATCTGAGCCACCAACCTTGGAAGTCTTAAAATGCTCACATTTAATCACCTATTGCTTTTGTGTTTTAACCACCTTTCACATTCACCTCTTCTCCTTCCTCAGGGCGATTTCAAGATCTGCCCACAGCGTCTCTTGCTTTGACTCTTAGAGCAGCTTTCACAACCCCAGTCCCTCTCTCCTCCAACTGTTTTCTCAGACTCCTGCCAGAATCATCCATCTAGAAAAATATTTGGGCGCTTGGTCCTTTGGGTTCTCCCTGTCACCTATGGTACTGAGGGTAAGCAACTTAAGTTCTTTGGGAACTAGGCTCTGCCGACATCTTTCCTGCCCCCGCAAACTTTAAACTTTTTATTTTGTATTTGAGTATAGCTGATTTACAAAGTTGTGATAGTTCCAGGTGAACAGCAAAGGGACTCAGTCATAGAGTCCCCTTTATATAGCCTTTCTTCCCCGAACCCTGCCCCTCCTGGATAGCAGTTGGCACATAACATTGAGTAGAGTTCCATGTGCTGTACAGTAGGTCCTTTTTGTTTATTCATTTTGAATATACATGCCAACATCTTGACGTTTCCACCTTGATAACCAACCACCCACCCAGTCTGTAGACACATATTCAGCAGCCTGGAAGTACCCTCCCTCCCACTCCATCTGGGTGTTCCTTGACTTTACAACTGAGGCGTCACAGACTTTAAGCCAAATTACCTCTCCCCTCTCTACCCGTTACCCCCAAATATGGTCCCACAGCTCCTTGTGTTACTGCCTCATACCATGTATCGCTCCAGATGATAATAGCATAGTGCTTGTTATGAAGGCTCTTAAAGTTAGATTTCTTAGATTCTGATCCTCGTCATGTTGCTTGGTGTTGGTGGTAGTGGTGGTTTATTCGCTAAGTCATCTGTGACTCTTGTGACCCATGGACTGTGGCCTGCCAGGCTCTGCTGTCCATAGAATTCTCCAGGCAAGAATACTGGAATGGATTGCCGTTTCCAACTATGTAAACTTAACTTCTCTGAGCTTCACTTTCCTCACCTGTAAAATAGAGATAATAATACTTCTAATGAGGATTAAATAAAATAGTTCACATAAGGTACTGAGAACAGCACCTGCCACATAAGTGAGCTCCTACTATCTAAGTGGTAGGTATTAATTATCATCTAAATTGTATTTCTTGTCTGACTCTCCCATCAGACATACTGGCTAGATTAAGATGGCATTCGTCTTTCTATCTCTGGTAGTTGGCGGAGACAATCATTTAATAGGCCCTTCAAAAGTTAGCTGAATTACGGGTGGAAAGATGGATGAGTGGATGATGGATGGAGTGTTGGATGAATGAGTAGATGAGTACATGGATGAACAGGTGAGTGTGTGGAGTTATGATCTAAATGGATATGTAGATGTACAGATTTTTAAGGAGGTGGATAGATGGGTGGAAGGATGGGTGGATGGAGGCAGATGGATGGATGGATGGATGGATGGAAGAATGAATGGGTTGGTTTAAGAAATGGATGGACAGGTAGATGGTTAAATGGATGGTAAAGTAGACAACTAGTCTTGTTTAAATAGTATGAAGCAAGGGGAAGCTATGCCTCAAGTCATTCTTGTCAGCCAGCTGAAGAGATTCTGCAGTATGTGATTTATAAAGTTTGGGTTTTTTTCCTAAGCACAGCTGTCTTCCTGCTCAGAATCTTTGGTCTCAGGCAATCTGTTACTTGCAATATCACTGTATCCTTGTAAATGTAGACCTTCAGTAAATCTTCTTCAAGCCTGAGAGAAAGGACACATGTATACTCTGTTTTGATCACAGAGTAAAGAAGTATAATCCTTGCCCTGGAAGGCCCTGCAATTGAATTTGGAAAACAAATTCAATTAATAGACGCTTGCCAGCTCCTATCATTCTGGGGTTGCCTTGAAGCTTGGTCAGGGATTGCAGTGGCTTCTGGTGACATCCAGGATAACTCAGCCACTTGGAAGAGGTGAATCAAAGGGCGAGGAAGCATGTTGTCATGAGGAGGTGGCCAGGCAGAGGGGAATCCTGAAGGTTGAGAGCAGACCGCCAGAGGTTGTGAATGTTGAGACCCAAGGTGCAGCTTGGAGCTGCTGATGGTGAAAAAATCCTGGCTCAGGATGGAGGCCTTGCAACTTGTCCCAAAGTACATAAAATATTAGATCTAGTGAGGGGTAACCTCATAGCATGCAAATAAACAGAGCTGAGATCAGAACTCTGGCCTCTCCATTCTCAGTCCCATGTTCTTGACAATATAGAGAACAGAGATGTCTGCGAGTCTTTATCAAATGCAGCCTGAACTCTCTGCCCCTGAGGAATCATATTCCCAGGCTCTGGTCCACAGAGCCCCCAGTGAAGAAGAATGCCAACCTGTATTATATGGGCTTCCCAGGTGGCACCATTGGTAAAGAAGCCGCCTGCCAGTTCAGGAGACACAAGAGACTTGGGTTCAATCCCTAGGTTGGGAAGATTCCCTGGAGGAGGAACCCACTAGAGCAACCCACTCTAGTATTCTTGCCTAGAGAATCCCACGGACAGAGGATCCTCGCAGGCTACTGTCCGTGGGGTTGCAAAGAATCAGAAACGACTTAAGTGCCTTAGCACAACACATCACGTGGTTGGTAGAGGCATTGGATGGCTTGCGTGGGCTGTTCTAGATCCCACCCATTGTTGGAAGTTCTTCACCCCTTTCCTCCCATCTGGGGCCACTGTTCATTTGGCCAAAGATATTCAACAGTTTTATGAGTGACCAGATTTGCTGGCTGTGGTTGCCCCAGTTCAGCCTCCCAAGGAGGCACAGAGCTTTCCTTCTGGACCTATAGAATTTGGCTGTCCTGATAAATGAGAGAAAGCCTTGGGGTGGGCTTACCTTGGGGGCTTTGGCCAGTTCCTACTTAAGAGGGGGAAGCTTGGGGCTCTGAGGTCACGTTCCCACCCTGTGGATGTAAAGACCACATCTTTCTGTGTCAACAAAACTGGATAGCAGTTGGAATTAACCACAGAACTCAAGATGGGAACAAATTATTCTTGCGTACTTAGATGAGTCTTTGAGGACCTGAATTATTCAGCAAGTTTTCTCAGTCCACAAATGTATTAGTTATTGTCAGTATAATTAAGTCAGTAAAAGAAAAGTTTTCCTATTTATTTTCCTACAGAACAAGAAAAATTATAACAAAGAGAAAATCACAGACTTACTTGAGTCTTCCTTTTTTTTTTTTTTTTTTTAATTGTTCAGAAGCCAAGAGCTAGAAGAGACATCAGAGAAAGACTGCAGGCAGTGATTTTTCAACCATTCTTTTGGAAAGTGGAATCTGTTTTTCAGTCATGTGAAATCTTAAGTGACATGCCAATTTATGAAATAGATTAAGATGGAGAAGCTCTGCCTTTAATGGCTGGCAGAGGGCCAGCAGCCCTACCTGTTCAGTAACCCCACATGCTCCCTCATTACAGTGAGTCTGCAGAATCCTGAGAATGTGTTGTTTGAAAATTCATGATTTAGTTCAACTCACCTAAGAATCAGATAATAAAAGGAAGGCACAGAGAGTTTATTCAAGTTGTAGTCTGTTCAAACTGATGTTTGCAATTCTTCTCTTTTAGTGCAGTGCTCTTTCATGATGAAATTTGAATGCTCTTCCAGTTTTCTACCAGTAATGTAACAAAGTACTTCCCAAAATTTAGTGGCTTAAAAAAATAAGCCATGAGATTTAGTGATTTTTCTCATAAATCCGTACTTTGGCTAGGGTTTGCAGGGAATGACTTGTTCCTGTTCTATGATATCCAGGGTCTTAGTTGGTAGAATCCAGTTGGCTGGGGGTTGGCTGGAAGCATCTCTCTGTTCATACAGTCTTAGAGCCTCTCCACATGGCCTCTTCTGACCACAGCAAGCTTGGGATACTTAGCCTTTTTACATGGAGCCTCAGGACTCCAAGGGAAAGTTCCAAAGATGCAGACAGAGCCACAAAGCTTCTGTTTGTCCTATGCTGGAAAGTCCCAGAATGTAACTCCTGCTGTGTTCTATTGGTCACCTAGGGCCAACCCTGATTCCGTGTGGAAGGCACTGTGCTTGGACATGAGTCTGGGGAAATATGGATCACTGGACAGCCATCTTGGATGCTGACTACACGATTTCCTTGCTTTTGGTGTGATCTTACTGCACAGATTCTGATGTAGTTTAACCTTAACAGAGAAGTCATTATTTTTTTCCTTAGATCTCAGGAGCACTGTCATAAATTAGTTCTAGAAGGCCACAGAAATCTGACTTAAGACCAAAACATCATAATTACCAGGAAACTAGTTTTAGTAACCATAAGAATTTTCAAACCATTAAAATGGCCAAATGCGATCTGGCTTCCTCTGCGTGAATAGTGAGTTTCTCCATCATAGGAGAGGTCTCCTTCATTTCTTCTACCACTGCAAGTGCCTGATGCTCAAGGACGCTGACTAGTTGAGAAACTTGCATCTCCTTGAGCTTAGGGAGTAATACTATGTGCATTTCTAAGAACCAAGATTTCTTATAAATCTAATTCTTGTTTGTTTGTCTTTTCTTTTCCCCCACTTTTGGACATTTCCTTCATCTGACTGCCCATCAATATATAGAAGAAATGCTTATTCCTACTCCTATTACTTGTAAGTATCGACCTGGGGTGACTTTGCTTTGTGCCCTGTAAGGCAACCTGTAGCATGCATTTCCTGCACCAACCAAGTGTCTGTTGGTTTCTCATACTCACCTCTGTCTAAGTCACCTGCAGCCACAGCGTTTTGATTTTGCCTTGATGTTTTCCATTTGAAAATGCACTGTCACCGTTCATGTCTGTCCTGTTTCTTCCATCTTGGATCCCGCCCCCCGCCCGCCCTTTTTGTTTTTGGAGCCGTGAAGGGCTGTTTCTCCTTTGTCAGTATAAGTTTCTAGTTAGAAATCCTCCATTTCCAACAAGAGGAAAACCTGATCCTCCTGTAGGATTTGCACACATAAAACAGAACCACTGATCTCAGCAACTTCAAAGCCCGTTTATGTCTGCTTGGGAAATGCATAGCCCTAAGAGCTGAAAGATTAGAAAGAAATTCATTGGCTATTTCCACTATTTCAGGAAGTCTATAGGGAATCGTAGCTTTATCTAGAACCAGCTTCACAGCAAGGTCTTTCTCTGGGGCTAGAATTATCCCAGTCTAGTGTTTATCATCAGTTACATCATGTTGTCAGTGCACTTTGCTGGTAGTTATAGATGATTGACTAACAATTTTTTTTTATGGTTTTTCTTATTACCTAACCAGACGTTTTCACAACATGAGGGTAAAGGAGAAAAATTCCATAAATAGATCCTTGGTAATGAAGAGTTAGAAAACCACTGAATTAGTCTCACATTTCTAGTAGGCATTTTCCATATTTGAAAATTCAGGTCCAGAGAAGTATGTGAAGTACATGAAATCATGCATCCAGTCATCAAGAGAGAGGGATTAAAACAGAATGCCTCACTCCTTGTAAAGTGTATTTTCCATCATTCCATGTCTTGCTCCACCTCTGGCAAGCCCAGCCTTGTGAGAGAGACCATATCTGTTAGTGATCATCTTCTGAAGCCTTCACAGATGAGGGAGCCAGCCTCCCCATCTCTCTGCTCAGTATTTGGGTCCCTGCTCAATAGGTCCATGCAGTGAGCAGACGAGATTCTGGGATCACCACCCTGATGTTATATAGGAACCAATGAACCCCAGCCACCAGCACCAAAAGTACCAGACAGCCTGCTTCATTTGATCATTCATTCATTTGAGAAACATGCGTTGAACATGCACATTATGACCCAGACACTGTGGATGGAGGGATGACCAGGACTTTGAACCCTACCCTCATGTGCAGATCTATCAGAGAGACTACCCCAGCATTACATACTTGCTAGCTCAGCTGAGAGGCACCTACAGGGACAGGGACTGTGCTATGGGGACACTTAGTTGTGTGACTGATTTTTTTTAGTGGGCAGGGGATAGTTATCAGTGCTTCTAGAGATGGGTTTATCTAGGGCTGAAGAAATAAGAATTCCGAGCAGGGAAAGCAGTAGGTGCAAAGACACGGAAGCGTGAGACAGTATGGGGTACTGTTGCCGCCGGAAAAAGTCAGAGTTCTGGATTCAAGTTACGTCTCTGTCACTCAGCAGTTACATAGCCTTTAGCAAGTTTTCTGAACTTTTTCAGCCTCTTTCCTCTTAACTCTAAAATAGGGATAATAGTGCCTAGCTTGTAGGGAATGAAGAATTTTGTAAAGTGCCTTGCAAATAAATGGGCACTCCTGCAACGTAAGTTTTCTTTTGTATCCCCTTTCAGAAACCATGAGGAGTCAGGGCTGAAGTGGTGGCCCCTGATGGTGCCTCTGGTCTTCTAGGAGATTCTTACAGGATCAATGTGCTACATTAGGTATGGGCTTGCAATGCCTTCTGGGCAACTTGCCGCCTCAGTCTGTTAGCCAATGTACATAGCACTGTCCGGAGGCCCACTTTGTACCATTCTCTGTCCTGGGCCCTGTGATGAAATCAAACACGAATGGTATGGAGGTATAGAAGAAGATACACAAGTACTCGTACTTCAAGTTGCAGTGATAAGCAAGGGTCTTTGAATCAGTGCAGACTTGGAGTTCTAAGTGACAGATCCTAGGGTGTGACACTCATGCCAGCTCAGGAATGGAGCATAGTTAAAGATTCAGAGGAGGAGGAGAACTGGCAAAGCAGACAGAAAGGTAGGAGGAGAACCACAGAGAACCAAGTGAAGTCCACTGCAGAAGGAAGACTTGACAGTAGCCGGTGCTGCAGAGAGATGGAAGTAGAGGGCTCGGGCATGGCCCTGGACCAGCAGAAGTCACTTGTGCAGGTCCTGGGGTAGCCTTGAGGGAAGAAGCCAGCCTGCCTAGGGCCCATGAGGAGGGGAACTTCTTCTTAACCACTGGGCCCTAAAAGAGAGGAGAAACATGAGACCGGCCACTTGCAGGGCCAGAAAGTCCTGGAATGTATATGTAGAGGAGCCTGTGCAGAATGGAGTGGCTGAAGATACTGGAGGTGGGGTACCCAGAGAAAAGGAGGATCTGGAGGCTAAGTGGCGACAGGGAGCCGAGGAGGGTGTGTGTGACCAGTCTTGTGAAACCAAAGGATTGAGGGATGCATGTAGATGGTTAAGGGTGAACAGAATGGAAATGATGGACCCCCGTGGTCTCCAGATTCAAAATTCCATTCCGCCACGTCTTAGGTAGAGACCCTGAGTGGGTGCTTTAAACCGTCTCTGTTCAAATTGTGGGTCACAGACCTGCAGCACTGACATCACGCAGGAGCTTGTTAGAAACACAGCACCTGGGACTTCCCTGGCAGCCAGTGATGGGGACTCCTCACTCCCAAAGAAGGATGCACAGGTTCCATCCCCAGTCAGGGAACTAAGATCCCGCACGGCGCAGCCTAAAACAAACAAGCAAAAAACTAAATGCAGCACTTCCATTCCCAACAAGATCCCTAGTTCATTCATGTGCACCTTTAAGTTTGAGAAGCACTGACTTACCCAGGCTCAGTTGTCTCCTCTATAAAACAGGAAAAATAATTCCCTCCTCGCAGAGGTTATGGAGTCACCCCATCCCTCTAAAAGCTTCGAAGTCATCCACTGAAAGAGAAAGCCTCCAACATACTCTGGCTCAACGGTGAAACTCATATGCAATCCCCAAGTTGTTATGGAGTTCCCACTTACACGTCAGGTACTGGTCAAGGTTCTGGGATGTAGGAGTTCGCTCAACAAACAAAAATCCCTGCCCACATGAAGTTTTAGTGGGGGGAGTCAGAAAAAACACCATATATAAGAAAAGCAGTATAGGTGTTATGTGATGGCCAAGAGAGGTAAGGTGAAAAACACATAAACTATAGAAAGAGAATGTAAAGTGTGGGTGGGAGAGGAACAGAGGAATGTTTTTTCAAAGCCAAGAGGCCCTCAGTGTCTCTCCCACATTGAAAGGTCCCATACACAGGATCAAGCGTCCATAAACTTTTTCAGTAAGGAATCAGTAGTAAATATTTTTGGCTTTATGGACTCTCTGTTGCATCTACTCAACTCTGATGCTGTAACATGAAAATAACCATACAGTATGTAAATGTATAAGCAGGAATGTGTTCCAATAAAATTTTACTTAGAAGATTCAGAGAGTGGGCCAGATTTTTCCTGAGAGCCATAGTCTTCCTATCCCTGCTTTTGAGATAGGGAGAGAAGTGGTTCAAGATTCATCCTGTTCTATGAGCTTCTATGATGTTCACTGGTGGCTCAGACAGTAAAGAATCCATCTGCAATGCAGGAGACCCAGGTTCGATCCCTGGGTCGAGAAGATCTCCTAGAGAAGGGAATGGCTACCCACTCCAGTATTCTTGCCTGGAGAATTCCATGGACAGGGGAACCTGGTAGGCTACAGTCCATGGGGTTGCAAAGAGTCAGACACGACTGAGCAACTAGCGTGCACACACACACACACACACACACACAATGCGTTGTACCCTTGCATGGCAGCTGGACCAGCCTAGAAGGAAGCTGGTAGCTATGTTGTTTTTTGTTGTTTTTTAGCTGGTGTGATGTGTGGGGTTCATGTAATGCAGGGAAAGCCTGTGAGGTACAGTTAATGTGTTGAGTCTATTCAGACATTGAGACTGAGGTTTGAGGACTTGTGTATACACACAGCCAGGATGTGGCAGAGCTTGGGTTTGAATCCAGGAGCCCATACCCCCAAGCCCTGCCCATCCTTCTCATTTAAGACTTCAGGGCGCCTACCCAGACTGTGCTTGGAGGCCCTTGGCCAAGCTGTGGGAGGGCCGGGATTTGAGTGCAGGTTTTTCTGCCTGTACATCCTCTGTTCTATGCAGGGACAGCAGTGCCTTGCTCAGGACAAGAAGTGGCAGCTGTTCCTGGCTGGCAAGGAGGCCCTTGAGGTAATCCTGTCTTTGCTGTCCTGGGGACTTGCCATGAGATCAGAGCTGAGAGTGCTGGGCTGCCAGATCAGTGGTAGTTGAGGGGTTAGAGTAAGAGGTGACCAAAAGGAAGTTAATGTCCCAGGTAAACAGAGCTATAGATAGAAGGCACTTTGGGATCTAGGGGCAAAAGAATCTAGAGTGGAGTCCTTCACTGCCTGGTACACATTTTTAAAACAAAAATAATGTGGGTTTTGGTACCAGACTCAGATCACAATTTAGGTCTGCCTCTTCTGTCCAGTTGTTCAGACCTCGAGCTGTCACGGAACCACTCTGAGCTTCAGTGTCTTCATCTGCAAAATGGTAATAGCAACTTGCCAGCATTTTCGTGAGGCGTAACGAACAAGCATTATCTGTAGAATGACTGACACAAAGTAGGTATTTTATAAAGAGCGGCTGTTATTCCTCACATCCTGAGCTAACAGAAATGCTTCTCTCAATTCCTTTTTGTCTTTCTGTTGTAACACAGCAACCAACAACTTCAGCATCTGCTTTTTAAAACGATATTAAGAGTCAGCATGTGTTCACGGGTTAATTTACCTCAAGGCATGTGATGGGCACAGTAATTGTTTTGAACAGAGATGGTTTAGTGTAGTAATTGTTGAAAAGGCACTAAGGTGTCTACCAGCCATTCTGACAGAGAGTGCTTAACTGTTTCACTTAGCTTTGTTTGAGTATCACAGAGGAGGGTACCTCCTGGGTTGGTCTCTGTGTGCAGACACTCTGGAATGCTTGGACTTTTCACGTCCTTTCGCTTTCTCCCCATTCCAGCATGTGTATGTATTTATTTATTTTGATTGGGCTGTTATGTTATACAACAACATGAAACAGCTCTAAGTGTACATGTATCTCCTCCCTCTTGAGCCTCCCTCCCACCCACAACCATCCCAACTACCTAGGTCAGCAAAGAGCACAGAACTGAGCTCTCTGTGCTATACAGCAGGTTCCCACTTTAAATCCTACATTTCTTCTTCAAGGTCCAGATCAAACATCAGCTCTCAGAGGAAGATGTCTCTGATTCTTTCTACCTACAGGAATGTCCCTTTTCTCCAACTCTGACTGCAGTCACTGCGTTATCATGGGCAGGAGCAAATGTGTCTTAAGGATGTTTCTTTTTCATTAGCATGTTCCCCATGGTGTCCTGACACTCACAGTGAACCCCCGGTACATGTTTGTGGAATGAATGAACAAGATGAGATTAAAAGACCTAACAGCTAAAGTCAACAGGGAGATGATCTATTCTTAAACAAACAAACCAAAAAATGTAACAGTTTTTAGATGCCTCCAGACCCTGTCTGTTGCTTGCTTCTGTGGATTTAAGGCAACTTTTTAAAGTCTGTTTCCTCATTTATAAAGTGGGAATTAACAGTGCATTCCTTAAAACTTATTTACAAATCAGAAACAGACTCACAGACTTAGAGAATGAACTTACGGTTACCAGAGGGGAAGAGAGGGGGGTTGTCAGAGAGTTTGGGATTGACATGTACACACTGCCAATGGAGAAATATACCATGTTCATGGATTGGAAGAATCAATATAGTGAAAATGAGTATACTACCCAAAGCAATTTATAGATTCAATGCAATCCCTATCAAGCTACCAACAGTATTCTTCACAGAGCTAGAACAAATAATTTCACAATTTGTATGGAAATACAAAAAACCTCGAATAGCCAAAGCGATCTTGAGAAAGAAAAATGGAACTGGAGGAATCAACCTGCCTGACTTCAGGCTCTACTACAAAGCCACAGTTATCAAGACAGTATGGTACTGGCACAAAGACAGAAATATAGATCAATGGAACAAAATAGAAAGCCCAGAGATAAATCCACGCACATATGGACACCT
>NW_011495059.1:2012803-2016518 GCF_000754665.1 Bison bison bison
GGAGCCTATTATACAGAGTGAAGTAAGCCAGAAGGAAAAACACCAATACAGTATACTAACGCATATATATGGAATTTAGAAAGATGGTAACGATAACCCTGTATACAAGACAGCAAAAGAGACACTGATGTATAGAACAGTCTTATGGACTCTGTGGGAGAGGGAGAGGGTGGGAAGATTTGGGAGAATGGCATTGAAACATGTGAAACGTCATGTATGAAACGAGATGCCAGTCCAGGTTCAATGCACGATGCTGGATGCTTGGGGCTGGTGCACTGGGACGACCCAGAGGGATGGTGTGGGGAGGGAGGAGGGAGGAGGGTTCAGGATGGGGAGCACATGTATACTAATTAAATAATTTTCTATTAAAGAAAAAAAAAAGAAAAAAAAGAAATAAATAAAATAAAATAAAATGATTAACCAGCAAGGACCCCCTGTATAGCACAGGAAACTCTCCTCAGTATTCCGTAATAACCTAATTGGGAAAAGAATTTAAAAAAAGAATAGGTACATGTATAACTGAATCACTTTGTTGTATACCTGAAGCTAACATAACATTGTTTATCAGCTATGTTCCTATATAAAAATAACACGTTTTAAAAAATGCATTCCTTACAGAGATCTTGCAAGGATTTAGGGAGACATTGTTTGGAAAATGCCTCGCCTTTAGTAGGCTTTCAGCCAAAATAAGAAACTGCCTCCTTTTTCTGAAATGCATACACCTTTTCACACCAGAGGCTGTTGCAAATCAAATGTCATTGCCTCAATACATTCAAAGAGGAATTTGAAATGATGATATCAAGAGATACTCAAAAAGTAGTCTATGTAATTCGTCAGTCACTTCAAATAAAAATGAAGAAAAATAGGATTAGAAGGAAACCATTTAGAGATGATAAGTATCAATTACCGAAAGCTGACAGCAAACGTGTTGTCAGTGAGGATAGACGGTGTTACCGTGAAGGCGAGTCAGAGGTGTCTGCCATGCTACGGCTCTTCAGCCAAGGGGAAGCCCTCGGTGAGAACTCTGAGTCCTGGGCCCCACCGCCGACCTACTCAGTTCCTTTGGAAGTGTGAACTGGGAATCTGTGTTTTACACACAACTCAGGTTAATATTTTGCATGCTGACTGTCCTGATCCTCACATCACCCTGATATAACTGTCCTTTGTTCAGGGTCCCACCTTGGCAGCTGCAGTCCCCTTTTCCTGGAATGCCTACCCACCCTCCATGCCTGGAAAATTCTAGTATCATTATCTGCTTTTAATTTTATTGAAATGTAGTTGATGTACAATGTTATGATTTCTTCTATACAGCAAATATATATATATATGTATGTATGTATAAACACACACACATATATGTGTATGTGTATATATATGTATATATATTCTTCTTCATTATGGCTTATAATAGGATAGTGAATATAGTTCCCTGTAGGATCTTGTGTACTTATCTTATATATAATGCTCTGCCTCTGTGCATCCCAAACTCCCAGTCCGTCCCCTCCCAGCCACCCTCACCTTGGCAACCGCAAGGCTGTTCCATGTGTCTGTGAGCTTCTCTTGGGTTCATAGATATGTTGATTTGTATCATATTTTAGATTCCACATGTAAGTGCCTTTCTCTTTCTGACTTACTTTGCTTGGTGTGATCATCTCTAGGTCTATCCACGTAGCTGCATAGAGCATCATTTCATTCTTTTGATGGCTGAGTAATATTCCATTGTACACATGTACCACATCTTCTTCTTTATCCATTCATCTGTTGATGGACATTTAGGTTTGTTTCCATGTCATGGCTCTTGTAGTGCTGCTGTGAGCATAGCAATGCATGTATCTTTTCGAATTATAGTTTTGTCCAGGTTTATGCCTAGGAGTGGAATCACTGGATTATATGGCAACTTTGTTTTTTGAGGAACCTCCACAGTGGCTGCATTAGTATCTTTAAAAGGGGAAATTATTCTCTCTTTTAGATGGCCCTCCTGGACTCCCACAGACCAGTACTGGGCTCGTTTATAACTTTGCTGTGCATTCATCTTTCATCCATTCACCCACCAACTCACCTTCATGAACCATTCTCAGATTATACTGCCCTGGGTGTATTTGCACATCTTTCTCCTTGTCACTCTGTTGATTATGGGAATGAACACTCACAGGTGGGTGTGTGTGTGAGGTAGATAACCCGCATTTTGTTTCATCTCTCATTGACTTAGAGTATTCCATTCTTATCCATTTTCAGTTATTTTGGCATATGGTGATGGTAGGGCTTTCAGATCATCTATTTTGTAATTTTGTATTGGTTTTAGTCTAGAAAGGTACTCACATGTCACAATTATAAATGCATAAAATTAACCAGTGCTGTTGCAACAAGACAGATATTAACGCACTGGTCTAGATTGTGTGCACAGATGGAGTTGGGTAAGGATTGCAACTGAATGGATGCTTTATTGTTTATTCTATTGAATTAGAGTCTAAACACATCCATCATGAATACCAACAGACCAAATCTATAAGTCAGAGCCTCTGTCACCTTAATCAGGGGAAATACAAATGAGTGTTTCTCTTCAAAGGTGGCAAAAGATGTTTATACTTGTTTCAAATTTATACTTTAAAGTTTTGAAACCAAGTATCAGTGATGCCTTGAGACTTAGAAAGGTGTGTGATTCTACACATTTCTATTCTGTAAACACATTTGAACTTTATAAAGAAGGTAAAAGAGTGGGGGATTCTCTTGTGATGGAGAGGAGTGACCTAGCAAAAGAGGGATGGAAAGAGAAGTTTCTGTGGACACTGTTGAGATTGCTGCTCAGATCCACCTTCAGGGATGGACTTACCCCTCAGGTGTTACAGCTGCTGTTGACAGACAGTTCTTGGCTAACTGCCCTCTTTGGGATAGCTTGGGTCTTCAGAACTGCCTCCCCCAAGGTCCTCCAATAACTGGTCAATAGCTGATTTTACAGGATGTAAAAATCAGTCCAATATCCGAGTTGCCCAGGGGGTTGGCTTAAAATAAACCCTCACAGCAGCTACATCACCACTTTTTCCCCTCTCCTCCCCTGTCCACCCCTCCCCTCCCTTTACTTCTCTTTCCTTCCTTCTCCTTCCCTCCTTTCCCCCTGCCTTCCCCTCCCCTCTCTTCCCCTACCCCAGACATTGACCACCCCCACCCCAAGAAGCTCCTTCTAATATATCTCCTACATGCCAATCTCTGAAAGTCAGATCTCCAAGAGCCCAACCTATGACACGCCCATTCAGTTTGCTCACTCTACACTGACAAGTAGATTTAAATATATATGTATGGCCCCCTACCACTTGAGCATGCATACTTCATTGTCTGTGGACACTGTTTACAAACTAATTGGGTTACCACTTTGTTGACCACTGATAAGTAAAATCTAAGAAGTCCTTCCTTAGGCAGTCATTCATTCATCAGCGTTTGCTTCTCACCTGTGCCTGTGCTGGGCAGGAGGACTGTGGGCATCTTCCTATACTGCTTCTGCCTCGGGAAGCTCATGGTGTATCCCAGAAGAGTGTAGTAAGATCCTGTTTCTGAATCAGCCAGAAGAGAGAATTAGGGTCAGCTAAAGAGAACTATGAGAAATGCTGGGCTGGAAGAGCACAAGCTGAAATCAAGATTGCCGGGAGAAATATCAATAACCTCAGATATGCAGATGACAGCACCCTTATGGCAGAAAGTGAAGAGGAACTCAAAAGCCTCT
>NW_011495059.1:2017018-2027032 GCF_000754665.1 Bison bison bison
ATTGGAAAAGACTCTGATGCTGGGAGGGATTGGGGGCAGGAGGAGAAGGGAACGACAGAGAATGAGATGGCTGGATGGCATCAGTGACTCGATGGACGTGAGTTTGGGTGAACTCCAGGAGTTGGTGATGGACAGGGAGGCCTGGCATGCTGCGATTCATGGGGTCACAAAGAGTCGGACACCACTGAGCGACTGAAAGAACTAAGTGCCCAGCCATGGTGCCCCCTTAACAATGTGTCACCAGGGCAGGAACAGATTTCACCTCTGAAAGCACTTACCTTCAGCAAATATCCTCAAACTGAGAACAACTCTTGCTGCTAGGGCTGTAGCAAAGATAAGATCCTGAGATGCACAAAGTGGAAAATGCCTTTCTAAGTGTTTCAGCAAAGTGCTTTTAATGGAAGGAAGTACTTTAGTTAAGCTTTGCAATGTTGATGATGATGATAATGATTGCATCTTGTTTGTGTATATAGCTTTATCTCTTCCAAAGTGCTTTCCCACTTACTACCTGGTTGTCTCTTTGGGCTTGGAGGTACTTAGCAAGATATTATTAGACAGGTTTCTGTGCTTTGTAGGAAAAAAACCCTGGGCATTCTGGCTCCAGTTTCAGTTAAGTGACTTCATTCCATCTCAACCTCAGTTTCTCATCTGTAAAATGGAAGTAATAACGCCTACATTTCATAACAACTGTGAGGTTTAAGTGGCATTCTTTTCATTCATGAACATTTACTGAGCAATTCCTTTGTGCTAAGCACTGAGCTAGGTGTAAATAAGTATTTTGAAAGAAATGGCTTCCCTGGTGGCTCAGACAGTAAAGAATCTGTCTGTAATGCAGGAAACCAGGGTTCAATCCCTGGGTTGGGAAGATCCCCTGGAGACGGGAATGGCTACCCACTCTAGTATTCTTGCCTGCAGAATTCCATGGACAGGAGAGCCTGGCAGGCTACAGTCCATGGGGTCATAGAGTCAGACATGACTGAGCAACTAATACTCTCACTTGAAAGGAATACCCTTCTCTCAAGGAGCTTAAAACGTGACTTGAACATGTTAATAGTTATAAAATAATATTGTAAATACATGAAAGGGAAGCAGTGAAACATGACAAAGGAAGGAAGTATCTGATTTCTGCTTTGAGGAAAGGTATCATGGGCTAAAGGGCCGAACAGGATGCTTGGTATAGAACAGAGGCAAGATGTTTTGCTGAAGAAATAACACATTCTCTCCCTTTTTTCCTTTGCTCATTATCTTGAAATACACATACACACACACACACACACACACACGCACACACACCTTTTATAACCAGCTGGGAAAAGCTTGGACAGGGGGAAAAAAGAGGAAGAAAGGGCTGGATTAGGAAGGAGAAAGTGAATCCTAGGTCCACTGCTTAGCAGCTGTGAGTTCTAAGCACTCAGAGCCTCAGTTTCTCATCTGTAAAATGGAAATGATAGTGCTCAAGTCATGGGGTCATCTTAGCAAATTAAATGATAGAATGTACATCCCTTTGGGTTTCCATTTCAGTTGCATCTCATTAGACTGTTGTCATTTATCAGATGGTAGAGCTAAGCTAGAACAGCAGCTACAGTGTGTCAGGAATGGGGGAAGACAATGTTTTATCAACTTCAAGCATAAGTTACATGAAAGAAGAATTTGCCAGATAGAATGAAGGTAGGGCAGTTGTAGATGGTGATTCTTAAACTTCCAAAACTTCTCCTCTGAGCAGTTGGATAGGACACCCCCTCTTCTGGTTTCCATCTCCGCTGATTTCAGTGAGAGCTCAGAGTCAATGAATGATTCTGGCAAAAACCACAAAGGTAGACAATGTCATTTGAGCACAAGAAGATTTCGTGGACCAGTGGGCAGAGAAAAGGCTGGGGTTGAAAGTAGAAGGGCTGTCATATTTCTGAATATAGGGGCAGAGGGACAGGTTTGCCCTGTGTGGTGTGGCTGTGAAAACCTGCCTTAAATGAGGCATGGTTCTCCAAACGTGGAAGGGGCTACTCTACTCAGGGCAGTGTCGGGAATGTTCCCTCTTTCCTGGGAACAGGGCTCAGATGAATTGGTGTATGTTTCAAAAGAAGAGCCACACAGGGAGGGGACCACAGCCACAACCTAAAAAGAAAGATTAGAGAACCGACCGATTCCACTGTTCTCGAGTGGTGCCTAGGCATTTTAAAGCTCTCCAGGTTCTTCTGATCTGAAACCTTTGTTGAGAACCACTCATGTGGGAGAATTTGAGAAGCCAGGATCGTGGAATATAGGCATTTCTTGGTCTGGCCACCTAACCCAGAACCTCAGATGAAAATTTAGCCCTGCGAGATTATCAAACAGATACAGCTTTGGTTAAAATGTTGGAACCTGAGTTTGGAGAGCAGGGTCCATAGCAGATAGATCGCTATTTGATAGCACCATTTCCTTTCTATAGGTATTGAGGTAGACAGTCCTTATGCTGTTCATAATTGTGTATAGACCATTTAATGAATGGCAAAACACCCCAGGCACATTTTAAAATAGTATTTAGTATCTCTTAGCCATTACTCCTCATAGGGGTGTTGGTGGAATAAAGACCCCTCAGCCACGATCAATCCCCTAAGAATTATTTGTTCATAACCATTCCCTTCATTAATGAAACCTCAAGAAGCTCAATACTTCTTATGAGATCTTTCTTATCAGAATAAAAGAGTGTTGGATGAGCTTCTTTCTGGAACAATTTTATTGTTTATTGGTTGAAGTTTTTATTGTAAATAGTTGACTTACAAGGTTCTGTTAGTTTTGGGTGTACAGCAAAGTGATTTGGTTATACATATATAAATATATATCCTCTTTTTTTTACATTCTCTTCCATTATAGGGTATTGCAAGATATTGAATATAGTTCCCTGTGCTGTACAGTGGGTCCTTGTTGGTTATCTGTTTTATATACAATAGTGTGTATATTTTAATCCCAAACTCCTACTTTATCCTTCCTCCCTCCTGTTCGGTAACTTTAAGTTTGTTTTCTATGTCTGTGAGTCTGTTTCATGTTTTGTAAATAAGTTCATTTCTGGAGCAATTTTTCCTTCCAATGGCTTTGAACCACTATGCAGAACATTCTGAAAAAGTGGGAAATATTGGGCATATTACAGCCACCCATGTTTTTTAAGAGGAAATATTGAAAGATTAGTCTAACCAATACCCTGTTTTTACTGGGAGGATTTTGTTTTTGTAAAGAGTGAAAATATGGTTTTATTAAGGTTATAAGCCAAATTGAGCCTCAGGATTAAAGAAGGCTTGTTTTGTTTTGGAAAACAGCTTGGTGACAATACGCTTTCCTAGAAACGGAGAACAGCTAAGAATGCCTATACTTTATTTTACTTCCTTCTTGCTCCCCTGTGCCATTTATTATTTGGACATCTACTGATGAGGGAGAGAACTTCTGGTGAAATATCTAAGTTTAGATATGGTTGATGTGGGATTTCATACATTCTTTTATCTTTGCTTTACACAGTAAACCTACCATGAAAATGGAGGATCTAAGGTTTTTCCAGGAGATGCATGGCTGATGCAAAGTGTATCCATCCACTATATTGCCAGGCAGGTGTCTTCCGGCCATCCAGTCTGGGGGCAGTTTACTGAATAAATCATACTTCTGTAATCTCATCTCCTACTCCTTAAGGATTTTAAACAGCCTTAGCTTTGAACAGTGAAGAGAATAGTACTTGAAACTTAGGAGCAGCATTGTAGTAAAAGAACATGGATTCCATTTGCATTTGAACCCTGGACTCCTACTGTCTAACCTAACTTCTCCAAGCCTCTGTTTCCACATCTTATAAAAGAGGAATAGTAAGACCAAATCTGGAGGGTTTCTGTGAGAATTTATCAGGATCACACTTGCAGCATCTGTTCTGTGTCTAGTACATTAGAAGGTGCTCAGCACATTATAGTTATTGTTATTTTTGTATTTTGTTTTATATTAATATGTCCATTCATGTTGTGCAGTGTATAAAGTACTTTCTTGTAGACATCTCTTGAGTTTTTTTTTTTTTAGTCTCTTCAGTGAGGAAGTATCATTTTAAGTGTAAGGAAATGAAGGCTCACCACAGTGCCCAGGGCACAGACTATAGGAAGAAAGAAATCTCTGAAACAGAGAGTTGCCAGTTACTAGTGCTGTGATCTTATCATGGGTTGGGAAGTGGATATGACAATAATTCTGAAGAATTTATATGGCAGCAAAACTGATAAGAGTTATACCCTCTAAGACCAGGTAGGATAAGTGATGAATAAGTCAGTCATCACTTATCCCATCAAAGTTAGTCCCTACCTGAAAGTTTATAAAACATTGTTCCAAAGTGTAATGAGGTTGGGGGACATTCCTTTCAATACACTCACTGCATAAAAGGGACAAGAATCAAACAGGAACAAGATTGATCATCTGTTTACAATTTTATGATGTTTTATAATCTGCTTTGGAGAAATACAGACAGAGATTAAAGAGGGATAGGAATAGGATTGCTTTGTGACTTTTTTAAAATAGGTCTCTTGAGTCCCGCTTCTAATTTTATGGAGCAAACTTTTGTCTCTTAAGATGGTCTTGTTTAGAGTGTCTTATAAATAGGGTTGTGCCATGGGGGGGATTTTATTCACATTCAGCTCTGCCAAACATAGAGAAATAATTTTATTTAAAAATGTACCCAGATGATTATGATAGTTAACATGACAACAGGTGTCACGTTTCATTTTCTGAACAGTTAAGGTTTGAAGGCTTTTTTCCCCCCTTCTTTCTTTAAGAATAAATGTACAATAGCATTTTAGAATCAGCTTGTTTGTGTCTGTAAGAAATCCTGATGGGTTTTGATTGGGCTTGCGTTGAATCTGTAGATCAGTCTGGTAAGATCTGTCATCTTAACAATATTGAGTCATCTGGCCTGGGAACATGGTGAAAGTGAAGTCGCTCAGTCGTGTCTGACTCTTTGCAACCCCATGGACGATAGCCTACCAGGCTCCGCGGTCCATGGGATTTTCCAGGCAAGAATACTGGAGTGGGCTGCCATTTCCTTTTCCAGGGGATCTTCCCAACCCGGGATCGAACCTGGGTCTCCTGCATTGCAGACAGACGCTTTACCGTCTGAGCCACTGGACATGGTATGTCTATTCATTTGCGTGGGTCTCCTTCAGTGTCTATAATCACCCTCTTGTAGTTTTCGGCATGCAGGTCCCGTGCATATTTTGGTGGACTTATACCTGAACGTTCCTTTTGTGTGTGTGTGCAGTTATAAATGGTACTGTTCTTTTTATTTCATATTCTAACTGCTCATTGTTAAGTATAAATTAGACTGACTTTTGTATATAAAAAATAAATGTGCATGTAAACAAACCAAAAAAGAAAAGAGAGGTCTTGGGTGGAGAAAGAGTAACTTACTTCACATACACAAGGCCGTTGCATGAAAAGATGGAGGAGGCTAACCCAGACCAGGTAGTTAGCAAAGTACCCAGCACATGTTCAAAACGTTAGTTCCCATCTGTCTTGCCTTCTTATGTTCTGTGTTGCTCAAAAAAAGCCAGGCAGTGTTAAGAGGATTTTGGAGCTTGAAACTGTGTAATAGTTAAGACGTTACAATTTAGTTCTAAGCAGACCTGGGTTTGGGTCTTGCTCTGCCGTATACAAGCTGTGTAATCCTGAGCGTGTTTCTCACCCTTTCCGGTCTTCCTTTTCCTACACTGTAATATGGGGCTGATACAAGAAAGGTGGTAACCTGACCAGGGCGCAGCGCCTGGCACCCAGCAAATGCTCAGTGAGCTTTAGCTATTCTCATTACTTTGGTTGTTGTTAAGTTCCCAGAGGAAGATGCTGGAGGAGTGTAAAGAACTTCCTAACAATGCTTTTCCCACAGAACCAGTTGAATGTGAGGTAGTGAGCCTCCCATCACCAGAGAATGGACCACCTCCTCGTAGGATGCCACAGGGGAAGTCAAGCTTCCTGAGAGCTTCCCCCTGTGTTGCTGTTGCTGTTGCTGTTAAGTCGCTTCAGTCGTGTTCAACTCTGTGCGACCCCATAGACGGCAGTCCACCAGGCTCCCCTGTCCCTGGGATTCTCCAGGCAAGAATACTGGAGTGGGTTGCCATTTCCTTCTCCAGTGCATGAAGGTGAAAAATGAAAGTGAAGTCACTCAGTCCTGTCCGACTCTGAGCGACCCCATGGACTGCAGCCTACTAGGCTCCTCCATCCATGGGATTTTTCAGGCAAGAGTACTGGAGTGGGGTGCCATCACCTTCTCTGCCACCTGTGTTGAGGGACTTCTTTACCATCATCACCCTCCACCATCACGGTAGCATTAGAAGCAAGTGGTAGCCATTCCAGGTTTCCCTGGAGTCATCTAAGACAGGGGTCCTCAACCTCCAGGAGTTAATGCCTGCTGATCTGAGGTGGAGCTGATGTAATAGAAATAAAGTGCAGAATAAATGCAATGCACTTGAATCATCCCAAAACCATCTCCTCTCATCCATGGAGAAATTACATTCCATGAAACTGGTCCCTGGTGCCAAAAAGGTTGGGGACCACTGCCCTAAGACTCTTGGCCACAGACACAAAGAGCTTGGAGCAGTAGACAGAAATGGTACCTGGGAAAAAAGCAAACACAGACCACACGTTCTTTCCATCAGCTGCAGTTTATGACTGCACATTAAACTCCATTGCTTTCTTTCGGCGGCTGGTGTTGAGACCCGTCATCTCCAGCCCAGTGCCATCCATTCTGGCTTTCCCCAGGAGCACAGACAGACCAGCCGCCGTTCTAGTGTACACTAATTAATTTATCTCATGCTTGTGATTTTACGGTGCATAAGTGCTGGAGCATTTCTGTTTATTCTTCTCCCCGCAAAGCACCTCACATTGCATAAAGACCATGAATCTCCATGGCAAACGCCGGCTGTTTTGGGCTCAGGAACAGCCCACCGGCTGCCTCTCGTCTTGCCGGTACTGCCTCTTACAGCCACAGGAACAGCTCCATTCATTTATCCTTAATGACATTTTGACGTTTCAATCAGTTCATCAGATGTTCCTTGTGCAAGACTTCTCCCACACAGCCAGGCCAGGACGCCTGGCCACTCTTAATGCATAATGCATGAGACCATTGCGCTGCTCAGTGAAGTGGACCTCTGATGGACCGATACCTCTGCTCTGCACAAACTGTGTGTTCCTAACAGCCCTGGCTCCCCAGGTGACCCACACCGCTGCTTCCAGAGCCATTTTCTCTATGTTTCCAGCTGGCTGAGCTCAGAGAAAGCTGGTCAGCTCTAGGAAAGACGTGCTGGTTCAGAAACATACCAGCCCCAGTGCTTTTGGGTGTGGCGGGGAGCAAGAGTGTGCCAAAGCCCTGCCTCACTCAGGGATTTAGAGCAGCTTGGATTCCACTAATTCAGATGGAAGACATACCTATGACAAAGCTAACATCTTGAATTTCATTAAACTGGTGCTGCTTAAAAATAATGATCGTAAAGACATTCTGATAACAATAATGGATATCAAAGAAGAAAGGAAAATTATCCTTAATACCTTCAATCTAACACATCAGCTTAGACATACTTTCTCATAGTAGTAATCACAGTGTAGACACGGTTTTATTTTCCAGTTTTTTTTTAACTTAATGTAATCCAGTTAGCACTTTCCTATGTGGTGACATAGTTATCATTTTTAATGGTGCTCCATCATTTTAATAGCTGCATAATATTCCATGCAGGGATGCACCATAATTTCCTGAATGGGCTCCCTATTGTTAGACATTTATGAGGCTTTAACTGATCATTTTCTGTCCAAGAGAAGAATCTGAGGAGGCTGAGAAAGAGAGAGCAGAGCTCTTCAGGCTGAGGAACTGAGGGTCAGATCCCACCTGGTCCCTTTACCTGTTTTAGGAGTTTAGGATTAACTCCGTGAGCCTCAGATCCCTCATCTCTGAAACAGAAGAAATAATCACCACTTTGTAGTGTTACTCTGTGTGAGGATTGCATGTGGTTTCAAGGTACCTAGGACATGGTGTGAGTGAAGTGAAGTCACTCAGTCGTGTCTGACTCTTTGCGACCCCATGGACTGTAGCCTGCCAAACTCCTCCACCCATGGGATTTTCCAGGCAAGAATACTGGAGTGGGTCACCATTTCCTTCTCCAGGGGATCTTTCTGACCCAGGGATCGAACCCTGGTCTCTCATACCACAGGCAGATTCTTTACTGTCTGAGCCACCAGAGAAGCCCTCATGGTAGCACATGCTAGTATTTACTAAATGTGAAACTATTATGTCCATAGCTGTTCGTTCACCAGTGGATCTCGATCAGAGTCAGGGCAGGTCTGCCTGCCCTACACTCCCCTCCCCCCAGGGACATTGAGCACTGTCTAAACAAATTTTTTTAACTTTTTATTTTGTATTGAGTATAGCTGATTAACATGTTGTGATAGTTTCAGGTGGAAAGCAAAGGGATTCAGCGATGCATGTACATATATCCATTCTCCCCAAACTCCCCTCCCCATCAAGGCTGCCACCTGACATCGAGCAGAGTTCTACGTGCTAGACAGTAGGTCCTTGTTGGTTTATCCATTAATGTGTGCCTGCCCATCCCAAACTCCCTAACTATTCCTTTCCCCTATCCTTCTCCCTGGCAACTGTAAGTTCTTTCTCTAAGTCTGTCTCTTTGTTTTGTCAGTTAATTTGTATCACTTCTTTTTAGATTCCACATATAATATATGTCATATGATATTTCTCCTTCTCTGTCTGACTGACTTCGCTCAGTATGACAATCTCTAGGTCCGTGTTGCTGCAAATGGTGTTCTTTCTTTCTTTTTAATAGCTGAGTAATGTTCCATTGTGTGTATGTATCACATCTTCTTCTTTATCCATTCCTCTGTCGATGGACATTTTGGTTGCTTCCATGTCTTGGGTATTGAAAACGGTGCTGTAATGAACACTGGGGTGTATATATCCTTTCAGATCATGTTTTTGTTTGGATATATGCCCAGGAGTGGGATTGCAGGGTCATATGGTAAACTGTACTTTTAATTTTTTAAGGAACCTCTATGCTGTTCTCCATAGTGGCTGCACCATTTAACATTCCCACCAACAGTGTAGGAGGTAAACACATGTTTGATTGTCACACCTGGGGGTGGGAGAAGCTACTCGAATCTCTTGAGTGGAAGCTAAGGATGCAACTGGATATCTGCAGTGCACAGGACAGCCCCCTCAGCAAAGCATCATCCTGCCCAAAAAATCAGCATGCATGGTTGAGAACCAACCCCCAGCATACATGATGCTGTGTTTTTCAGTATTATCTACATAATATATTTTCCTTTTTTACTATTATTTTATCAGGATAAAATCTCAGGAAAATGGGAATGCTCAACTAAAGGGTATACTATGCTTATTGGCATTTTTAGGAGACCTGGGATGGGGGTGGGTGATGGGAAGAAGGTTTCAGGTGACTGTTGGTGATAAGACAGCCAATAAAGGGCATGTGTTCCCCCAATGGGCAGGAGATGACATCCCATAGACCCATAGTTCTCCAAGATAGTCCCAGCATCTCCTAGAAAGTTGGAAATGCATATTTTCAGGCCTTACCTCATACTCACCAAATCAGAAACCCCAAGAGTAGAGCCCAGCCATCCCTGTATTAACACGCTTCTGAGGTGATTCTAATGCACTCTCGGGTTTGTGAATCACCACCACGCACCACTTGTAGTGAAAGGCCAACTTATAGAAGAGCAAGTAGATCCCTGGGTCAGGAAGATCCCCTGGAAAAGGGAATGGCTGCTGCTGCTGCTGCTGCTAAGTCACTTCAGTCATGTCCGACTCTATGTGACCCCACAGACGGCAGCCCACCAGGCTCCCCCATCCCTGGGATTCTCCAGGCAAGAACACTGGAGTGGGTTGTCATTTCCTTCTCCAATGCATGAAAGTGAAAAGTGAAAGTGAAGTCGCTCAGTCGTGTCTGACCCTCAGCGTGTCTGACTGCAGCCTACCAGGCTCCTCCGTCCATGGGATTCTCCAGGCAAGAGTAC
>NW_011495059.1:2027132-2032441 GCF_000754665.1 Bison bison bison
GGAGGGAATGGCTACCCACTCCCATATTCTTGCCTGGAGAATACCATGGACAGAGGAGCCTGGCTGGATACAGTCCATGGGATTGCATAGAGTCAGATACAGCTGAGTGAGTAACACTTTCACTTCAAGGAAGAAGGAATGCAGATGACCAGTATGAAGGAGGAGAAAAAGAACCAGCATCTGCTGAGTGTCTGTTACAGGTCAAGACTATGCTTAGGAATTAACACAGTATTTCTAATCATCCTAGAAACTCTGTGAACTGGAGCTTATCAAAAATCTTCCTACACATGAGTCTCATGGAGCTGAAGACACAGTCATGATCTGGTTCGAGCCAATCTAACCTGGGGCCAAAGTGCATGGTATTTCCACAGCACCAAGAATAGAGGGGGTGTTCGCCTAGCCCAGGGCTTTGGAGCTCAGTGACCTGAGGCCATTCAGGAAGTTCCCACTATCTGAGCCATAGATTCTGTCCTCACTTTCCTTCAAAGCATTGATTTCCTTCCCATTGCTTAGTATTTAACAAAGACTTACATGGAGCTTCTTTGGTAGGTGACAGATCCTATTGTAAGGACTTTAGTATTTGTAAGTCAGCATCTATTGCAAATGCTTGTTGTGAGAATTCACTGTATTATTCCTGTTTATCAGATGAGGAAACTTGAGTTACAAAGAAGCTAAGTCATTGTCCAAGACCACATAGCCAGTCAGTGGTGGAGCCAGCATTGGACCCATGCGGTCTGGCTTCAGAGCTTGGAGATGCTGTTCCCACTAGGCTCTGCTTCAGGATCTGAGGGGTAGGGTGACCAGATGCCCAACAAGAGGAGAGCCTTGCATCCATCTTAGGCCTTCTGCTGTACTGCTTCCCTTTCCAGCTTCAGGGGATGGTCAGATTGGGTCTGACTGTGTACTCAATAGAAAGAGACCCCATCCAGGGGAAGACAGAGAGGCAGATGCAGGCTGGTGAGAGAAGCAGGGACAGGCGGGTGGAGGCACAGACATGGAGAGCAAGAGAGATGGAGGTGACAGTGGCGGTGCCCAAGGTCCCTTGACCTTTTGAATTGTGGTAGTATGTGCTACTGTTGCTTCAGGAACTTTGCCATTCTGGTAGAAGCATGAAGAAGCCCCAAGCAAGGGTGATGAGAGTAGGAGAGGAAAGAAAGAAAGATAGCCCTAAGTTGTATCAAACTCTTGCGATCCCATGAACTGCAGCCTGCCAGGATCCCCTGTCCATAGGATTCTCCAGGCAAGAATACTGGAGTGGGTTGCCATTTCCTTCTCCAGGGGAACTTCCAAACCCAGGAACTGAACCCACGTCTCCCACATTGCAGGCAGATGCTTTACCAACTGAGCGATGATGGGATTAGGAGACAGAAGACCCACCAGTTATTTTTCCAGGTTTGGTACCCAGCAGAGGTAATGAGCAGACAGAATGTGTAGGGACTCAAGGATGTGAGTGGGTTTGAAAGTGAGCTTTCTGGCTGCATGTATGTGCTTATCCATGTCAGTGTGTGTTTGCCTGGAGAGGAGAGGAGCTGGCTGGTAAAGCTTGGGCACAAGGATATACACGCATGGGTCCTTAGCTGAGTGAGACCTAACAAGGAATCTTAGAGGACACTCAGGAGCCTGACTGCCTGGGTTTAAATCCCAGCTCCATCTCTTAAAGCCTGGGTGGCTTTTGGGGAGTTACTTCAATTCTGCCTCACCCTTTCATCTGTAAAATGGAATTAGTAATACTATTAATCTTCCAGAGTTATTAGGAGAATTAAAGAAGTTAATTGTGTTTGTAATAGCCTTAAATAATGCCTAGAAAGTGAGCCGATGCGGGTTGTGAAAGAATTCACAGAAGGTTTTTATTCCCTTTCCAAGAGAGGAAAAGGGTCAGTCACACAGAGCTGAATGATTGAGTTTCAAAGGGCATGCTGTAGAAAAGAGGGCGTGGTTCATAGTTGTATCTGCAATAGGATGTGATTCCTGTGAGAATCTAATTTCTTCAGTTATTTTGCAGTCCTTGGGTGTCTGAAAGAGACTTGATAGTGGACCTTGAGAGGCACTATTCTCTTCTGAACAATGTTAGATGGGTTTGCAGAAAGAGAGAAGTGCTATTTGCATGTTTATTAAATAAATACACCAAACTTAGGATTTATCATTTCATGGTTAGTATATTCAGTTCCTGGGATTGCCATAATAAGATACCATGGACTGGGTGGCTTAAAACAACTAAATGTATTCTCTCACAGATCTGGAGGCTTAAGTCCAAAATCAAGGAGTCTGTGGGTCATGCTCCCCTTGAGATTCTGAGTAGACACTTTCTTGCTGCTTCCTCATTTCTGACGGAGGCTATAAACTCTTCAGGGTCCCTCAACTTGCAGTTGCCTCACTCCATTCTTTGCCTCTGTCATTACATGGCCACCTCCTTGTGTATCTCTAGCTAAATTCCCCTCTCCTTGTAAGAACAGTAGTCATACTGTATTAGAGCCACCTTAACTGCTTTACATCTGTAAGGAGACTATTTCCAAGCCTGCACTGGCCACCAATTTTTCTTGTAGAAAACTTAAGATCAATTGTAAGCATTCTCATTTTTCTTGTATTGTAGATATTTTTGTAGGATTTGGGGAGAAGTTTTAGAAACCATCATCTCATTAAGGAAATACTTCATTATTTTAACTTGAGGTTGCTGAGAATGGATATGAATGAACAAAACAAATGGTACTAAATTGACTTTTTTCCTGTTGTATTAGTAAAATATTTCTAAAGTCGTAAAATATCTAATTCTATAAAGATGCAGTAAAATTTTTGAGATGATTAAAAAAAAGACCCTATTTCCAAATAAGGTCACAGTCACAGAATATGAAAGTCCTAACCTCTGGCATGGGGAGGCTTCAGTATAACTTTTAGGGCAGCAGTTCCCAATATTTTTTGCACCAGGGAATGGTTTCATGGAAGACAGTTTTTCCAGGGATTCAGGTAGAGGGAATGGTTTGGGGGATGATTCAAGGGCATGGCATTTATTGTGTACTTTATTTCTCTTACTATTACATCAGCTCCACCTCAGATCACCAGGCATTAGATCTGGGAGACTGGGGACCCTTGTTTTAGGGGAACACAGTTTAACTGGAAACTGTCATTTTAAAAGCATCAGTTCTTGCAGTGGTTGTTAGATGCCAGTTCCCCACCCCCGTAGTGACAACAGTACCAGAAAGCGGAAGCGGTATATCCTTGGTAACTCGCTGAGAGACCTGGACACCTGGAAATGGCACCCAGCTGTCATAACTCCTGGCCATGCTCCTTCTATGGGGTAGGGACTCTTCATTAATTCCGATCTGCTGAAGACCTTGTTCTCAAAAACGGGGATATCAAACTTCGTTATGCATTAGGATTGCTTGGAGTGCATATTACTCATCTAGAGTTTCTAATTCAGTTGGTCAGGGATGAGGCCAGAGAAATTGTATTTCTAGTATGTTCCCAGGTAGAGCTGATGATGCTGGTTCGGAGACTACTTGGAGAACCACTGTTCCACATTGGTGGTGCTTAAGCTTGGTGGCACATTACAACCACCTAGGGAGCTTCTAGAAACCCAGATGCTCAGGCTGCACCCCAGACCAATTAAATTAGGATCTCATCAGTAATTTTAAAGCTCCCCAAATGATCTGTGCAGCCAAGGCTGAGAAGCACGGCTCCAGAATACATCAAAGAATGTTTTTAGAGAAAAGCCATTCTTCAGGGTATCTATTTTAGAGGATTTGTATTTAATAAATAATGAGCCCATTTAAATCAACATGGCTGTGTGCTGTATTTAAAAGGTTACCAGAGAGCATTTATTGAGTGCTTACTGTGTACCGTGCACTGGGGGAAATGCTTTGGTAACTACTACACACCATTTAAATCTTCACAAACACCCTCCCTTCCTGGGGCGCGCTGGTGCTACCTGCAGTTCTGCAGGCAGGAGGAAACTGACATGCAAAGGATTGAGTAACTTGCAAGAGCTCACACAGCAATTCTGAGATGGAGCCAGGTTTTGATGCCAGGCTGTCTGGCACCAAAGCTGATGTTAACTGCTGTGCCATCCTGCCTTCTGAGAGAAGAGGAAATGGTGTGTTCGCCTTTTAATCCTGCAGTTCTCCATATCCTCGTTTACACTGTCAGCTCTGCTGCGGGGTAGCCCAGCTTCTGCCTCAGTTATAGTCATTCTGACTTACTGGGATTTGGATTAATGAGGTTTTGCCGTATTCAACGAGGACTGGAATTGTTACCATGGACAGAATTTGCACTTCTGATTTTGTCCCAAAAGGAGAAGTGGAGGAAAGTTAAAACAGGTGTCCTGAGCTGGCAGGCAGAAAGCAGGATAGGGCCCTGTGACTTCTGCCAACATGCCACATGCCTTGGCTAAGCACCCCCTCTGTATGGGCCTCAGTTTCTTGTATAAAATGAGAGAATGATGCAGTTCCCTTCCAGTTCTGATGTGTAAATTTAATTAGATATTCAATCATGTCAGCACAGAAACATCCAGGCTTCACAGAGTACAACACCAGCTTTTAATAGGAGTAGAGTTTCAGCGGAGTTTTCTCTGTCTGCCTCCTGTGGATGGACAGCTCTCTGGCTCCAGGGTTCCAGTCTTTGTGTTTAAAGTCTGTCCAGAGATGCCAGTAGAGGGTGGGTCAAGGAAAGCCCTATGGGAAGGGAAAGAGAGCCTGCTCAGTGTCTCCCCTGGAGAGTGGGCATGGCTCTTCACATCCAGGGAAGAGCCCTGTGGAATCCCAGCACCCTCTCTCACTTGGCGGGGGTCTCCTGTTCTCTGTTCACACACGCAGGATTTTGCAGGATCCAGATGCTGGAATCACTTATCACCTCTTTTCCAGATAGTTTCTCAGTCTCTACTTGAATTCCTCCAATAATGGGGCGCTTATTACTTCCAAAAGATTACACAGAGCATGAGTCTTGTCTGGCTTTTCACATCATGGTATCCTATGTTAACAGCCACTGGTACAAAACAGTGTACTGTTAAGTACACTGTTAAGTGCTCATTAAGTATTTTTTTCAACAAATTAATATGCAGGGAGAAATAAGCTACTACCTTTGAGGAGTAGATGATGATTTCTAACAGCAGTGGGCCTTTGAGTTGGTCCCTAAAAGGTGAAGAGAAAGTAGCTGAAGAAGAAAACATGGGAAAGTCAATGCAGGCATTAGGCTCTTCTAAAGGAGACCCAAGCAGTTCTACTTTATTTTTTTATTTGTTTTGCCTGCACTGGGTCTTTGCTGCTTTGCAAGGACTTTGTCTAGTTGCGGCAAGCGGGGGCTGCTCTTCGTTGCGGCGT
>NW_011495059.1:2032541-2040314 GCF_000754665.1 Bison bison bison
TTATTTTTTTGTTACTAGACTCTAATTCCTGGAATGTGACATTACTCAGAGATTTGACTTCTTGTCCCATGGGTTAAAGAATTTGTACATCTGTCAGTGCCCACCAGTCAAAGAAGAATGGACACCTCTGTAATCAAAGATAAAGTTAGGTTTATTGAGTTTGCTTCAGCAAAGGAGAACACACACTGAGGACTCAAGGCCACCTTAGTAGGAGGAATTTGGGATTGCTTATCACAGCATTTGGGCATGTGCCCAGAGTTTATAAGAAGGGTCTAAGAAAGCCAAGAGCCAGCTGACAACTGGGACTGTTTTTCACCTTCTGAGGTCCTTGTGGATGTTGGTACTTATGAGTGTGGATTAATTCTTGTCCTGATTCATGCACATGCCAGGCTAAGTTCATCCATCTAAACAAAAATTTTCCTTGAATTATAAACAAAAGGCCATCAGCTTTTCTTTTTTAATTTGCTATGATAGTCCTGATGGATAATGTTTTAGGTGAAGAGTTTTCTCAGTGTCCGGGAATATCACTGCAATTTATTTTGATCACTTCTCTATGTAACTATCTATCATAGAAGATTATATGGTAGGTTTTTAATATCTCTCATTGGGGTTTATATTTGGTAGAATATTTTTTCAGATGTGTATTAATTTCATCAAGATTTTCAAATGATTTTACATAAAGTTGTACAAAGTAGCCTCATGATTTTTTAAGATTTCCTGTTTTAAGTTTTTTTCCCTTAACAGTTCTGATTTTGTGTGTTTGCTCCCTTTTTTTACTAATTAGTTAGCAATTTGTCTATTTTATTGATTTTTTAAAAAAAGAACCAGCTTTTCTTATTAATTTTTGCTTCCATCTGTATTAATTTCTTCTTTCTGCTTTTTCCAGCTTATTTGTTCTTTTTCTGTTTTTTTTTTTTTTTTTTAATCTTATTTTATGTATTTATTTTTGGCTGTGCTGGGTCTTTGTTGCAGTCCGTGGGCTTCTTATGGAGGTGGCTTCTCTTGGGGAGTGCAGGCTCTGGGTGCGCTGGCTTTGGTAGCTGCAGCACTCGGGCTCGGTAGCTGCAGCTGACGGGCCCTCGAGTGCAGGCTCGGTAGTTGTGGTGCAGCAGGCTTAGTTGCTCCGTGGCATGTGGCGTCTTCCAGTACCAGAGATCAAACCCATGTCCCCTGCATTGGCAGGCAGATTCTTATCCACCAGGGAAATCAAAGCAGTTCTACTTTACTAGAAATTTCTTCCTTGTGTCCAGCCAACATGGTGTTTCTAATTCTGCCCCCTGGGGCCACATAGAACCAGGTACCACAGATGTGAAAAGAGCATTCCAGAATATTTCCTTTCCATGAGAAACATCCCTGTGTGTTTCAGACACTCTTCTTCCTCCTGTCATAGCACGATTCTGGAACCTCTCACAGCCTACAGTTCTCTCCCTTGAGCCATTCCACCCGCCACCCTCCCTTACAAAGACTGGTACTCAGGGTTCACAGAACTCATAGTCCCTTGTGGACACATCCCCAGCCACCAGCCCTCACTCAGCTAACAAGCAAAGGTCAGGGAGACCTCGCAGTGATCTGTCATATCACACTGTCCCAACCTGTCAGAAGCAGGAAACTTGGATCGCTATGCCTTGAAACGTTCTTCAACTCTCCAAGGACCCAGCAGAGAAATAGATAGGCTTGTGCAACGCCTGCTTTCTAACAGCTCTCAGTACCCCCTGCTGGTAAAATTGTGTGACCCAATTGGAAGGAATCTCAGAACAACTAGAGAAAAAAATTCCAAGTTCACAAAGTTACAAGTACTAGAGTCTTACGGGATCTGAGGACTGCGTGAGTTATGCGACCCATGCCGTGTTCCATGTGGCTGTCATAGAAGGTTTTTTTTTTTTATTTAAAGCATTCTATAACTATGGCCATTCTGTGGGCTCTGAGGGAGAAAAAGAAGTCTCTGCCTTCTATGTACACTCCATCATTTCTTCAGACATCCTAGGAAGGAAATGCTAAGTTGTTAGATAAAACTATTCATTAAATAGAAATGTTTCGGGTCCCCAACTAATTTCATGCAGCTTTTTCTTCCTCTTTCCTTGCATATATCTGTTTTTAAGTGGTTATAATTTGTAGTCAGAGGAGAATGACAGTCTTTTCTGCACTTCAGATTGTAGACTTTAAAACATAAATTTGCACAGCAAATTTATTGAGCGCCGGCTACATGCCAGACACTCAGCAAGAGGTTGGAGTAGATCCAGGAGGTTAGAAGAGGTTCACCCAAGAGGTGCTTGCCTTCCTGGGTAAGAGAGTTGAATCACTGCAGTTGGGTTAGTCAAGTGCTTAGTTCACATGGCAACGAGGCCCTCGGTGATCCCCTGACAGGGTTCAAACCAGCTATTTGCTGCTCTCCTCTCGCCATATGTATTGTTCCTTCTTGGCTTTCATCATGTTTGTGATTTTATATCGATTTCTGTATTTCCCTGTCTAGTGCCTGTCTCTGTCATTAGTCTCTGTGTCCTAGGAAGGTGAAGGTCATGTTGGTGTTTGACACCGTCATCTTCCATTGAGCAGAGACTGGCACGCGTAGGTGCTAAATAAATGTGTTCAGTGGAAGCATCCACCCAGAAGAGAGAACCATATATCTTTTGGAGGAGCAAGAGAAGATGTGACATCTGAATGCCACTGAGTCTTGAAGGATAAAGGAGGTGGTCCAGGGAGAATAACAGGGGCATACTGAGGAGTGAGGAGTAAGTAGTAAGGAGTAAGGAATGCTCAGGAGAGGGGAGTGCGGGAGCTAGTGTTCCCTAAAAGGAGATGTGTGTGGAAGATGAGGTCGAGTAGAAGCCTGGAGCCATACGCTTGAGGGTCTGATATGCCCCACTCATGAGTTTGGATGCTCCCCTCTCTTTAGGAGGAAGAGGGAGGGGAATCAGCTAAGTTCTGTGACCATAGGAGTGAATATGATCTCCCCTAAATTATTTTTTTTAATTATTTATTTATCTGACTGTGCTGGGTCTTAGTTGCGGCACACAGGATCTTTGATCTTCCTTGCCGCGTACAGGATCTTTAGTTGCAGCTTGCAAACTTGCAGCATGTGGGATCTAGTTCTCTGACCAGGAATCAAACCTGGGTCCCCTGCATTGGGAGCATGGGATCTCACCCACTGGACTACCAGGGGAGTTCCCCTAAATTACTAGGATGGTTTTTAATACTTAAATTATGAATAAGATCCCCAAAGTACGGTTTTGTGTTTTATTCCTTCTACATACCTTTCATTTCCATTTTGTAGCTACAATACCTGTCTACATATTTTTAAATTTTAGGTAGCATCATCATTACCATGAAAACATCGTGTCAACCATTGGCTAAAAACTAAGAATGTGAAAAACCTTAGTTGTCCAGTTTTTAAATATATGCTTTGGAGAGGCTCCATTTAAAAAAATTTTTTTACTCAGATGTTCAGAGCTACCCAAACATTACTATAAAATGCCACTTTTCATAGAGGCAGCCAAGGTCTTTTTATTATATTATGCCTTTGGAAACCAATGATTTGTGCCTAAGACAATTCTCTCCATATTATTTTACCCTGAATAGAATGAGGTTGGTTGGGAGTTCTGCCCTAAGGAAATATCAAAACCCCAATACATACTCATTTATAGTTCGAAAGTGAACTCTCTTATCAGATTTCCTTTTATTTCCTGCTGGGGCAGTATGAACAGAACTCAGATGGAGGCAGAGGGTCTGCTGTACATCTTTTCAAATTTATGATTAAGAAGGTCACATATACATTTTTAAACACACTCCTTTTTGATAATAAATGAAGAATGAAACTGTGAAATGTCATCAGAAGCCGAATTACTCGTTTTCGTTCATTCGCATACCCCTGCCTGCTGGCTGATTGCCTGCCAATGGTGAGAAAGGCCCAAGTAACCGAATGCTTCATTTCTTATGGTTTTGCTGTCTGTCTGGAATAGCCTCACTAGTGGAGCAGCATGCCTGTGGCCAGAGCATTTTAACCGAAAGATGCACGTCTATTCCTGAGCCCCCTTCCTTGCCCCAGGCCAATTTTTAAAAAATGAATAATTCCATTTTAGCCTGCGTTTGTCTTCAAATTGTGGCCAGAATGGGAGAAGTGAAAGCTCTTCTCTTCCCAAGTCCAGATCCTCTCTAGATGCTTCTCTTTTATGTTCTCTGTCTGTAGAGCAGGCTCTAAATGGATGCCATGCCTTTGGCATGAGCCCCTCTAACAGATCATGGTGGGAGGGGAGGATATAGTCAGGGGATCTGTGCCTGTGGGTCCCTTCCTGCAAGGTCATTTAGCACTGGCTGGATCCTTTGGGAGAAGATCACTGCTTCTATACAGGCGGCCTCCTCTTCACAACACTTTTTGGGTCCTGGTGGCTGCTCCCTCTTCTTGTGCCTCTGGACCCACAGGTGATAAACAGCTCTCCTGTCACTGTATTATACCTCGGGTTCCATAGAGTTGCAAAGAGTCGGACATGACTGAAGTGGCTTAGCCTGCAAGCGTGTATACAAAAGTCTCTAAAATATTCCTGTGTGTGTATGTGTGCGTGTGTGCACACACAGATATCAGTCATATCTGACTCTCTGTGACCCCATGAACTATAGCCTGCCAGGCTCCTCTGTCCTAGAATTTTCCAGGCAAAAATACTGGAACTGCTTGCCATTTCCTGCTCCAGGGGATCTTCCTGACCCAGGGTTCAAACCCACATGTCTTGCATCTCCTGCATTGGCAGACAGATTCTTTACCCCGTGCCACCTGGGAAGCCTAGGTTTATCACTGCATCTAGTACCTCCTCTGACAGGGGCTCATTACCTCTTGAAACTGCCTATTTCATTGTCAGATGGGCTCAACTTTGGAAATTTTCTATGCAGTGCTGAATTTGACCTCTCTGGAACATCTGTTCTTTGTGTGTTAAAGTAAGAGTGACCAGGATTGAATTTGAAGTCAAGCCCTGTGAAAAATGGAGCAAGAGACCGGAAAGAATTTACCCTCCAGATATTTCACGTGCAACCCATAGGTTTGCATATCATAGGAACAAAGCTACTGTATTTAGGTGGGTGCGTATTGGGTAAACTCAGAGGGACTAGGTTTTTTTTTATTTACAAATATTTGAAGAACTGCCATAGGTTATGACTAGGTTAGTCATAGTTTTATATCTCTGACAATAAATCTAAGACCCAATAGTTGATATATAAGGGGAGTAGATTTCAAATCCACGCAAGAGCTTTTAACTCTCAGTCTCCTAGTGAGGTGGCAAAGTCTCCATCACTTGATATAATCCAGGGTGGGTTGGGGGTGGGATTCCACAGCAGGACTGCTAGAGAGAGGACTCCCGCAGTGGAAGGCAGTTGAATCAGTGGTGATGATACAAAAGCCAGAAGAGCAGCTGCCGCATGTTCAGCATTCGCTGTGCGCCAGGCACCGTGCTCCATACACATTATCTCACTTAGTTCTCATGTAATTCCTCTGATGTTGCCCTGTGAAGTTCAGAACTTAATGAGGTTAAGGAAATTGCCCTGCCTCGTGCAGCCACAGGCTGCATGGAGGGTAGATATGAACCCAGGTCTGTCTGATGCCAGAGCTGATGGTTTTAATCCCAGTGGTTGGTGTTAGAATCACCCGGGGAACTTGCCATACAGACATTTAGTCCTTGTCCTGCTTGTATGACTCTAGGATCCGTGGGCTTTTTCAGCTGAGTGATTCCGATGTACACGAGTTTGAGCATGGCTGTTCCAGGTCATTGTCATCATTGTCATCATCATCATTATTGTAAATGCCCATCTGCCTCTGAGGGTTGCTATAGGGATAACTGTACATCTAGTTCTGCTTTAACTTTTAACCTTTTGAGCTATAGGGCTGACTAACGTCCACTCTTACCCCCTGCCCCCACCAGCCCCTACTTCAATCCACCATTGTTTTGTGGGTTGTTTCATGAGCTCAGTCACGGAGAATAGCCAGACTTCATTCATTATGAATATCCTTCAGAGCCCCACAGGACAAATTCCACATGACCGTGTCTTCCTTTTAAAGGTAGAGAAGTGTTATGGACATCTCATTATTTCCCATTTTAAGCTCAGTAAAGAACACCATTTGTTGGGGGTGAGGCAGAATGAATGTCATATTTCTGAAACTGAAGCCATGAAAAGTTTCAGGATGACTTAGGCTTATCCCACCTTGACCTTGGAGGACCTTCCTTGACCCTGTTTCTGGGCAATGCGCCAGGGTTTGGGGGTTGAGGATGTATGGGAAAAGAGCAGTCTGATCTTCCAGCCCATTGAAGCAACTGTCACCATCTGACTGTGATTTTTCCCCTTGCACATGTCCCAAAGGAAGCTGGCCAAGAAGCAGAAGGAGACCCAGAGTGGAGCGCAGAGGGAAATGGGGCCCGTGGCCTCGGCCGACAAACCCACTGCCAAGCTCAGCTCCAGCCGCAATGATGAAGGCTTCTCCTCTAGCTCACAGGATGTGAATGGGTTCGGTAAGTTGAGCCAACCAAGGGGAAGGGGATATCTGTGGTCCAGCTTGACCCTGGTACCTCTGCTACTGACCCCTCCCAGTGTCAGGTGCTGTAGGACATGGGGGCCGCATGCTTCCCTGGGATCATCAGGATGAAAGTGTTCCCTGGCAAAGACTGGGGCCACCCATCCTGGGTGAAAAGGAAAATTTCAGAATCCATCCCAAAGCAGATGGAAATAATGGCAAGTCATCTTAACTGCTGCTTGTGCACAGAAAACAGGTTAAAACTAAGAAACAAGAAGGAGACCATGATTACACACTTAAGGAGAAAAACATGCCATACTGAATTGAGCATCGTAGAGCTGTCAAAGCAGTGTTTCACATAGACCATGAAAGGTAAATGACTTATGGGTTACGACTGTCTCCATTTCTCAGCTTAGGAAACTGAGGCTCAGAGACGTGCTTTCTCCAAAGCCCCATGGTTGACGAGTAACTCATTCTGTCCTGGAAGCCGTGCCTTCCCAGCCTTGCCCAGTTCCCAAGTGGCATTAAGTCAAAAGCAATGGTGTTCTTATGCAGACTTAACACAGGATCTCAAGCTAATAGAAGTGGCCACGGTTTCAGGGTTGACCCCTGTCCAAATGAGAACCTCAGGACTAGTTACCTAAAGGTATCTTGGCAATCAGACTCAAGAGAGCTGACTTTTGCTCTTAAGTTTCTGAAAGCCGGTTCTTTTTCTAGTTTTCATAGAAATGCTGGATTCCCCAGCCTCTGCTCCAAATTGGGGAAAGCAGGAAATCTAAAGGAATATGAACAGAGACACATGTTCTCTCCACACTGTGCCATTGGCAAAGGGAAGAAATCATATTTTGTAAAAATCACTTTATTGTTGTTATTTTTCATTGTTCAGTCAGTAAGTCGTGTCTGACTATTTGTGATTCCGTGGAGTGCAGCATGCTAGGCTTCCCTGTCCTTCACTATGCCCCGCAGTTTGCTCAGACTCATGTCATTGAGTCGATGATGCCATCCAACCATCTCATCCTCTGTCATCCCCTTCTCCTCCTTCCCTCAATCTTTCACAGCATCAGGGTCTTTTCCAATGAGTCTGCGCTTTGCACCATGTGGCCAAAGTATTGAAGCTGCAGCTTCACCATTAGTCCTTTCAATGAATATTCAGGGTTGACTTCCTTTAGGATTGGCTGGTTGGATCTCCTTGCAGTACAAGGGACTCTCAAGAATCTTCTCCAACACCACAGATCAAAAGCATCAGTTCTTCAGCGCTCAGCTTTCTTTATGGTTCAACTTTCACA
>NW_011495059.1:2040414-2085237 GCF_000754665.1 Bison bison bison
GGAAAAACCATAGCTTTGACTAGACAGACCTTTGTCAGCAAAGTAATGTCTCTGCTTTTTAATATGCTGTCTAGATTGGTCATAGCTTTTCTTCCAAGGAGCAAGTGTCTTTTAATTTCATGGCTACAATCCCCATCTGCAATTATTTTGGAGCCCAAGAAAATAAGAAAACAATGTTTCCATTGTTTCCCCATCTATTTGCCATGAAGTGATGGGACCAGATGCCATGATCATCATTTTTTGAATGTTGAGTTTTAAGCCAATGTTTTCTCTCCCCTCTTTCCCCCTCATCCAGTGGTTCTTTAGTTCCTCTTTGCTTTCTGTCATTAGAGTGTTATATTCTGCATATCTGAGGTTCTTGATATCTCTCCCTGAAATCTTGATTCCAGCTTGTGCCTCATCAAGCCTGGCATTTCTCATGATATACTCTGCATATAAGTGATATAAGCACGGTGACAATATACAGCCTTGGCGTACTCCTTTCCCAATTTGGAACCAGTCCATTGTTCCATGTCCAGTTCTAACTGTTGTTTCTTGACCTGCGTACAGGTTTCTCAGAAGGTAGGTAAGGCGGTCTGGTAGTCCCATCTCTTTAAGAATTTTCCACAGTTTGTTGTGATCCACACAGTCAGAGATTATAGCATAGTCAATGAAGCAGATTTTTTTTTGGAATTCCTGAAACCCATGAACAATTTGAAAAGGCAAAAACCAAAACACATGGATAAGATCAATCTGGGATGACGGGGATCTATGAGAGGATGAAGACAGAAAGGAAACAAGCATTTATGGACCACCTTTGTCCACACCACAGCCCGTGAGATGCTTTCTATGCTTGTTCCCATTTTATAGAAGATGCATCCAGAGTTCAGTGTTTGGCTGACCTGCCCACTGGTACACAGCTGTTTCCTGGTGGATCCAGGGTCCAAGGCTACCGCAGACCCCTGATTCCTAATCTTACATGCAGCACAGCACCTAGCTGTGGAAGTTTACAAAAGCCGCATGTCTAGGCCCCACACCTTACTCGCTGAATCAGAACCTCCTGGGGTACCAGGAGTGGGAGTGGGACTCAGGGATATAGGTTTTGTAAAAGCCACTCAGGGGTTTCTTACAGGCACCTTGGTTAGAAGCACTGCACTTTGAAAGAGGCAGCAGAGGTTTTCAAATACTGACATGCTGCCTTGGGAAAGAGATTTTGCTTTAAACATATAATGATTGAAAAAACATTAAAATGAATACCCTTTTACCTAGGCTCTCCAGTTGTTCACAATTTGCAACATTTGCACTCACTCTCCCTCTCTTTCTCTCTCTCTCATACACACACACAATACACACACACAATATATACACACGCACTACACAATTTTCTGAACCATCTAGATGTAAGTTTTGGACATCATGAAACTCCCACCTCCAGAAAATTCAGCACGTTTCCTGAGAATGAGGACAGCTCTTCAGCATGATTGCAGTAAAATTACCTTACTCTAGAAATGTGACCTTGTTTCAGTCTCTGATAGACCACTCCATAGCTGAATTTCCCCCATGGCCCTAAAGTATTCTCTCTTTTATTTGTTACTATCTTTTGGATCCAGGATTCAGTCAAGGTGCTCACCTTATATTTGACCACATTTTCCATCACCTTTTTATCTACAATATTCTCCCACCTTTAGTTTTTCTTTCAGGATACTGACATCTTTTAAAAATCCAGGCCAGCTGTCCAATACTCCTGAGTCGAGATTCGTTTGAAATTTTTCGTCATGATCATATTCAGGTTAAACATTTTGGCAAAAATGCTGCACAGGTGACGTTGTGTACATACTTCCCTTTGCATCATGTCAATAGAAACTGTCACTCTGATAAACTATCACAAAGCTATCACTTTGCCCACTCTTGGTGATGCTGAGTTTGAGTGCTTGTTAAGGTTGAGAATTGGGCAGAGTCTTAACAGTACATACTGATTATTTCATGAGCAAATATTTAGCTTGTTTTTCTCAGCAGAGCAAGTTTACAGTCTGCCTAACCACAAAGTCAGTTCTTTATTTAAAAAAGTAATTTGTTTACTTTTGTTTGTGCTGAGTCTTTGTTGCTTCCAGGACCTCTCTGTAGTTGCAGCGAGCAGGGTCCACTCTCGGGTAGCAGTGTGCAGGGCCCGTGGCTTCTTTCAATGGGGAGCACAGGCTCTGGGCCACATGGGCTCAGAAGTTGTGGCTCCCGGGCCCTGGAGCTCAGGCTCAAGAATTGTGGCGCCTGGGCTTAGTTGCTCCTCGGCATGTAGGATCTTGCCTGATCAGGGATCGAACCCACGTCTCCTGCATTGGCAGGCAGATTCTTTACCAGTGGGCCACCAGGGAAGCCCTGTCTCCCCACAGAGTCAGTTCTTAATCCATTCTCCACACAGGTGAATTTCTGGGATTTGTACATTCCAGCAGAGGGCAGGAGAGGCAGAAAAGGGGATGGCAGGGAACTGGGCTTGCTTTCTCCTTATAGGTGCACGCTGAGCACCCCCCGACCCCACCCCCTGCCTCTGACTGTGTTAACTTGTCACACTCTCCTGCTTTTGTTCTGGGCAAGGGAGTTTACTAGCAGGTCTAGCTGTTGGCACGTGCTGGCCAAGTGGTACCTATTCACCAAAATCTTTCCTGTCCAGGCCAAGCTCTTGTGCACACTTACTCCATTTATAAAAGTGTCGTGGGAGGACTCTGAAGACCAAAGAGATGTGGTCAGAGACACACACAAACATCATGACACCCAATTTATAGGTGTTTGACCTCAAGTCAAAACCTGGGGAACACCAGTTTCTTGGATTTCAAAGGGAAAATACCACCTCCATTTCCCCCATGGGCTAAAACTTAGATTGTTTAAGACGAAAGCACCCAAGACCGGGATAGATTGGCCAGCCAGTGAGGAAGAAACAGCAGATCCAATAAAATCGAATTAGATGTTTTAAAGTCCAGACACAATCTTTCCAAGATTGATATGTGTGTGTTTTATATTTATATACACACAGGCATAACATGCATACATACACAAACATATGTGTATATATACATATTTTTATGTACATTTATTTTAATATTGTTTTTAAAAAGAAGTTCAATCAACATTATACTCAATCATTAAGACATTTTGCATTTTTCTGAATCAATGAGTAATTAGGATTCTGTCTATTCATCTGGTATCCTCAGGCTAGAATCACAAACATGTTCTGGGGATTCTTTTGAATGCCCTGAAATGCATCAGGTACCTTTTAAAATGCTCTGTGGACCCACTTGGATGTGATTTGAAGGGGGGAAAATGTAAGTAATGCTTACATTGGAGATGTGGAAATTGCTCCTGAAATCACTCTGATGTATGTAAAATTGAATCTATTTTTGTGACATTAGGAAAGTGACTGGCTTCTGCATCAGTGTCTTTAGGAGGCCCTGAGATTATTCACAAATGTTGAGGAAGCATTGAGCAGAGAATAGGTGTCACATTGGAAAAGATTACAGAAAAACCTGCCCTGAGCAATTATTTCATTATGGAACAGGTGGTCCCTGACCTAATTCAACCTTGGCACCCAACTGTATGAGTTTGTTTTCCCAAATTTTCAATTCCAAGTGACTGCTGAGTTCTACAGCATCCATTCCATCAAGCCTCCCAATTTTTTAGAGGGCTAGTGACCTCCAGGATACAGGGGTGATGGCTGGCTGTCAGGGGTGGGCTATTGCTCTGGAGAGCTTTGGCATTCTTGAAAAAGGAGTGCTTGTCAACAGTGTGCATCGTCTTCTGTTTAAAGGATTGCTGCCTTTTATTAAGTAATCTGATTTTGATCATATTGCCCTGTTTACCTGCTTGTTCTTTTTCTGAGATCTTTGGCTCACTGGGATCATTTTCTGGGTCTTTCTCCTGGTGCTTTCTTTTTTATATTCCTGTTTAAATCTTGCTTATGTCTTTTGTTCATAGTCTAACCCTCTGCTTGTTTATTTTCAATCCAAATCAAAATGCTTCAAAACAAATCACTGTTGAATTCTGTGATACAAGGCTTAGCCATCTATCCTTCCTGTAATAGCATTTGACAGACTCACTTGCCCATTGGGTACTGTTAGTAACTCCATCTTCATTTTTTGCTTCTATTCTATTGAATGGTTTCATGTCTGGTGGGTGAAGACAGTTTATCTCTTAGGAGCATCCCATGCTGGGCCATCAAGCTATCTGTTCAGTAAAGAAGCAGGTGTGGTTGAGGGCTTGAAAGAGACATTCAGTGGCCATTTTCTTGTTGCTTAGTATATGCCTGTCCCATGCTGAGTCCCGAGCATAGTTTGGGGAGGGGTATAATTACAAAAATGAATAAAATGGGGCATCATCGCAAAAATAACAGGTGTTTCTACTTTTAAATTCTTCATAGTTTACAGTTCTTTTGTAAAACCCTGGAGCTGTATATCCTTATTCCTGCACCATAAGAGAACTAGCACATTTATTCTTACCCCCATTCGACAGATGAAGAAACTGAGGTTCACAGACTCCATACCCCAAATCACACAGGCATTATTTGCAGCATCATAATAAGGATCCATCTCTTCTGACATCAGTTAGGTTTTATCCACTTAGTTCTACAAAAAATTTAGAAAAATATCCATAAAAGTACCTACAAAAAATAGCTGTATGAGAATTATATGATCAGAATCAGGAAAACACAAATGAGGACAGGAGGGTCAAGACCAGGTTATTGTAAACTATAGCTCCATTGTATGAAAATTTAGTCTAAATATGCAGGCTGGCAACTTTCAGATTCCAATTTGGCTCTGTGTTCTCTAGTAACAAAAACCCAAATTGGAAGATCATTTGTATTGGCAGCTACAATGTGCTAGACTGTATGCTTTATATAAATCCTACTCTTAAGCCTCCTAGGAACCCTATAAATTAGGTATTAGTCCCATTTCGTCAGTGAAGAAACTGAGTTTCAAAGAACTGGAGTAAATAAACCCAGTGCTGGAGAAGACTCTTGAAAGTCCCCTGGACTGCAGGGAGATCAAACCAGTCAATCCTAAAGGAAATCAACCCTGAATATTCATTGGAAGGACTGATGCTGAAGCTCCAGTACTTTGGCCGCCTGATTCAAAGAGCTGACTCATTGGAAAAGACCCTGATACTGGGAAAGATTGAGGGCAGGAGGAGAAGGGGACGACAGAGGATGAGATGATTGGATAGCATCATAGACTCAGTGGATGTGAGTTTTGAGCAAACTCCAAAAGATAGTAGGGCTTCGCTGATAGCTCAACTGGTAAAGAAGCCACCTGCAATTCAGGAGACCCTGGTTCAATTTCTGGGTCAGGAAGTTCCACTGGAGAAGGGATAGGCTACCCACTCCAGTATTCTTGGTCTTCCCTGGTGGCTCAGGTGGTAAAGAATCTGCCTGCTATGTGGGAAGCCTGAGTCCAATCCCTGGGTTGGGAAGATCTCCTGCAGAAGGGAAAGGCTACCCACTCTAGTATTCTGGCCTGGAGAAAGATAGTAAAGGGCAAGAAAGCCTGGCATGCTGCAGTTCATGGGGTTGCAGGGAGTAGGACATGACTTAGTGACTGAACAACAGCAACACACATATGCATAGCATGGAGATGGGATCAGAAGCCAAAATCGAGTTATCTGACTCCAGAACCCAAGCTCCCTCTCCTGCACTAGGAACGTAGCTATCACCACTCAACTGGTCTCACCATGTGAGGCTGCTAATGGCTGGAGAGAGGGAGAGTTCCACACCTCTCCTGATGCTCAATCAGCCTTTCTACCACGTGGGCAGAAGCTGCTACCACCATAGTGTCCTGCATGAAGCCAGTCAGATTCCCACCAAGTGCCAGGCTCTGTGATGAGCATGTCCAGATACGGATCTTAGTCTATTCCCACAGTAACCCTCTCCAGTTGGTATGTTTATTATCAAACCCATTTTTCAGGAGAGGAACAAGGTCTTCCTCAGGTCACACGACAAATAGATGGTGAGGTTTGGACATCAGATCGGACGTTCTACTTTTGAAACCAAAGCGTCCTGTCTTTCCTGCAACCTTAAGCTTTCTCTCCATCACAAAGTCGGAGAAGGAAATGGCAACCCACTCCAGTGTTCTTGCCTGGAAAATCCCAGGGATGGGGGAGCCTGGTGGGCTGCTGTCTATGGGGTCACACAGAGTTGGACACGACTGACGCAACTTAGCAGCAGCAGCAGCAGCAACATCACAAAGTGGGTGAAAGAAAGAAAGGAGATCAACGTTAATAGCCTTTCTGGCTGATGGGACAGGGCCTCTGCTTGGTTTCTGTATGCACTTCAGAGCCCAAAATGCCTGTCGCAGAAAAGCAGCTGCCTAGTAGTCCAGGAAGGACCCATGAGAATTGCCCCACAAGAAGCTTCTTAGGAATTGGAGCCATAGACCAGATGGTCCCATTCCATCCTCGGGCATTCCTGAGCTGGTCCCCACCCAAGATAGATACATAGAGAGAGAGCTTACAACCTGTTGTGGGAGACACATGATCCAACAATGAGCATCTCTGCATTATCTAAATATGTATGTATGAATGAATGATAGACCTGAAATTCATCTAAGATCTTCTAGCTCCAATCCTGTATCTGGTTCCAGCTCTTCTGGTACTGAATTCTATCTTCTTTTAAGCTGAAGTCTACTCTCTGTAACTTCCATCCATTCACTCCTGATTGTGCACAGAAGTGTGGATTGGCCAGCAACCAGACGCTGGCCCATGCCTGCCCTCTGGTGTCACACAGGGTAATGAAATCAGTCTTTCCCTTCCTGCTGCTCCCAGCCCCAGCTATTGGACTGCTGCCAGCTGTGTGCCCTGCAGGTCCTTCCCTCAGGCTAAGCAGCCCCCACATCAGCTATCAGCCTTCCTCAGTACACATTTCTGTTTTCCAATCTGTTCAAAATCTTGATTGGCACATCTGTCTCCATTTAGTCCGTGTCCGTGGAGTGTGTGGTTTCCAAGTCTGTGCCGGGCCGAATTAACTGGGAGTTCAGAGAACTGTTACCACCCTTACTCTCTACACACCTGGGTTCAGAATGCCCTGCTCACGTTTGAATTAACCTCCAAATGCCCATCACGGATCTGCCTCCTGCAGAGCTTATGCAGGAGGGATTTGAGGGCCCCAAGTAAAGACTTTCTATTTCATCTGTGCTGTGCCTTCTTGTTGGATTTGACCCTGTTATCCCAGAGTACTAAGATATTTTTGATTCCTGGTTGTGTCAGCCAAGGAGCTCACTTAATCCTCCCGGTTTGGGGCCTCAAATTATAATAATTATTAGATTACTAATATTCAACATACCAGCTATTATCTATTGAGCATTAATTGTGAGCTCGTTTCCAGCTGAGCATTTTATGTGCATTATCTTGTCTCATTGGTGTGCTGGGAAGATTAAATAACTGTTATGATTATCCCTGATGATTTACAGGTGAGGAAACTGAGGTTTTAAATAATAAGGAGCTTGCCTAAGGCTTCATAGTTTTAAATAGCAGGCTTTTAAGCTGGAACTTAAACCTGGGTCCGTGAGACACCCCTAAGCCCATAGCCAAGATCATTCCTATATACCGCCTTCTGTAAGAGAAATGTTATTATCCCCATTTTATAGAGTTGTTGTTCAGTTGCTCAGTCATGTCCGACTCTTTGCCACCCCATGGACTGTAACACGCCAGGCTTCCCTGTCCTTCACCATCTCCTAGAGTTTGCTCAAACTCATGTCCATTGAATAAGTGATACCATCCAACCATCTCATCCTCTGTTATCCCCTTTTCCTCCTGCCCTCAATCTTTCCCAGCATCAGGGTCTTTTCCAATGACTCGGCTCTTTGAATCAGGTGGCCAAAGTACTGGAACTTCAGCATCAGTCCTTCCAGTGCATATTCAGGGTTGATTTCCTTTAGGATTGACTGGTTTGATCTCCTTGCCGTCCAAGGGACTTTCATTTTATAAAGAAGGAAACTAAAGTTTTCAGTTTCAGACAGACATTGAGACATTTGCTCCAAGTGTGGTCCCCAGATCAGCAGTATCAGCACCACCTGGGAACTTCTAGGATGCAACTTCTTGCGCCCTTCCCCAGGCCTACTGAACCCAAAACTCTGCAGATAGGGCTCAGCAATCACTTGTGGCTTGCGGGGTCTTAATTCCCCCAACCAAGGATTGAACCTGGGCCCACAGCAATGAAAGTGCTGAGTTCTAATCACTGGATGGTCAGGGTATTCCCAGCAATCACTCTTTTTAATATTTATTTATTATTATTTTTTTTAAAAGCCTACTAGGTAATACTGAAGCATCTTAAAGTCTGAGAATCTCTGGCTAGTAGTAAAGCCCAGGACTATCAGATTCCAAAGCCCTAGTTTTTATGTGTGCCAGATTGACTCTGATAGTACAGTTGCAGGCACACCGAGAGAGAAAAGCTAATTTCCCCTTTCTCAAGGTGGATCCACCAAGAAGAGGAGCTACCTGGAGATGCTGGACCTGAAGGCTGCTAAAGCCTGTATATAGCAGTGACGGCTCCTAAACCCAGGGGTCCCTTTGAAACCATCTCTGGAACTTTCTCTCCTTTTGTCTGAATGGCTAACAACCTGAGAGTCAGACTAGAAGAAGTGGAAATTTACAAGGAAAAGCAATCATGAGTCACACGTTGAAACTAAAAGCTCAACAGAACATCGTGAAAAGGAATAAAAAGAAAAACACAAAATTCTGTCTGCAGGGACAATTATATTTTCTGGTTGCTCCAGGATTAAACTGAATCCAGAAGAATTGAATGTTACAAGCTTGCCATCTCCAGTTTTATTGAATATCTTATTGCGATTATTGAATATTTTGCAATCATCCTCTTGGCTGACAGATTAAAGGACACACTTATTAAGTTCCTGGCAACCCAGAGTTGACTGGAATTGTTCATTCCTTGGAAATGGAAATTTAAATGCCTTAAGAAAGTAAACAAATTCTTTCACATACATTAAGGAATTAAACTGTCAGAGAAGGATATTAGACTCAAAAGGGGACATAATAGACCATCAAAACTAAGAATTATCTTAGACACCATCTGTCCCTGCCTTCTCATCTTAAAGATGAAGAACTGAGTCTCAGAGAGTTTTCTCAAGGTTACCCATTGAGTCAGTAGTAAAACCTGGGCTAGAGTTGGGAGCTGTAACCACTCTGGTCCTTGTCCCCTGGTCCCCTTCAGAGAAGGGAAGTATGATCAAGAACGGTTTGTCTTTTGATTTCTATAGACCCCCAATCTGATTTCTGCACAAATCGAACCTTCTCAGATTGAATTATACTTTTCATCTTCTGGTTATGGGAATAGCTGAGGTGTTCCTTTAAATATTCATTGACTGCCAACTATATGCCAAGCAGGGTAGGGATTGTAAAGATAAATAAGACATGGTCTGTGCCTTCAAGGATATTACTGTCCTCCAAGAGGAGACCTGTAAGTGGATTAGTTTCAATAAATGTGATAAGTGATAGAGAAAAGGCATGTATAGAGCCCTAGGAACACTGATCAGAGACTCAGCAGGTGATTAATTCTGCCTAAGTGAGTTAGGCAGTACTGTCTGTGAGGGAATGGATTTTGATTTGAAGGAAGTGCAAGAAAAAGATCCTCCCAGATAGAAGGGAAAAAGGCTTGTAAAGGATATGGTGAGCTAGAGGAAGGGGCTTTGAGGTATAGGGTGCTTTGTTTTGAGATCATTTTGGCCAGAAATACAGCTGGAACAGTAGCAGGAACCTGCTTGAGAAGGGACTTATATTTCCTGATTTAAATTTACTGACTTAAATTCACTTTCCAAGAAGGGTCCCAGTTTGGAAATTAGGATGATCCCAGTGTTAGGTGCTCTGGCATATTGTTGGAACCTGGCCTCATATTCTCTTCAATGTGTATAGATTCTGCTTTCCTGAGCTGGCCAGCCATTCTTCCTCAGGAAGAGGAAGAGATTCAGGAAAGCTGCAAAGCCGAAGTTGCTTTTGACAATTTATGCTAGGCCACTACATCTTGAGAAGAAAATAGAATTGTTCTCTACACCTCACAGGTGGTCCTGAATCACAACAGGGCACTTAGGAAGTGCTTGTTAAAGTAATCAGGGATAAAGAAGTGATGTTGAAAATGTAAATATATAGTTGCTAGGGAGCAGAATGATCTGAGCTTAGAGACCAGACTTTTTTTTCTTTTCCCTCAGCTCCAAGCTACAGCCTCGACAAGTTGAAAAGATTGATAATAATTCTACTATCTAACGTTTTTTGAGTAATTCCTGAACAAAGTACTTTATATGTGTCATTTCCTTTCCTATTCTCATCAGTTCTATGAGGCAGATCAGGGAAACTAAGGTTCAGAGATTTTAAGTAATTTGCTAAAGGGCACGCAACTCCCAGTAAACCAGACCCAGGATTGAACCTGGATTTATATGATTCACCTACCAGCAGCCTGTCCTTGAATATTTTCTTTGCTTGACTTTTGTTGTTGTTTAGTTGCTCAGTCATGTCCAACTCTTTGTGACCCCACGAACTGCAGCACGTCAGGCCTCCCTGTCCTTCACCATCTCCTGGAATTTGCCCAAGGTCTTGTCCATTGAGTCGATGATGTCATCCAACCATCTCATCCTTTGCCGCCCTCCTCTCCTTATGCCTTCAGTCTTTCCCAGAATCAGGGTCTTTTCCAGTGAGTCGGCCCTTAGCATCAGGTGACCAAAGTATTGGAGCTTCAGCTTCAGCATCAGTCCTTCCAATGAATATTCAGGGTTGATTTCCTTTAGGATTGACTGGTTTGATCTCCTTGCTGTCCAGGGGACTCTCAAGAGTCTTCTCCAGCACCACATTTGGAAAACATCAATTCTTCAGCACTCAGCCTTCTTTGTGGTCCAACTCTCACACCCCTACATGACTACCAGAAAGACCATATGGCTGTAGCTTTGACTATATGGACCTTTATCAACAAAGAGATGTCTTTGCTTTTTAACACACTATCTAGATTTGTCATGGCTTTCCTTCCAAGAAGCAAGCATCTCGACTTTTACCCTCCTAGATTTTCTTCTTCCTCTCCAGCCATTTCTTCTTATGCTTCTTTCTTGGTTCTTCTTCTATCCATTCAAACATCCCAGGACTTAGTCCAGAATCTTCTCTTTTTCTTCTTATGCTCAGTCTAAGTGGATGGTGATGACATTAAATGAGATAATGAGCATAATAAGAGGCCAGAGTTGAAGCAGAAGAAGAATTCAGATCTAGACAGGTAGGTTTGAAGTGTTATTGAGTCACTGAAGAAATGTCAAGTTGGCAGTTGGATTTTTGGGCTTGGAGCTCAGCAGGGGAGTCTGGCCAGGAGATATAGATGTTTCTACATTATATATACAAAGTGATTGAAGACTTCCGTGAATAAGGAAACTGAGGCACATCGAGATGGAACACATTACCAGGTGTCACTTAGCAAGTTAATGGAAGAACAAGAACATTGAACCAGGACTTAGCTATTAGAAATGGCTACAGAAAAGCAGTCAGTTAAAGCTGAGGGCAAAACAAGGGTCTATGAAAGGGGCTATGTGACCAGTCCAAGTACAGACCTTCTGGTCGTCCGCCTAGATCCTGTGATGGAATTTAGAATGTGTGACGAAGTTAATAGATTAGATGGCCTCCTGGTTGTCTACTCAGCCAGGATTATGATAGGATCTCAGTATTCAAAGCATACTTTTCTGAATCAAAATAGAAAATTTTAAATTTCTAAAGTCTGATTTATATATCGGTGGTTAGGAGTGGACCTATATACCTTGGAAATTCAGTGAAGGGGCCATAATGTTGACATAATCACAAAAGTTGAGGAGCCCATGTCAAGTTCTTGCCCAGGTGGTCGGTTGCCCCATTGCCCAGAGAGGGAACATCTTTGCAAAGCAAAATTCAAGGAAGTTGGAAGACCAGAGTGCCAAGGACAGGCAAAATCCCTTTGTCCCCTACATTACCATCTCCATCATTTTCCAGATAGTCTTCTACATACTTCTGAAGGAATATGCCATGATGTTTAGTTAAGCTGACTCAGTAAGATGCTCTTGACTGGATTGAGAGGAACTACCTAAGCCACCAGATATCTATTATATCTCTAACTCACACCTATCTGTAGAGTGGACAGATGTGAAGTGAAAAGATCCCCCAATCACAATGCTAAGTGTTGGTAACACAGACAAGAAAAAGACAGCTCTACTCCCCCAAGTCCCACGATATTTTAGGGAACACAGACACAGTGATACGGCATGATACCTCTAATAGAGGAATGTGCAGAAGCTACAAAGAAAATGGCGTCTGGTGAAGGGAGGCTATTCTGGCCCATTAACCATGTAATTCATCTCTCTTCGGGTGATTTACTCTTCACTTTGCCAGCCATGTGAATTGACTCCCTAATTATGTGGAGGCTGGAAATGAAAGTAAAATTTCAATCCCTTGGCAGTAAAACAAGAGGAAATGTGTTAAACATGATATCAAAGATACATTAGCAGAGATACGGTATAGAGTAATCTTGACACGTTCCTTTCCCTTACCCTCCACGTCTAGTTCAACACCGTATTTTGATTAGTCTGCATCTTCGATATATCTGGAACCCATCCACATCCTCTGTCCCCATCCTTGTCCAAGTTATCCTCACCTCTGACCTCAGTAAGATCCCAAGCACCTAAATAATCCTTGTATTCATCCTTGTCATCTTCTCATTCACTTCTTAAAGGCAAATGTGAATATGTTGCTTCATATCTCCTTGGTTTAAAACAATTCTGTGGCTTCTGATTTTTCTTAAGCTGAAAACCAAACTCCCCATTCAGATCTTATATACAGATCTTGCCCTTCTCATTTCTTCCAAGTTCTCCATTTCACTCTCCCTCTTTCTGTGAACTCCAGCCATGCTGCCTTCGCTAAGTGCTCCACCTTTTCTGCACCCGTTCCACTTCAGGGCCTTTGCTGTGTCTACCCCAGGGTGGACAAACTGCAGCTCACAGGCCAAATCCAGTCTACTCTTTGTTTTTATAAGTGAAGTCGCTCAGTCGTGTCTGACTCTTTGTGACCCCATGGATGGTAGCCTATCAGGCTCCCCTCTCCATGGGATTTTCCAGGCAAGAGGGCTGGAGTGGATTGCCATTTCCTTCTCCAGGGGATCTTCCCAACCCAGGAATCGAATGCAGGTCTCCTGCATTGCAGGCAGACACTTTACCATCTGAGCCAATAAAGCTTTATTGGAAAAGAGCCATGCTTATTTGTTTATATCTGAGATAAGACGTGCATAGGTGTTTTTGTGCTGCCATCGGTAGTGTTGAGTATTTCCTATTGAGACCATCGAGCCCACAAAACCTAAATATTTACTCTCTGGCCCTTAAGAGCAATGTTTCACGACTCCCCATTTAGACAACTGGCTATTCCTACACTCTTCCTCTAACTGACTCCTTTAGATCCCGATTCATGGATTTCTTCCTTTTCTCCCCAAACCAGACTGGATTCCTCTGTTAGGTGCTCTCACAGAATTCTGTTTCCTCAGTACAGACCTCATCTTCCCAGCATGTTTAAGGTACATCTCTTCTGACAGTTGGAAGGATCCAAGAGGGGAGGACCATTTCTGTTTGTTTACTACTGTATCCCCACCCCAGTACGTGGCATGGTGTGTGACACAGAATAGATACACGGAAATTCTTATTTAGTTGAATAGATGGATAAATGGATGGATGTATAGACAGATGGGACTCAAACATAGCAATGCTAAGAATAAAAAGGAATATCTAGAAAGCCTGATATAGCTGACACTATACACTGTTGACCTACTTTTTGCATTCAGAATTGAGTGCAGCAGAGAAGGGAATCAAAGAATGTTTCTTTGCCAGACAGTTGATATCCAGATCTTAGCATGTCTTCACCCCTTGCCACCAACCTGTAGTCTGCCAACACTGAAGGGAATTTTGCAAGTCTCTTTTCTGCAAAATTGGGAGCTGCTACTCAGAATATCCACAATAGTCAACTGTCGGCTGGTCTGGTAATGTGATACAATCATTCCTCTGTTCATAGGAAAAGGGAAGGATAACAGCCAGTAGTCTTCAGACCAGACACAAATAGAGGCAGAGACTCGGAAAGGCTTCTTATATGGCTCTGTCAGTGGAAGAAAAGTCGGGAGGGAGGTAAAACAGATGGTGCTTATTCACTGGCTGGATGGCCTCACAGGTAGCCATGAGAACATAAGTTATCTGGGAATGTTCTGGGAGACGATGGGCATCCATTACATGGATCCAATCTCTATAGTCCAGGAGATCTGGCTTCTTCACGTGATTTGTCTTGGGAGCTGAGATGTTTCATTAGTTACTGAAACTCACTTGCTAAGTAAAAAGGAAGAAATTTGAACTGTGTTGGTTTTTCAGCTGAGTAGAAGCCAAAATGAGCTGATAGAATATCAGTGGGACCTGGGATTAGGCTTCTTGGAATGCTTCAAGAGGATCCAGGAAAGTCTTAGGAAGGAGATGAATCTTAAAGAATAAGCAATCAGAGGTTGTCAAGGCAGAAAAGAAGCGTGTTATTGCTGTCTGTGCTTTGTTATGAGACATCATGTCAACACTTAATGGCATAAAACAACCACCATTATATTTTTGCTCTCAATTCTGTGGTCCAGGAGTTGGGGGAGGGACCAATAGGAATATCTTGAAAATGAGCAGACTCAGATGGAATGACTTGAATGGCTGGAAATAATGGGGATGACTCTCCAAGGGCCATATGTCTGGGTCTTCACTTCCTCCTTAAGTGGCATCTGCTGGGGATGAGCCCAAATGGCTCCTTTATTTGCATGTCTGACCCCTTGGTTGAAATGACTAGAACATCTGGGGATGGCTGGCTCCTCTTTCTATGCATCTAACTTGGTCTTCTTTGTAGCATGGAAGATTCATGGTAGTCAGACTTACTGCAAGATGGTTGACTTCCCCCAGAGCAAGTGTTCCGAGAAAGCCAGGAGGAATGCCAGTCCTCTTAAAACTAGGTTGAGAACTGGCCAGCATTATTTCTGCTCCACATTAATGTTAAAATAGCCACAGATGAGCAGTACAGAAGCAGGTTCCACCTGTCCATAGGGGAAATGGCATGTGCCTATAAGAAGGGAAGGAATGAATGGTGGTCATCTTGGAGATAAACTACCATGTTGTCCTAAAAGAGAATATATGTACCTGGACACAAAGGTGTGAGAGGTCTATTTAGCTGATAAAATGAGGACTAGGAGTAGCAATACTTTCCACATCCCCAGTTTCCACTTAGGCTGCAGTGATAACTCTTCCATTACTAGCACCTGGTTGTCAAGGTCTCTAAAGATCTTCAGAATCTTTAAAGAGCTTTTGCTCTCATGCACAATTTCTTGTGAGTATAAATGTATTCCCTAAAAGACAGAGTCCAAAAGACATCAATAAAATTAACTCTTCCCTAGAACTTGAGAATGTGAATGACAAGAGACGGATGTTGGTGTCTTTGTCCAAGGTGCTGTTTCTCCTTGAGATCAGGCTGACCCTGATCCCTTTCTCAGGAAGTCCTTTCCCTAGGACTTGTAATCATGCGTGGTTTGCCGTCCCTGGAGTATTTGGATTATTAACTCCCTGGGGTTACATAGTGGGAAATGAACCTAGAAAGGTAATCAAGGACTGTGTCTTAAAGATTGTGAAAAACTAGAGAGTTTGGAAATTGTAATGTTTTCTGCAAGGAGCTTCCACAGATTTTGAGATGTGGAGAAGCAGAATTGAGTCCAGTTTCAAAAAGAGCATCCTAGTAATAGTGAGGAGAATGTATTGGACTGGGCTGGGAGTTAATAAGACTAACAAAAAGTAAATATTGTGTCTGTATATATCAGATTCAAGGAAAGTGACTTAGCACAAAACTCTGGTGCACATGGACATTTTGTTTTACACACACATCCACACCCACACATACACACATACCTGTTTACAGAATTAATAGTCACTACAAACAGATTGGTGTGGCCAGCTCTTTGTAACAAAGCAGGTGATAGAGGCTGTCCTAGAACATTCCATTCTTGGGACTGTTTTTAAGCCTAGCAGTATTGATTAAATTTCCATACTTGCTCTATATTTTCTTTTTCAGTCAATATTTTGATGATTTGGTGCCTGAAAATACTTGGACATGTTTGATTTTTGAAATTAGTATCCTTATTCAGTTAATGTCTCATTGGGCCAGTTCAGTTTTTCCAAGGTGAACACCCCTTTCATCTTCAGGGTCTTTGATCTGAGTTGACTGAAATTCCCTCTGATCTATAGATGTGACAGAGGATCAGAAAGTAAGCGAGTCCTTCCACACTAGCAGAGTCACTTCTGCTTCTGCTACAGTGAAGACGCGTGTGGTCCTCCAGTGAGTGTTCAGCCAGCTGTGCTCTAGCAAATGCATGTACTTGTAAAGCTGGTCCCTGGGCACTCTTATTAATAACCGTTCTTTCACTGTCCCCGCACTCTCCTTGCAAATTGACCCTTCAGCAGAGGTTTACCTAGTAATTCAATATTGTTAATATGCTTTACTTATAAAATAGCTACTTGCCAAGCCTGTTCTGCAATGTAAAAATAAAAGTCTCACCATGCCACTGTCCATCTAAAAATCTATCAATGGCTCCCTCTTGCTCTCAAAATGTAGTTAAAATGCATCTCATCGCTGATGCTAAAGCTGAAACTTCAATACTTTGGCCACTCTGATGCAAAGAACTGACTCATTGGAAAAGACCCTGATGCTGGGAAAGATTGAGGGCAGGAGGAGAAGGGGATGATAGAGGATGAGATAGTTGGATGACATCACCAACTCAATGGACATGAGTTTGATCAAGCTCCTGGGAGCTGGTGATGGACAGGGAAGTCTGGTGTGTTGCTATCTATGGGGTTGCAAAGAGTCAGACACAACTGAGCAGCTGAACTGATGGCCTGTAAGAATCAGAATGATCTGATTCCTGTCTACATCTTTGGTCTTATCTCTCACTTCTCTTGACTCCTCAATATAGTTCAGTCTTATTGGCTTTCCTTCTATTCTTGGGAAACACTAAGTATTTTCTCAACAGCATGGCTTCCACAATTCCATTCCCCCTCCTACAACATTCTTTCTATCATTCATTGTTTACTCTTATTAATAATTTAGATGATTCTCTGCCATCTTTTTGGAGAAGGCGATGGCACCCCACTCCAGTACCCTTGCCTGGAAAATCCTATGGATGGAGGAGCCTGGTAGGCTGCAGTCCATGGGGTCGCTAAGAGTCGGACACAACTGAGCGACTTCACTTTCACTTTTCACTTTCATGCATTGGGGAAGGAAATGGCAACCCACTCCAGTGTTCTTGCCTGGAGAATCCCAGGGATGGGGGAGCCTGGTGGGCTGCCGTCTATGGCGTCGCACAGAGTTGGACACGACTGAAGTGACTTAGCAGCTGCCATCTTTTAGAGGGCTCCCCAATCTCTAAACAATGACCATTTTTTCTAGTCCCCCTTATTACAAGTGTGATGCATTCAAATATTTATTTAAGAGGTTTTGTTGTTTGATTCTTTGCTAATTTGTAAGCTCCAGACTACAGAGACTACTTCTGTATTGGCTAGCACTGCAACCCTGGAGACTAGCATTAGGAGCCTGATATATGGCAGATGCTTGATGAGTATTTGTTGAATAATCATTATGTTAATTTAGTGATCAAGATGGATCACAACAATTCGCTTTTAACTATGCTGTATTCAACTGGCTATTCTTGTCCATTGCATGAAAAACGAGGTCCTGCAGGCATGGAGATGACTAAGGTTGCTCTTAAGGTTTGATTCCATGGTAGAGGTGGGGAGATGGGAGGAGACCATTGCACTAGTCTGGGAGAGGTGGATGGGGTGCTCTTTGCAACTCTATTTCTTAGGAAGTCCTGATCCTAGTATCTTTGTCCTCATGATTTGTGTGTGTGTGTGTGTGTGTGTGTGTGTGTTAATTTACTTATTTTTAATTGGAGATGATTGCTTTGTCATTTTATGTTGGTTTCTGCCTTACATCAACATGAATCCACCATAGAGGGAGGGGACATACAGATACCTCGTGTCTTCATCATCAATTCTAAAGACCTCATCCCCAGTAATGGCATCCTTGGATTCCGTCATCCAGTGGAGGCCTGGGAGACAGAAGGAACATTCTTCAGAACTGCTCTGTGGCTCCTGCTACCCCTACCCCTGTGACCTCTCCTGTCTCCTCCAGAGGCCTCTGTGCTTCTAACTTTTTTTTTCCTCCTTCACCTCTTTTCCCAGTCACTGCTTATTCACTTATGGATATTCCTAATCTTGGAAAATCTAAAAAGTCAATTTACTCTTATATTTAAGGAATGTGCCTCATTGTCTTTAAAGAAGAAAGCAGAAGAAACTAACATTTATTTGGTCCTAACTGTGTACCCGGGGTTATGCAGGATGTTGTGATATGTTATATCTTTTGATTCTGACAATATCTGAACTGACAGTTATTATTGGCAGCAGGCTTCTTTGACAACTATAGAGACTGGGGTTTAGAGATATTAAAGTGTAACTTGTTCAAGGTCACATATGTAGTAAGAATCAGGGATTCAAACCTAATATTTCTTTTACATATGATTCAACTACTATATGGTACTCCCTCCCAAATACTGTGAGATAACGCAGACACTTCTGAGGCCACTGGGGAGATGGCATGTTCTGATGACGTCTTTAGCATTGCTCTCTTCAGTGGCTAGAACATAGTGAGAACCCTCCTGCATGTGTTCATTCAACACTGTTTGCTGAGCGCCACATACACTGTTTGTATGTGCTAGATACATTTCAGGCTCTCATACCCCATCAGTGAATGAAGTGGGGAAGAGTTCCTTGTCCTCATAAAGCTAGCAAGATATTGGTGGTAGGGAGTAGAAAAAGAGAGACAAGAAGTATAGAATGGACAGTAAAAAGATAAGTGAATTTTATGGCATTGTAGAAACTGACAAGTGCTATGAAAAAAAGATGGAATAAGATAAGTGGTGTTTGGAGTTATAAGCGGAGAGCATTGCAGCTTTACAGAAGATCATATTTGATCAAAGACTTGAAGAAGACAGAATGTCAGAAGTGTTCCTGTGGGAGGTTCCCAAGGCAAGAGTGTGCCTGTTGTTTTTAAGGAAAAGGAAGACCCTATTCTAGCTGCAAAGGTTCAGAGTTGTTGTTGCTGTTGTTCACTCACTAAGTCGTGTCTGACTCTTTGCAACCCCTTGGACTGCAGCACGCCAGGCTCCACTGTCTCCCGGAGTTTGCTCAAACTCATGTCCATTGGATCAGTGATGCTATTCAACCCTCTTATCTTCTGTCTACCCCGTCTCCTCCTGCCCTCAATTTTTCCCAGCATTGAGGTCTTTTCCAGTGAGACAGCTCTTCACATCACGTAGCCAAAGTACTGGAGCTTCAGCATCAGTCCTGAGTAGTCAAGGTTTATTTCCTTTAGGATTGACTGATGTGATCTCCTGCAGTTCAAGGGACTCCCAAGACTCTTCTCCAGCACCACAATTGGAAAGCATCAGTTCTTCACCTTCTTTATGGTGCAACTCTCACATCCATATATGACTACTGGGAAAACCATAGCTTTGACTATACGGACCTTTGTCAACAAAGGGTCCAGAGAACAAGGTTTTAATGATGAGCCATCTATACTGTTCTTTGTTGGAGAGAAGTTGGAAGTCCAAGCTAATGGGGCCCACAAAAACCATAGACTTACCTCAATCCAGATCTTTCAGAAGACATCATGGTAAATGAGTTAATCCAACCTGCTTCCAGAGGACTACAAGGATCCTTGTACCTATGAAGCCACTGCTTTCCAAGTCTCTCTGGTGCTGAGTCTGACCTTCATTAGCCCATAAGGTCTGGCATTGAAGCCTTCCTCCACTTTCCCATTCTCACTTCTGCTATGACTCCAGTCTGGCTGTACTGGACTTTGCAGATTCTCTTTTAACCTAGTCACTCATGCTATGACCATGGTGATTTTCCTCCCCTTCCCACCCCCCAGTCTCATACCTCCACCTCAGTCAGACATATTCACTTGGTCCCTGCTTGGCAAGGAGCCCAGTGTAATGTTGTTAAGGGGGTTAGCTTCACAGTCACTTCTGTCATTGTTTTCTAAAAGCACCATTGCTTTTTCAACTGACCCCACACATGGTGAGCATTTAGTCACCATTTCAAGTCATTTATTTAGCGTGAAAATTTGTTAGACCATTGTTTAGCAAATTCATTGCATTGAACTTTTTACTTAGCAGAATCACTTAATTAGTATTTTATTACTGGAATCGACTGTCAATTATGTGGCTAATTCATTTACTTAGGGAGTGAATGTTTTATCTGGGTAATGCAATTCAGAGTGCACTGTTAACTCTTTAATGATTAAATATTGTTGTCAGTGGCAATTTATGTTATAAGGAACATTAAATCATTTATTTCCCTTGAAGTATCCAGGTGTTGGAGAAATGTGTAGAGAGAATAGTTTAGAACCACTTATGAATTAAAGGACTTTCATTAACTGACTGTTAATGAAAGCTAAATAAAAGTAGCTGGAGAATTTTGATTGGACCCCTTGAAATAAATTGTTATAATATGTATACTTACATGTGTATATTGCTGTAACACATGTAAATGCTCTTGTACTGACATGATTCCTTGGGCTCTCACAAAACCACTGTAGAGTGATGTTGGGGTTTGTATGTGGCAGTCTCTCAAATGACTGCAATGATTCCTGCCTGCTTTCATATATCCTGGTATTATCCCTTCCATTGAACACAGACTGTTTTACTGACTTCTAATGAATAGAATGTAACAAAGTATGGACATGTCACTTTCAAGATTAGGTTATAAAAAGACTGGGGCTTCCTTCTAGCCTAGTCTGCTCGCTTTCTCTCTCTCACTTGCTCTGTGGGAAATCAGCTGCCAGGTTGTGAGTTGCCCTACGGAGAGACCCACTGGGCATGGAACTGAGGACCTTACTCCAGTAACCCATGAGAAAGTGAATCTGCTTGCAACCACATGGGTGAACTTGAAATCAGATTCTTCCCCTCAGATGAGTCTTCAGATGGAACCATAGTCACACCAGGCAGCTGGAATACAGCTTCATCAAAGACCTAGAGCCAGAGGTACCCATGAAATCTGCACTCAGATTTCTGACCGACAGAAACTATGAGTAGGTGTTTGTTGTTTTAAGTTGCTGAGTTTGGGAGTGGTTTGTAATGTAGTGATAATTAATAGCTTCCCAGGTGGCTCAGTGGTAAAGAATCTTACCTGCTAATGCAGGAGATGCAGGTTCACTCCCTGGGTTGGGAAGATCCCCTGGAGAAGGAAATAGCAACCCGTTCCAGTATTCTTGCCTGAAAAATCTCATGGACAGAGGAGCCTGGCGGGCTACAGTCCACAGGGTCTCAAAGAGTCGAACACAGATAAATGACTAGGTACACACACATAATAGATAATTATTACATGACTTAACATGTGAGATGTTATAAGAATTTACCAAAAACTTTTTGGTTCATAAGTAGTAGAGCCAGGATTTAGCCTTGGTTCTTCTGATGTATTTCTATAGGAACTGTAGTTAAGACCTCTCACTGCAACTGTCAGGAGTCCTTAAAGCTTTGACATCTGATGAGCGCTGCTACTCCAAGGCAGTTTCTCTATAACAGTGATTCCCTTGTGACCTGCACACTGTTATTCCCATGAGAAGAAGCCACTAGAATTCTGGAGAAGCTTGTGAGCAGCAAGCTCGTAGGACTGATCTTCTTTACTATGTTTTAATCAGGAATTGAGTCAAAATTTCCCTTTGTAACATCAGTCACTGCCCAACCTGCATTAAATGATTGCATATGCAGTTCCCAAACATGACTGGTCCCAAACTAAAGCTATTAAATCCTTGGGTCTAAAGAAGAAGTCTGTATTTAACATGTTTCCTGAGTGACTCTTAGGTAACATCAAGATTTGAGATCCCCTACATAACACAAAATAGATTCCCATTCCAGTGAGCAGATTGTATAATTCAACTGAGCATCTGCCATGCTAACCCTTGATGTGCACACTCAGCTTTATTCTTATGAGAATGTTAGCTATCTGTCCTTCCCAGAGTAAAGGCCATCAGCTTTGGTTGCTTGAATGTTTTTGTCTAGTTGGTTTAGAACAACACTAAGCTGTACTACTTCATTCGTTCACTAAAAGCATAAAGGACAGTGCTTGCTTTTTTGAGTAACTCTAGGACCATTAATGAACCAATTATATTTCTTAACTGGAAGTTCCCTTAGAAACCATCTAATCTCTCACTACTCAAAGCACAGATCCATGAACCAACAGCATCACCATCACTGGGGAGCTTGTTACAAGAGCAGTTCTTGGATCACTGAATTAGAATATGCATTCTTTACTCTCTGGCATGTATATTAAAATCTGGGAAGCAGTGGTCTAATTTAACGGCATAATTTTAAAGCTAAGATCCAGAAAGGTGAAAGTCATTATGCAAGACAATTTAGTGGCAAAACCAGGATGGTCAGTCTTGCAACTCCACAGCTGTGCTGCTGCCCCTCTATTTGTGTTCAGTTGTCCCTGTACCTTATTATATCCACACACACTGCTTAAGGATCCAGGGGCATGGTTTGAAATGGAGAAATCGGGCACCTTTCCACCCAGGATAATGGCAAACTTGTTTCAAACAGCTGTTGCACATGTAAGTTTCCTCTCCCAGACAAGTTTAGTCATTTCATTTTCTCTTTGTTATACGTCAACAAAAGACAGAGTCACCTGTCAGGCTGAAGATTGTAAAACCTGACAAAATTGAGTTTTTCTAGTTTGGCTAAGTATTACTCGGCAAGTATTTTGCATACCTTTGTCTTATGATGATTTTGATGAATGAAAGAGAGGAAATAAGACAAGCCGATGTTTTCAGTGTGATGCATTATTTACCTTTTTTTTCTCCATCAAACACCTTCCTGTGAAGATGAGGGTCTTGGAATGCAAGGAAAGATACAGAACACAAAATGTTCAGCTGTTTAGTGTGAGCACAACTCTCGAGCTAGAGAGAAACACCATCGTGTCCCACCCAAGCTGGAGTCACAGCAATGCTGCAGCCTTCAGCCTTAGATAAACTCACCCTTCCCCTACACAGTCTGTCATCCCCCCTGTATGAACCTCTCTCAATAGCCACTGCAAAATCCCTCTTTCCTGCTTGCAATAATATCAAAACCATACAATTTACTTTTCTTTATCATTTCTGCTTCAAGTAACTTACTAAGCAGGACATGTTCTATGTTCTTTGGAATATTCTATCTATTATATATTGACATGACCAACCATATACAGAACTTTCTGCTGATGGTATTAAATAACCTCACAATGGTGATAATCTTTCAACACTGAGGAAACGCACATTTTCTTCTTAACATACTTCGTTCTCATCTGCCAAGTGTACACTTCACAGGAAGCCATTCCTTACCAGCCAAATGTGTACCATGCTGTATCATCTGTTTACAAAGGTTTTTTAGGCACATATACCAAAACTTAAGTGCCTCTGAAAGTAAAAGTGGATGGTGAATATGCAGTGATTAAACACTGGACTTGGGCTTCCCTGGTAAGCTCAGCTGGTAAAGAATCCACTTGCAATGCAGGAAACCCTGGTTAAATTCCTGAGTCAGGAAGATCCACTGAAGAAGAGATAGGCTACCCACTCCAGTATTCTTGGGCTTCCCTGGTGGATCAACTGGTAAAGAATCCACTCGCAATGCAGGAGACCTGGGTTCAATCCCTGGATTGGGAAGATCCCAATTACCACTCCAGTATTCTGGTCTGGAGAATGTCATGGACTGTTATAGTCCATGGGGTCGCAGAGTCGGACATGACTGAGCAACTTTCTCTTTAGGTATGATGGAAAAAGAGTTTGTGTTTCCAATGAGCTGAAACACATTAAAAGTCCAGAGTGACATCCTTTCTCCTTTGTGGTTCGGCAGGACATTTGCAAGACCCCACACAGCCCCACGGCGGTGTTCCTCTCATATCCTAGTTTGCTCACTGAGCAGTTAAGACCAAAAAGCATCCTCTTGTTGCTACAGGTCTTTTGCTTCTGGCACAGCAAGTAATCTGCATTTTTGTTTGAATTAAGTTCATAAAACCTACTCTGTGAACCCTGGCTGATATCAGCACTTTTGCTGTTTTGACGTTTTCCCACTGATTTTCATGCAATTGTGACAAAATGGGGGGGAAAAAAGAATGACTTTCATAGTTTCTTTTTAATAGTGAAATCCTTTCTTCAAACACAACCATACCTAGAAATAAGTTTTATAAAACAGATTAAAAAAAAAAAATTTCCCTCTGACTGGAGCAGAGGTGAGGGGACACTCATGTGTTTGCTGAGTCTTGCTCACGTGCATACACACATACACACACGTGCACATGTGCACATACGTACAAAACCCCTCCTGAGGGTCCAGTTCACTCCTGACCCACAGGAGAGACTCTAAACAGAGGTCTCCCTTCCTAACTCTGGCTCAGCTCTTAGGTCCCTAAGCCACAGACTAATAATTCACTTATTCTTTCCCCAGAGACCACATGGGTGAACCTTTTCATTCTATGATCTACCCAAAGTAAAAATAATGATCCCCGCCACTGGTCACTTGAACAGCTAAAGACTGATGTCGTTTTTGTTCAGTCGCTAAGTCCTGCCCTACTCTTTACAACCCCATGGGCTGCAGCACGCCAGGCTTCCCTGTCCACCATCTCCTGGAATTTGCTCAAACACATGTCCATTGAATCAGTGATGCCATCCAACCGTCTCACCCTCTGTCATCCCCTTCTCCTCCTGCCCTCAGTCTTTCCCAGCATCAGGGTCTTTTCCCATGAGTCAGCTCTTGGCATCAAGTGGTCAAAGTTTTGGAGCTTAGCTTCAGCAGCAGTCATAAGAACAAGGCTAGTACTTGAATGGCTCTGCCTAAAATCAAGCAGTGCACAGAGTGCATGACCATGCATGGAAACCCTGTGGACCCCTGGACTGGAGGAGCATCAGGAAAGATGGAGCCCCAGCTTGTGGGGCTCTCATAGATCACAGAGTATCACCAAGAGACACTTTGCTGCAACAGTCACCCTGCGTCCAGGAGTCAGCCCTCAGCCTAGAGACGAGAGAAACTCAGAGGCCAGTGTTTGGTCATGTGAGGGATCCTTGGGCTGGAAGTGCTTCTGCATCTTGGCTCTGCCACCATGGGAATCAATACCTGTGACTAAATTACATTCAACTATAAACATACATGCACAAGTTCATGTAGAATTGGGAAATCTGAGTAAGGTCAGTGGAGTGTATTCATGTCAATGTCCTGATCACGATGCTGCGTGTCAGTTATGTAGGACAGTAACACTGGGGAAGACTGAGTGGAGGGTATAAGGGACCTCACTAAGTTATTTCTTACAACCGCATGTGAAGCTACAGTTATCCCAAAATAAAGCTTTCTGTTAAGAAAAAGCTGGTGCTCTGGTAAAGGACCAGTAGGTAACCTCAGACCCTGGCCAGGCTCATCAGAGTCTTCAGATGTATTGCATGGTTTTCCTAGGCATTTACTCACTTGCCAGACCAAGTGTGTGATAAAAGCGTTCCACCCGTTTCTGATGATTGTAAAGTGGTTTATGTGTGTCATTTTTGCCTAATCATTTTTGGCAGAGGCTTGTCTAATTTTCGGTGTTTTCAAAGGAAAGAGCCACTTTTTATATTTCTTCAGCTTCTCTGTTGTGTCCTTAACTTCCATTATGTCCCATTAACATCTGTTCTTATATTTATTTACTTACTACTTTCACTAACTGTATTTTTCATCTCTAGAAGTTAGATTTGTATTGTGCAAAGCCACCCATCTTTTTCCCATGATGTGTTGCCTTAAGCTGTGGTTCATGATCCTTCCATTTTCTCCTTAGTCAGTCTAAGTGTATTTATTTTATTGTCTCTTAGACAGTTTTATTATTTTCAATTCTTGGTAGGCATATCTCTTTGTGTATCATGTCTGCTGACTTTCTCTCGTGGGGATAAGCTTCCTCACACGGCTTGTCATTCTTTGTATTTTATTTTTCCACTTTGAATTCATCTTTAGTGGAGGCTATTTTGTTCTGTGGGAATTAACATGTCTTGGATTGTGAAAACAGTCCTATAGGGTGGTTCTCATTTGCTTTTCAGGACAGGAAGATTTTCTGTGATATTGCAAGATTTTGTATGCTGACTGCTAGATTGGCAGTTGCTGTCTCACACTCAGAGAACAGATGTGGGACTAGACACTGGTGTGATTGGGTCCAGAGCTTCCTTTGTATGTTGTCTCTATCTGAAAGCTGTACACCCTTCTTTTTATTGTTTGGTTTTTATTTTGTATTGGCATATAGCTTATTAACAGTATTGTAATAGTTTCAGGTAAACAGCAAAGTAACTCAGCCATACATATACGGGTATCCATTCTCCCACAAACTCCCCTCCCATCCAGACTGCCACGTAACATTGAGCAAAGCTCCCTGGTATATACGCTTCCTTTTATTCTACTAACTGAAACCTTTAACTTAAGGGTGTTCACACACACACACGCACAATTGACACAGATATGCAAACACGTGCTTAAAATTAGATCCTTCACTTAAGAACAAGATTAAAATAGTATATATTGGCTGTCCACTGCAAAAGGTAAAGAAGTTAATATATATACATTTTCTAGTGATTCATCAGTCACCATTTCCTGGTTTTCCTTAGTAACATTTCAGAAGTTAATCCAGTATTTTTAGTTCCGCTGTTTTTACATCGTTTCTCTTTAAGAATTCTTTTTTACAGTTCATTCTGTTTCAACTCACATTTATTTTGGTTTTCATACTCATATCTCTGTTTAACTGATTTTGTTGTATAACAAATTGGTTCTTTTATAACATGTTTGCCTCCAATCTTATGCGTTTTTTATTTTATTTTTTTAACTAAAAGATTTTTTTCCCCTTACCTCCCCACACCTCTAGAAAAGAATCAGAGCCAGTATAATTCCTGAGTCTTTGTGCATCAGGGAACATCTTTCTGTAGCCTCATAAATGAAAAACAACTTTATCAGTGTATGATTTTGGAGTCACAGCATTTTTCCCTCAACAATTTTATTCCAGTGATTTTGGGCATTTAAATTTAGGCAACAAAAAATATGGTTAGCATTTTTTCTTTTTCTTTATAGATAGCCTTTTCTTCCAGCCTAGATGTTTATCTGCATTTTTGCGCATCAATAATGTTTAATAATATTATCAGGAGATTTGTTCTATTTTTAAGTAGTACAATGGAGAGCTCTTCACATTTGAAAATTTGGGGGTTTTATTCTGCCAAAGAGCTATTTTTACATTGTATCCTTTATTATCACATCTATTTCATGTCTTCTGTTCTCTTCTTTGATAACAGCAATTATCTGTCTTTATGCGTCTGTTTTCTTTTCTCTGAAAATGTCTTTTTGGTGTCTTCACACATGAACACACATGAGCAGATGATAGATACCAGGAAAATAGGAGTCTTGCTGTTCTCATTCCCTTGTATATTCACTGCAAAGTTCTCTAATTCTTCCCAGTGTCTGCCTTGTTGCTTATTCTCAATACAGATTCCAGTGTCCTTTCTGGTTTTGTTAATACGTTTTGGTTTCATCTTTCTTTGCCTTGCTCGATCCATATTTTGAAACATCTGTCCTCATAGTTAATCTTTTACTACCTTTATTGTTCCATGTTTTCTTGAATTCCATACCAACTCAAATGCCTTTCTATTTTCTATTGTGTAAGTTACAGAAAAAAACCAAACGGGCTTAAACAGTAGGTTAATGTACTATCTTACAAAAGAGGAAGTCAGGACTTAGAGGAGGTTCCATGGCTTGGTGGAATGATATGAACAAGAATGTCATTAAGGCTCCAATTCCTTTCAAGTTCTCCACTTTGCTATCTCATATTGGCACTGTCCTCAGCCTGGATCCCCTCTAGGAGGTAAGATTGCTTTAGCAGTTCCAAGCATCAAGCCCACACATGGTAGTATCCAGTAGGAGACGGAAGTTGCTGGGGTATCCTTCTTAGAAGCAAGGAAATCTTCCCTAGAAGAAAGTAGAACTCCCCTAATAAAACATCCCTCCTAGCTCACTGAAAATGTTCGAGAGTCGGCAGAGATGATAGAAACACCCAAATGGCTTGAGGAAATAAGGATTTGCCCCTAGGTCTTGGAATAGGGCCATCCTCCTCTGAGTCACATGGAAAATGTGTGGGCACCCGAGCTTATTTGGGAGTTCTGCCAGAAAGGAAGAGTTTGGGGGATGACTGTTGAGTCAGTAGTCACCACAGAGTACTCTTTTCTCTTGAAAACGTTATTTTTCTCAGCATCCAGAGTGTTATTTTTCTTCTTTTTCACATCGTGGGTTTTTCTAAGACTCCGTGCTGTTTTGTTTCTGTTTTCTTAACTCTGAAGGAGAAGCGGTCTCTCCAGGACCAGTGTTTGCAAATAAGCAGAGATGGCAGGTTCTTACTGTCGCTTTTGCTGTTCAGCCGATCGGAATCCTCTTCTTGTGGCTGAAGCAGAATAAGTAATGCATGTCCACAGTTCCCTCTTCTGTGTGATGTGTCTTCCACCATCCTTCCCTCTCATGAGAGCTATGGAAGAAGAAATTCATCCTCTCCCCACAAAGAGAAAGATTGATTTCTTTAAGCAAAGGAATCCAGAAGCACGTTCCCATGACTCTTCCCATGACAGCTTTTTTTTTTTCTTAATACTGAACTTGCATTCCGGGGTACAGAGGTGTTTATCTACCCTCTTTTGTCTGTATTTTTTTTTGGCTGTGCCAGGTCTTAAGCCATGCGGGATGTTAGCTCCCCAACCAGGGATCAATCCTGCATCCCTGTCATTGCAAGGCAGATTCTTAACCACTGAACCATCAGGGAAGTCCCACCTTCTTTTGTCTTTGCCAATAAAAGGGACTGAGGAAGAGGAAGGACTTGGAGATGCATGATCCCTGTATTGGCTTACTAGATTCTCTGAGCCCAGGAAAGAAAATGGGAAAAGATGAAACGTTTCTGTCCTTTGAGCCAGTGTTACCTCAATAACAAAGTATAGAAGTGTCAATTGCCAACTATATTATGACCGTTTCAGCTCTTTAGAATGTGGCACAGTGAGGTAGCACTGCATTTACTATTAGTTTTACAGGTTCAACCCTGGACAGTTGGTCAGATTTAAGACTGGGAGACAAGGTAATTCTGTCTGCCATTACATTGGGTAAGAACACATTCCTGAGGGAGATAAGAGATGGGGGTGTGGTGTGAACATAACACTTTCTCAAAGGTCACAAATCTATACACACCTATCCTGTTTAGTCACTTGAAGTGAAGTGAATTGAAAGTCTCTCAGTCATGTCCAACTCTTTGCAACCCCATGGACTATATAGTCCCTGGAATTCTCCAGGCAAGAATACTAGAGTAGGTTGCCATTCCCTTCTTCAGGGGATCTCCCCGACCCAGGGATCGAACCTGGGTCTCCTGCATTGCAGGCAGATTCTTTACCAGCTGAGCCACAAAGGAAGCCCCTATCCTAGTTTAAGTCAAAAGTAGCATATTATGCCTATGATTTTATATTTCACTATCATTCATAATGAGATAAAGTAAAACTGATTCAAAGTTGATTTAAAGAAAAATTTTGAAAGCATAACTATGTAGATACGCACTATTCAATGAAGTTGCCCCTGGCCACAGGTGGCTATTTACATTTAAATTAATTGAAATTAAGTTAAAAATTCAGATCTTCAGTCACATTAGCCATATTTGAAGTGCGTGCTAGTCATAGGGGCTTCCTAGGTGGCATGACGAGTGGTGAAGAATCCAGCTACCAATGCAGGAAGTGGCTGCCATATTGAATGTGCAGATGTAGAGCACGTCCATCCTTATATGCCATTCCGCTGGACAGTGCTCTGCTAGAGTCGTATGAGTAGGTGCCTTTTGGAGTTCACTCTAGCTCTAAGTCATCTCTCTTTGGAACTTGATTTGACTCTGGATGTCTGTGTATACCCGCCCTGCCCAGTACTGCGGCCACTGACCATATGTGTTGTTGAGCACTAGAAATACAGCTGAGTTGAAATGCTTTATAAGATCACTTTGGATTGCAAAGCCTTAGTATGAGTAAAGAATGTCAAATATATCATTAATAATTTTATACCAGTTTTGCATTGAAATGTCATTTTGATGCATTGGATTCAACAAAATTTCTTACTGAAATTCATTTCACTTGTTGTTTGTTTTTTTTTTTTTTACCTTATTTAATGTTGCTATAAGGAAAGCAATTTAAATTACATACATGGCCCATGCTGTATTTCCATTGGACCTCTTTACCGTTCTATGTAACTCCAGAATGTTCTCCCTCTCCCTGTATCTTTCTCTACATCTGCGGTTCCCAGTCCAGGAGCTATAAGCCACATGTGGGATTTTAAATTTAAGTGAATTGAAATTAAGCAAAATGTGAAATACAGTTTGCCCATCACATTAGCCGCATTTCCCATGCACAGTAGTCACATTTGATAAGTGGCTACCATATTGCACAGCAGAGATACAGACTATCTCCATCACCATGGAAATGGACAGAGCTGATACAGGCTGCACACAGTGACAGCAAAATCCACAGAAACGGATGTGCTGCTTAAAGCTTGAGGAATGTTTCCACGGAGCCTGACTCTGGAGCATGTTACCTACCACCTCCCAGAGCCCATCCCCTCTCACTTTTGTCAGAAGTGTTTACGCACCGTCTCTCCTACAAGTGGCAACTCCTCTTCCTCTGAACACGCTTTCCTCCACCCTCCTGTCTGTACTTGTATCTCACACTGCGCTTTGTACAATGTAGGTACTCAGTTCATATTTGTTAGCTGGTTGGAGTGGCTATTCCTAGCAAGTGATTAGAAATATGTAGCTGACATTAGTGGAAGATCTGTAATGACTGGAAGCAGGAGAAGAAAAAAGAAAGAGAAGGTTCCCAAGGACGAAGAGACAGGAAAGAGGAAATCAGAGGGAGCATGGTAACCCGGCAGCTCATACACGTCACCATAAGCCCTCTGCTCGCCATGCAAGTGCCTCATAGGCAGCAGCGAGACTCGTTGAGGTGGTCGGGGGTGGGGAGGGAATTCAAGCCCTAGACAACAGCTATAGAAAAAAGTACAGAAGAAATCCAAAATATTATTATGTGATAAATAAACATGCAAGATCCATAAATGAGAAGTTGAAATGCCATGAAAGGGTCTGATGAGGAGAAAAATGAAAACTGTTCTCTCCCTGGGCCAGCTGGTTGGAGTTACATTTTATGAGCAGCATGTGGATTCCAGCGCCCTTGTTGAATTAGCAACAGAATCACACATTAGTTTTAAGGCTCCCTCTCGAATAGGAACATCATAACGCTTTTTAATTGGGGCTGATAAAAACGTAGCGTTACTTGTAGGTTCCTGAGAGAAGTGAGTTGTGAAATTGGGTTTTCATTAAACCTAATGATGGAAAATTAAGTATAGTGCGTCTGGTGAAATGGGGTGTGATAAAAGGCATCACTTCTGCATTATCAGAGGTTAATAAGGGAATAGGTGAAGTAAGATACATTGGAAAAGGGAGTCCAACTAGTTGAATTAATAAACCTTGAAAGTCCCTTGGTTCCGAGTCTTCACAGCATCATTAGCACCAGCACTGACATTATTACAAATGTTACAGCAATACAAGTTGCTAAATTTCAGACATGTTTATTTTCCATTCCAGCTTTGGTTTTGCTGACACTGAGTTTACAGTCTGTCTAGCAATGTGTTTAGAGGAAAACATCCATATTGGTAGCTGTTTGGTTTTGGAAACACTTGGCATCTCACAAAACTCATCAGGTGCTTGATCCTAAGAAGCCTATCTCTGCCAGGCAGCTGGTCTCCCAGGCCGCTCAGGCCCATGGGTCTCTGAAGATATCTGTCCCCCTATATGATGGTGGCTTAGGTAGGAGACACTCCCAGGGCTCCAGGCGCTGACTCTGATTCATCCTGTCCTGGAAAACCATGAAGTACAGCATCTGGAGAAGCAAACCCAAGTGTTCCTTTCTTCTCCAGCCCCATGGGTGATATTCACCAGAAGGATGCCACATATCCATGGCAGCTGGGATACCAACAAGGCATGTGTGCTAAGGCACTTCCATCATGTCCGACTCTTTGCGACCCTGTGGACTATAGCCCGCCAAACTCCTCTGTCCATGGGGATTCTCCAGGCCAGAATCCTGGAGTGGGTTGCCATGCCCTCCTCCAGGGGATCTTCCCAACCCAGGGATTGAACTCACATCTCTTATGTCTCCTGCATTGACAGCCTGATTCTTTATCACTGAGCTACAAGACATAATGTGTCTTTAAAAAGAAGGCATCTTCTTAAAATCCTTCCTACTGGCTTGAAGGTTCGTAGATATTCACACCTCTCTAGGCCTACCTCACACCATCTCTTACAACTTTGCCCCCATCACCTCACCACCCTCCACTTCTGCTCCATCCCAGCCTCCTTGCTCTTACATAGATGTGCTTGGCTTTTCCCACTTCTCTTCTCGTGCTTCCACTGGGTCTCCTTGTCTGTCCACCTTACAGGGGTTCCAAACCCCTGGGCCACAGATTGGTACCAGTTCATGGCCTGTTAGGACCTGGGCTGTACAGCAGGGGTGAGCAGCCATCGAGTGAGTGAAGCTTCCTCTCTATTTACAGCCGCTCCCCATCACTCTCATTACCACCTGAGCTCCACCTCCTGTCAGATCAGCTGGGCCAAAATAAATGTAATGCAATTGAACCAGCCCAAATCCATCTTCTACCCTGGATCCGTGGAAAATTTGTCTTCCACAAAACTAGTCTCTCGTGCCAAAGAGCTTGGGGACCGCTGTACTAGACTGTCAAGGGTGAAACCTGTCTTCCGAGCATTTCCAGTGCCTGCCAGAGTCCCTGGCACAGGGTGAAGTCTCAGTAAACCTTAACTCCCAATCACAAGGGTGTGATGGAGAAGGGACACAGTGCCCACATTTGCCAGCTCTGTGTTGAAGCAGTGCCAGTGCAGATGAGTTACCTATGACCTCACATCAGAGGAGAAAAATAAGCTGTATTTTCCTCATGCTTGCCAGGAAACATGTGCTTACATCTCACCTTCTTACGTCATGTGCTTACATGTACATCTTCCTGGTGCATAAACCTGTAAGTTCTAGATCTTTCTGTTGGCAATCATTTCCTTACAAGGAACAGCTTTGCTCACGGCAACGCATAGGAGGAAAGTTCACTTTTACAGAATCAGTGTTTGATGGATTATTGTGACATCGAGACAAACTGAAAGATGCATTTTGAAAAGACAGGTTGCAGAAAATGAGGAAATACATGCTAAACCTCCCAGGAAATGAGTGTGGCATAGACCTCGTGGGGTCTGCCTTGGTGCCTTGCAGTGTCTGAAAACATCTGGGTGAGACACATTAAATCTGGCAGTCCTCATCATGCACACCACAAACACAGCAGTCTAGGGCATAGACTGTCCACGTCTCTGGGAGGAGAGACCAAGCCTGAATGGTTCTGGATGAGATGCACTGGCCCTAGAAGATTGACGGTGTGTGGCTGGCAGGGAGTTCAGAGGGTAAGAATATGGTTTTACTGGTACAAGGGGAGCAGAAGAATTCAAATTCCACCCTCAACAGGCATCAGTTTTGAGGGTGGCCCAGCTAATACAGGGCAGTGAACTCAATTCAGTGTGTCTAAAGATTGTTAGCAGGGGAGATTATAGATCTTATGCCAAGGAGAGGTGATGAAGGAGATCAGGTATACGGCCCGGGCCTGGGAGAAGTAGCTGAAGGAGGAGGTTCAGGCCTCTCTACTTGTGAGGTAAGTACAGCATCACTCCTGGATTAAGAGTGTTACTTGCTGGGGAAATCAGACAGTAGGCAGAAAATGATCACACTGCAGATGCCATAGCTGGAGAGAGCAGCTGAGAGGGTGAGGGTCCTTGCTTTTTACTGTGGGTCCAAGACTGGCTCCAGTTCCTCCCAGGTTACAACCTGAAGGAAACAAACTGGTAGAGAAACCAGGTCGCAAGGATACAGTCAAATGGACCAGAAGCAGACAAGTAGCTCTGATCTCCAGGGACCACCAAGACATTCCAGGCAGGCTGCAGGAGGGTGCTCCCAGTATCCAGCCTGCCGGCTTCTCACTGGTTCTGGACTGGCCTGGATTGGCCACGACCACCCTGACAAGTCTGGAGGACAGACAGAGCTGACAGCCAGCCCGGAAGCTTGGCTTTACTCCCTAAAGATGCACCCTTGAAGTAGAAACAGACCGCAGGTTATTGCGTCACTGGTTGGTTGGTTGTTTATTTTCTTAAACCCGCCACTACAGCCAGGCCAGGGAAACCACCATCTCTGTTCTTTCTGAAGTTCCCTGATCAGCTGTCCTGAGTTAGCTCCCTCGGTCCTCCCCATGTCAAGCTGGGGGAGGGACAGAGGACAGAGGACAAAGCTCCTATAGGTGATGGCCTGTTCTGCTCCTTCTCTTTGAAGCAGATGGCAGCCGAGGGGAGCTGGCGCAGCCCACCCTCACAATCCAGACTCACCCCTACCGAGCCTGCGACCCTGTGGAGATGAGCTATCCCCGGGACCAGTTCCAGCCTGCCATCCGGGTGGCTGACCTGCTCCAGCACATCACGCAGATGAAGAGGGGCCAGGGCTACGGGTTCAAGGAGGAGTATGAGGTAAGAGACCACCCTGCAGGAAACTCCCTGGTGGGCGCAGAAGCCTCCTGGATGTTGGTCTCGCTACTCAAAGTATGGTCCCTGGTCCAGCAGCATCAGCAGTCCCGGCAGCATGTCAGAAATACACTGTCCCAGTTCCCACCCAGATCTGCTGCATCAGTTTGGAGTCACATCTTCCTTCAATAGGAAGAGAGAATGGCTTGAGCCCCCATCCTACACATTGAAGAAAAACCAGGAGATGTCCCCTGCCTTCCAGTGATTTCTAGGAGGTCTGCTTGCTCCTGGTCACCTCTTGCCTCATGGCCATGCTGCTGTTGTGTTTTCAGCACCCGCCCCCCCAGTCAATATCTCATCTGGTGACCGCCATCCCCCCTTTCTCTGTACCTCCTCTGCATCCCTGCCTTGGACATCCCTTACCTTGTTCCCCAGCCTGTCCCTATTGCCAGGAACTTGTGAGTAGCAGTTGTTACTGAGGTTTGTGAAATCACAGGATTGCAGTACAGGAAGCACCTGAATGCAAGTCCTTCTGAGGTTCTGGTCACCTGACAGGTCTCTATCCACTTCCTTCCCCAAAGTTCTTTTTAGTGTCCTCAAAATTTCCTTTTTTTCCTCCTCCTTTTTTTCTAGCAGCCAAAAGAGAACTCCCACACTCCCTTTACTTTTTTTATGTGGAACAATTTAGCTTTCTTTATCTCACTCCTTTTGTTTCACTCCTTGCCCATTAGGCCTCACCTTTTGCAAACAAAAAATCAAATGAAAAAAGGAGAAACTCATTAAGATGTTTTCTTGCCCTAAAGAGCATCTCATTCCCCTGGAGGAATTTTGCACCCTTCCTGTGCCAGTCAGAATACAGCTGCAAGCAGCTTTGGAAAGAGCATCTCTTTCTTCTCTTTTCCTCTCTCTCCCTCTCCTCCTTCTTTCCCAAAATATCTTTTGAGCATTTACTGTGTGCCAAGCTCTGGGTTATTTGCACTAGGTTTTCTTGTGGTGGTGGTGTGTTTTTTCTGTTTCACATGCAGCATGTGGCCCAAATATGCTAGGTTCAGTTCAGTGTGTGCAGTGAAAATGCGTTGACTCAGATGCTACGCATTTGCAATTCTTGGTACTGAGGACTAAGTTTAACTCTCAGACTGTATTCTGAGAAAGAGCTTACACAGCAGTATTTCAGAAGCTGTGTGAGGTCATGAAATTGTGCCAGACTATGGGGGAGGGGTCCAGATTCCAATGCAACAAACTGCATGGCCTCTGGTTTTGCAATCTGACTTTTAAAAGTCTTTATTAGTTGAATGAAGAGTTTGGATACGGTGATTACTAAGAGCCTGTCTGGTCCTAAAACTTTATGAGAGTGTAAAACATGGTAGCAAGGGGAACGTTTGACACATTTATGAGAACAAAAACGTTTATGTCAATGAATGTAAGTAATTACCAGCTCAGGAGAGCTAGCAGTTAATTTCAAATATGGTCTAAGTGAAACAGCATTCTTCACATATTCAATCTATAAATTTTGGGAGGATATTGGGTAAGAATCGCAGGAGATAGTCCCATCACCTCGCCTCCCTGGGCCTTATGTCCTAGGAGGTTGCTTGAATGATCTTGGTCTCAGGGGGCTGTGGGGTACAGCAGCTGGAAGCAGGACCTCAGTCCTTGTTTGCTTTGAAAAAAGAGTTCAGCAAAGAGACAAAGATTGTGAAGCAGGTAAAGCGTTTATTAGAAGTGACATACACGTGGAAGAATCCACAGGTGGACTCAGAGTTTTTCGCCCAATAGGAGTGGCTTAGCTCTCTTATATGGGGGAATTTTCCAGGTCTTGTCAGCCAGTCATCTTGCTCATGTCCATATTTGGTCTGACTCAGGGCCCTCTCCAATGTGCATGCACATCTTTCAGCCAAGATGAATTTTCTAGTGTGAGGGTTGAATTTTCTAGTGTGAGGGTTTCTGGGAGGTTGGCAGGACATATTATGGGCTGGCACCCCCCTCCTTCCTTTGACCCCTGAGTATCTTTTCTGCTCACATGTGGTCTGGGATATCTCCTTGACCACAAGAACAAGAAAAAATGTGATCAGCTTATCTTTTATTCAAGCAGGGCTCTGTTGTTACCTCTTGTTCTGAAGTGTCAGGGGGAGACTGTTTGGAGCTGCTCAGCCTGGGGCCCGTCTATCTCCTGCCTCAATCCCGAGCCCTGAACTCATGTGTGATGGGGGAAGGGGGACACACGTATGCGCTTGCACTCACTTGTGTAGATCTGTCTGCTGAGCGAATGTCAGGAGAGGGTGTGTTATTTATAAAGCTATAGTCAATATCCTGAAGGTTGAATAAGTCATCAGTCATAATTTTTGTTTTAAATTTTCAAATAGCATTAAGGGATCGATCTGTGTGACTTATCTGAAAGGGGGCCAAGTAGTCAAAGCCTGAGAAACACTGTTCTAAGAACTTGCAATCTAAAATTTGAAAACAGAAATACAAATATATTTGACAATTTTGGTGCATTGACACCCAGAATGATGTCACTTTTAAAAGCATCCATCCCTGTGTGGTGGGATTTGGGTTGATATTTTTTTTCTTGGTGTGTGTGTTTGTGCTTTTTTATATTTTCCAAACTTTCTAGCATGGAAATTAACTGCTTTTATAGTGAAAGAGAAAACAATACATGTTGTTCCATCATTTGGACTTCAACCAGAAATAGCATTAAGTAGAATAGACTTGCCCTCAATCATTTCAAATTATATTAATCAGTTAGCTTGAATGCTTAGCTTCTAGTTAACAGTATTTCCTGATTAACTGGAGGTTAATTGGAAGACATTACTTAATAGGAATCTTTCCACAGCGTCTTTCCACTAACTGTAGCTGGATGTTGTTTTGATCGTCAAGGCTCCTGTGATGTCTGGAAGCTGCAGACTGAGCAAAGCATCACACATCTACCTGAAGACCATTTCCTGTTGCAGACAGAAGATCCCCGGGCCTCCAGGCCTACTCTGGAGCCACACACCGTGTGCTCTCTTTGTTGCCTGTCACTCCCCTACTCTGCTCAGTTTTTTCATACAAATGAGTGGATTTGACAAATTGACATATAAGAGACCTCTCAGCTGTAGCAAGCTGTGTCTTATAAAATTCAGTTAAATTTTTCTGTCACTTACAAATTTGTTCATTAAATATTTACTGAGTATTTACTATTCCCGAGGACTGTTCTAGATATCTGGGATATGCCAGAGAACAAAAACGGACGAAGATCCTTGTCCTTGTGAAACTTGTGTTCTAGCAGAGGAACCTCAAAATAAACAATAGACTTAATAAGGTTGTTATTTTACAATAACTTATTGTAATGTGTTAGTAAATAATATGGTATGGTAGACAGTAAAAACATACTGTGTTACAAATTACCCCAAATCTTAGTGATGTAAAACAACCAATTTATCATGCATGTTGATTCAGTGAATCAGGAATTTGGACAGGATACAGCAGGGATAGTCTGTCTCTACACCGTGATGTCTGAAGCCTTGACTTGGAAGGCTCTATGGCTTAGGGCTGAAGTGGTCTGGAAGTGTCTTCACTCACATGGCTACCAGCTGATGTAGGCTGTCATCCGGGATCTCAGCTGGGATAGCCAGCTGGAACACCTACACTCAGCCTCTTCAGGTAGCCTGGCTTCTTCACAGCATGCTTGCCTCAAGATCCTTGAACTTCTTCCGTGGTGGTGCAGGGCTCCATTGGTGAGCCTGCTAGCGAACAAAGTGGCAAGTGTGTTACCCCTTGTGACCTACACTTGGACACCACACAGAACATTCTTACCACCTTCTATTGGTTATAAGCAAGCAATAACTGCCTACATTCTACGGAAGACAAATTAGACTCCATCCCTTTTTTAAAAAATGTATGTTATTACTATTTATTTGGCTGCACCAGGTCTTTGTTGCGGCACATGGGGTCTTCCGCTTTCTTTGTGGCATGTGGGGTCTTTTAGTTGCAGCGTATGAGCTCTTAGTTTGTAGCACGTGGGATCTTGGTTCCCTGATCAGGGATCAAGCCCAGGCTGCCTGCATTGGGAGTGCAGAATCTTAGCCACTTGGACACTTAGCCACCAGGGAAGTCCCTAGACTCCATCTCTTGTTGAAGGGAGGGGCAGCTGCAAGATTCTAAAAGGTAATACAAAACAGGAGCAATTGGAAAATATAATCTGTGGCTTATACAATCTTCCACAAGTAAGTACCATGGGAAATGAAAGAGTACAAGGAAGGGAGAGGGTATATTCCAGGAACATGAAGTGAAAGAGGTTCCAACCCTAAAGAGACTGAAAGGGCCGTCTTTAATTATGAGATGTGGGCAGAGACTTTGTGGAAAATATCCAGAGTAAGAGTCCAGATCAAGGGAGTAATATATCTGGCATGTACATGGAGGTCATGGAGTAAGCAGAGTATGCGTGGAGAAAAAGTAATAGAAGGTGTAGTTGGAAAAATAAAAGGAGCCTGACCAAATAGTGCCTTATAAGCCATTATAAGGACTTTAGGCTTTTACTCTGAATGGGATAGAAAGCCACTGCAGAGCTTTGAGAAGACAAGTGATAATTTCCGGACATTATTTTGAAAGACTGATTCTAGTTACTATTTGAAGAATGGAAACAAAGGAAAGAACGTGTAAAAGTAGGGAAACCAGTTGAGAGGCCACTGCAGGAGCTCGGTGACTCACCTGGACTGTGGCAGCAGGGGTGGTGAGAAGTGGTTGCACTATGCATGTATTTTAAGAGCCAACAGACACATTATACATGGCAACTGAGAGAAACAGAGGAGTCGAGGGTAACTCCAGGGCTGTTATCTGAGACACTGGAAGGATGGAGTTGCCACCAGTGGAGATGGGAATCTGCAGGTGGAACAGTGAGGATAAGGAAGGAATGGGGAGTTCCTTTTTGAACTAAGCTGTCCAATAGATATCCTAGTGGAGATGAAGAGTGGGTAGCTGGATGTATGAGATTGGAATTTGGAAAAGAAGCCTGGACTTTGGAGAAAATCTGGGGAATCATTGACATAGAGATGATATGTGGCTGTTCAAAGTCAGTGAATATAGACAGAGATGAGGACCAAGGACTCAGTCTCACAGAATTTCAACTGTAAGATGTTAAAGCACTTTTCCTGGACCAAGCATTGTACTGGTCTCCAGGAACTGAGGAGACAAGGTACAGTCTTTGCCTTATGGGGAAAGTGAAAGTTGTTCAGTCATGTCTGACTCTTTGCGACCCCATGGACTATACAAGCCATGGAACTCCCCAGGCCAGAATACTGGAGTGGGTAGCCTTTCCCTTTGCTAGGGGATCTTCCCAACCCAGGGATCGAACCCAGGTCTCCCGCACTGCAGGCAGATTCTTTACCAGCTGAGCCACAAGGGAAGCCCAAGAATACTGGAGTGGGTAGCCTATACCTTCTCCAGCAGATCTTGACCCAGGAATCAAACCAGGGTGTCCTGCATTGCAGGCAGATTCTTTACCAACTGAGCTCATAGAGCTTATTCTTAGAGATGGGCATATAAACTGACTAGTTCACTATTTAGTAAAATGGCACAATAGAAGCATCCTCAGAGCACTATCCAGTCCCATCACTTCATGGAAAATAGATGGGGAAACAATGAACACAGTGACAGACTTTATTTTCTTGGGCTCCAAAATCACTGCAGATGGTGACTGCAGCCATGAAATTAAAAGACACTTGCTCCTTGGAAGAAAAGCTATGACAACCCTAGACAGCATAGTAAAAAGCAGAGACATTTATTAATTGACAAAGGTCTGTCTAGTCAAAGCTATGGTTTTTCTAGTAGTCATGTATGGATGTGAGAGTTGGACCATAAAGAAAGCTAAGCACCAAAGAATTGATGCTTTTGAACTGTGGTGTTGGAGAAGACTCTTGAGAGTCCCTTGGACTGCAAGGAGATCAAACCAGTCAATCCAAAAGGAAATCAGTCCTGAATATTCACTGAAAGGACTAATGGTAAAGCTGCAGCTTCAATCCTTTGGCCACCTGATGTGAAGAACTGACTCACTGGAAAAGACCCTGATGTGGGGAAAGATTGAAGGCAGGAGAAGGGGATGGCAGAGGATGAGATAGTTGGATGGCATCACCAACTCGATGGACATGAGTTTGAGCAACCTCACAAAGAGTCACAAAGAGTCGGACATGACTGAGCGACTGAACTGAACGAAGTGCTATCAGAACCCGTGGAGGTGGCATGCATTGAGCCTAGCCTGAGAGGTTGGATGGCCAGTGGCTTTCTGGAAGACATGAAGTCTAAGTCAAAGCTGAAGAAATAGGAGGGAGCATAGAAGGAGATGAGACTGGAATTGTTAACAGGCATGGGGTTGGGGAAAGGGGGTCTTGTCAGGCTGAGGAGTTTGAATTTTACTCCAGGAGTAATGGGGAGCTACTGAAAAAAGCAGGATTTTTTAAGTTGGATTCACATTTTGGATGCAACTCTTTGTCGCAGACCAGAGCAGGGGAACCAGAGACAAGTAGGCAGCTAGAACAATAATTCAAGGAAAGTATGAAGTTGCCTGAACCAGGAGACTGGGCCCTGAGCCCAGTTAAGCCCACACACATTCTTTCATATAGAGCCATAAAATCATCTTGTTCTCTTGAGCATGTAAACTTGAATATATACTATATTTTAAGTTCAGTGACTTGAAATAATGCATGACTGGTCCTAAACTGAGAGTCAGAATGCCTAGGTTCAAGTCCTGTCTCTTTCATTAAGTATCTGGGTGACCTTGGGCCAATTACTCCTCCTCTCCAGGCCTCCCTTTTCATATTTATGCAATGAGAGTGCAGGCATTGGTCAAAGGGATCCAAAGAGTGCTCTGTCCGTGCAGGGTTGGGAGTCTCAGTAGGAACCAGTTGTCCAGGCCAGGTGGCTCCTCCATCCTACCCGTATCTCCACTAGACTTCACTCTGGGGCTCCCACCCTGCTAGTTATGTCTCAAGCCTTAGCTGCCATGACTGACCAGGGGGCCTTGTGTTCCTAAGTACTCAAGGAGGCCTAAGGCAAATTAACTGCACTTCCCATACAGATCAGAAGCTTCCAACATTGACTGCATGTTAGAATTACCCAGGGAAGTTTTAAGAACACCAACACCCAGGCCATCTTTCAGACTAATTACATCAGAATCTCTGAAAGTGGGATCCAGGGATCAATATTTTCTAAGCTCTCCAGATGACTCTAATGTACTTTCAAGGTAGAGTCGCTGGTCTCAGGAGACCCATGGAGTCCCCAGCACTTGCCTTTCTTGTGCCCACAGACCCCTGCCCTCACCCGCAGAACTGACTGCTGGTGACGTTCGTTGCCTATGGAAGCATGTGGTGACCCCTCAGATCTACCCTGCTGTTGAAACACAGCCACATTAAAGTCAAGGGGCTTCTGCACATGATCTTGGATCTCAGAGTCTTCCTTCCTCCCCTTCCTATCACCCCCAGCCCAAATTCCCCCAGCTTCCCCCAGTTATAAAACAGAAACCCTAAGTGTACCATCAAATGTTAACAGATGTTGACTGGAGAGTTAGGTTTGTCTGTGAGTCCTAGAACCCCAGCCACCATCAGGGTCAGCTGAATATCAAGTTTGGGAAGGATGCTGGGAAAGAAGATGCGGTGACTTTGTGATGGAGAGAAGGAAGAGAATTGTGTTAATCCCTGTCCAATCCAGCCAGCCTGTTGTCATAATGAATAGAACAAGCCCAGTAGGGAAACCAGAAGGTATCTGGTTATTACAGCTCCATTAAGACTATTTAAGGCAACAAGGAACAGCTGTGAGGCATATGATACAGCCCAATGAAGAGCAAACATTTGTTCATCTTCCAGCTCTGGGCAGACACGCTGTGTGCGTGGCTTGTGTGGGGTGAGGCCAGTGGCCAGTGTTGCCATCTTTGTTAGTCGTCTGTGGGTGGTGTTGGGCGGGCAGCTTTGATGGAGTGTAACCATGGAGACGGATGCTTCAAATCACCCCCAGGTGCCCTCTGCTATGCTCAGAGCCACCCAAGCAAAGACAGAGCCGACCTTCTGCTTCTACAACTTTTTTTTTTCCTCCCTTCTCTTGGTAAGAGAGTCACAAAACATCCCACTGTAGGTAACCTCTGGGTTCTGGTCCAGCTCTTCAATTTGCAAATAAGTGATTCTTGGGTAAGGACACAGGGAATTAGTGGCAGAAGCCCAAATCATGAAAGGGAATACCATGCTTGTTCTCCAGCTCTGGAAACTCATAACGACCAAAATAGAAAGACCTGATTCCACCTGCTTATTTCAGTCCATGTTCCATGGATTAAAATAAGGAGAAAGTGGGCCATTTCCAGAGGTGTCCCAAACACATCATGTGGTTTCAGACTTGGAAGTTTTCCCTGTTAAGAAAGGGTCATGTTCAAGAGACTATTAACTGAAACTTTTCCTTTGAGCTTATTTTTATTTTTCCACTTGGTATTCTGTTTACAACATAGCAAATAGATATTTTCTATTTAATTGGAACCCTCCCCAATCAAAGGAGCAATTTTGAGGTGCTACCATAGAAAACTATCTCAACTGAGAATCAAGCCCTGGTTCTCAATTTGCCCCTGACACGATGGGTAGACTTGTGTGAGACTCTTCCATCTCTGGGTCCATGTTTTATCTTCTGTGAAATGTTTATTATATATCATGGACTCCTGAAGCCTGATGATATATGCTTATGTTTCATTTGGCCAGAAACATTTATTGAGTACCTACTGAGTACCTTACACTGAGTAGAGTACTGGGGATAGTTAGAAAGATAAAAACAGTAAAGACCCTATTTTAAAGGAAGCACATGGTCTTACCACACCATGTAATTATATAAAAGAACTCTAGTTAGCATGCTTTGAGAAAGGGCAGTCCAGGGTGAAAGCAGGTTTTGTTGTTTAGTTTTGCTTTTTGTCAGTTATTACTTCAAGAACAATTAGAAATTTTCTAAAAGATGAGACACTGAGTTGAAGAAAAGAAGAAGGCTGAGTTGAAAAAAAGTATGTATGACAAAGCAAACCACACATTTAGGGGCTCAGAAACATAAAGGGATTGAAATATTGCAAGTCACCTCTTACATGGGAAACAAAGATGCCTGTCTAGGAAATGAGAAAACTCAAAATGAAACTAGTTGGGGAGATAAATAGGAAGTTTTCACAGTTTTCCTGAACAGAATTAACCAAAAAAAAAAAAAAAAACAATTAACATACCCTTTGCCAGTCCACCCCTTAATTCTAGCTGACCTCAAGCTCAGGGGAGAGCTGTTGACCCAGAGACACCTCCCAAAAGCTCACATGTGAAGATGGAGAAAATGTGTGGACAGGGCCAACAGGTTATAGCTTGGGATGGGATTCAGGGGTCTCTGAGATCACAGACGCAGGGATGGGAGGAATAGAGGTATCCTAGTATGAGCGTTCCCAGCAAACCATAGGCCTCTTGGAGGTAAAGCCAGCATCTTGCTCTTCTCTGTTCTCTGAAACATCTGGAAAATAGTATAGTAATCAGTTCAGTTCAGTCACTCAGTCATGTCCGACTCTTTGCAACCCCATGACTCGCAGCACGCCAGGCCTCCCTGTCCATCACCAACTCCCAGAGTTCACTCAGACTCACATCCATCGAGTCAGTGATGCCATCCAGCCATCTCATCCTCTGTCGTCCCCTTCTCCTCCTGCCCCCTATCCCTCCCAGCATCAGAGTCTTTTCCAATGAGTCAACCCTTCGCATGAGGTGGCCAAAGTACTGGAGTTTCAGCTTTCAGCATCATTCCTTCCAAAGAAATCCCAGGGCTGATCTCTTTCAGAATGGACTGGTTGGATCTCCTTGCAGTCCAAGGGACTCTCAAGAGTCTTCTCCAACACCACAATTCAAAAGCATCAATTCTTCAGCGCTCAGCCTTCTTCACATTCAGGCTTTCACATCCATACATGACCACAGGAAAAACCATAGCCTTGACTAGACAGACCTTTGTTGGCAAAGTAATGTCTCTGCTTTTAAATATGCTAGCTAGGTTGGTCATAACTTTCCTTCCAAGGAGTAAGTGTCTTTTAATTTCATGGCTGCAGTCACCATCTGCAGTGATTTTGGAGCCCAAAAAAATAAAGTCTGACACTGTTTCCACTGTTTCCCCATCT
>NW_011495059.1:2085506-2086243 GCF_000754665.1 Bison bison bison
ACAAGTTAAATAAGCAAGGTGACAATATACAGCCTTGACATACTCCTTTTCCTATTTGGAACCAGTCTGTTGTTCCATGTCCAGTTCTAACTGTTGCTTCCTGACCTGCATACAGATTTCTCAAAAGGCAGGTCAGGTGGTCTGGTATTCCCATCTCTTGAAGAACTTTCTACAGTTTCTTGTGATCCACACAGTCAAAGGCTTTGGTGTAGTCAATAAAGCAGAAATAGGTGTTTTTCTGGAACTCTGTTGCTTTTTCCATGATCCAGTGGATGTTGCCAATTTGATCTCTGGTTCCTCTGCCTTTTCGAAAACCAGCTTGAACATCAGGAAGTTCACGGTTCACATATTGCTGAAGCCTGGCTTGGAGAATTTTGAGCATTACTTTACTAGCATGTGAGATGAGTGCATTTGTGTGGTAGTTTGAGCATTCTTTGGCGTTGCCTTTCTTTGGGATGGGAATGAAAACTGACCTTTTCCAGTCCTGTGGCCACTGCTGAGTTTTCCAAATTTGCTGGCATATTGAGTGCAGCAGTTTCACAGCATCATCTTTCAGGATTTGAAATAGCTCAACTGGAATTCCATCACCTCCACTAGCTTTGTTCATAGTGATGCTTTCTAAGGCCCACTTGACTTCACATTCCAGAATGTCTGGCTCTAGATGAGTGATCATACCATCATGATTATCTGGGTCGTGAAGATCTTTTTTGTACAGTTCTTCTGTGTATTCTTGCCAC
>NW_011495059.1:2086343-2089975 GCF_000754665.1 Bison bison bison
TCTCTAATTTTCTTGAAGAGATCTCTAGTCTTTCCCATTCTGTTGTTTTCCTCTATTTCTTTGTATTGATCGCTGAGTATAGTAATACCAAATATTAATGTAATTGATTTGCAAAGTACTGGTGAAAACAATTTATGAATAAGAATAGTTCCATCCAGAACTTCCCTGGTGGTCCAGTGGTTAAGAATCTGCCTGCCAATGTAGGGGACACAGGTTCCATTCCTGATCCATGAAGATCCCACATGCCACGAGGCAACTAAGCCTGTGCACTGAACTGCTGAGCCCACACTCTAGACCCACGAGCTGTACCTGCTGAGCTCGCGCACCCTGGACCCCATGCTCAGCCACATAAGAAGCCCAAGATGGCTGGATTGCATCACCAACTCAACAGACATGAGTTTGAGTAAACTCTGGGAGTTCGCGATGGTCAGGGAGGCCTGGTGTGCTGCAGTCCATGGGGTCTCAAAGAGTCAGAGACAGCTGAGCAGCTGAACTGAGCTGAACTGAACACCATAAGTAAAGAGTAGACCTCACTCACCTCAGCTAGAGGTACCCGCCATGCAGCAACAGAGACCAGCACAGCCAAAAAAAAATAATAATTTTTTTTTTTTTAAGAAAAGAATAGTTCCATTCAGAAAGTTAAAAGGCAGTATTTCTTAAAGAAACTGACACAGAAAGACCCTTATATCCATGGGCTATCTCTGTAGGTGTGTAGAGTGTCCTTAGGGTCAATCTTCCCCAGGAATTTGCTGATTCCATCTACCTTCCTACCCAAAGCAGTGGTCCTTTTTTATTTATATGTATGATTTTATTTATGTATTTGTGTGTGACTTTGCTGGGTCTTCCTTGCTGCGTGGGCTTTGCTCTAGTTGTAGAGAGCAGGGGCTCCTCTTCATTGTCATGCACAGGCTTCTTATCGCTGTGGCTTCTTTTGCTGCAGAACCCAGGTTCTAGGGCACCTGGGCTTCAGTTGTTTTGGTTCCCAGGTTCTAGAGCACAGGCTCAGTAGTTGTGGTACACAGGCTTAGTTTCTCTGCGGCGTATGGGATCATCCCAGACCAGGGATCAAACCCATGTCTCCTGCACTGGCAGGCAGATTCTTTATGACCAAGCCACCAGGGAAGCCCCCAGAACAGCAGTTCTTAAACGGTGCTATGTGTCAGAACCACCTGGAGTTAGTAAAGAACATTGAGACACTGGTTCACTGATGCGGGACAGGGTGCAGGCCTCTGCATGCTACCAAATTCTCTAGACTGTCTGGATCCCTACTAAAGTGTGAGAACCACTGACCTAAAATTTGTCGTTTAAAGGAAATCGTGTCACTTTTAATGGGGCCTTTTAAAGAGAGCTCTGTGACTCTCTATGCAGACACATGTTCAACTCTTCTGCTTGTTCCAAGCTTCTGTCACAGACAAATACCCCCATCTTGTTGCCATCTGATTTTCAACTCAGCATCTCCTGCCGAACTCATAAATTACCGTCTACTTAGTGACACGGCACACAATAATATTTGCTCTCCTGATGCCACTCTGAGCAGACGTCATTAGTCATCCTCCCCTGCCTTCTCTGTCCACATTTATAATCTCTGAGGTGTGCTCTTTTCAGCAGAGGAGGAGGCATTTGTTGAAAGCATGGCCTCTGCCAGGGCCACTGCTAACTCAAAGAGCACCTTAGAGTGAAATAGCAAAAAATACACCTGTCTCAAGATACTTGACTTTATCACCTTCCAGAAAATGTTCATAATATGTACAGAAATCTCTCATGCCTACCAGATGCATGGTGTTCACTTAGGTGTGATGATTTTGAGTTATGTACAACCTGTACAACCATCCATGATGTCTCTTGCCATCCATCAGCTAACCATGGTCTTCAGTAAACATGGGTATTTATCAAACTCTTGGACCACAGTTGAGACCAGACCTTAGGCTTCCAATGACCGATGAAACTCCTTCTCACTCCCTGAATATGTGTCTTGCCTGTACCTAGGGTGACCAACTTGTCCCAGTTTGTTTGGGGTGGTCCCTAGTTTTTTTTTTTTTTTTTTTTGCTTTTATTTATTTTTTTCCAAACTTTTTATTTTGTGTTGGGGTATAGCCAATTAGCACTGTTGTGATGGTTTCAAGTGAACAGCGAAGGGACTCAGCCATCCATATACATGTATCCATTCTCCCCCAAATTCCTCTGCCATCCAGGCTGCCACATAACGCTGAGTAGAGTTCCACGTGCTGTACAACAGATCCTCATTGGTTATCCATTTTAAATATAGCAGTGTGCATGTGACCTCAGGATGGTCCCGGTTTTAAACAAAAGTCCTGCATCCTGGGAACCCCTTTCGTCTGAGGCAAACCAGGAAGGATGTTCAGGGAGCCCCCTGTCTTTGATCTGGTGACAATAAACTGTATGTTTCTGCTCAGTAGGAAGCAGGAGAATGAATTCTGGGAGTGAGCCCAGGAGGCTTGATAGCTTATCCTTGGGGCAGAAGAGTCTGAATACCTGTCATGTGCCAGCTACCTGTGAGCACTATCTCTGGTCATCACCAATCATCGTAAAACTCCAGGGGTGTATTATGTTTAATTTATTAATACATGCTACAATATTTATTGGAGGGATGCAGTGTGTACAGTTCTATGAGTTTAAACAAATGCATGGAGTCATGTAAACACCCAAACAATCAGGATACAGAAGAGTTCCATCAGCAAAAGATTTACTTGCTGCCCCTGTGTAGTCAAGTCTTCCCCTCTGCCCCTCACCTGAAGGTTTCATTATTGACTTAACTGTCAGAAAAGTTCATTGAGATTTGGAGTGGTAAAATGATTGGCAGTAAAAATATGCAAACACTCTAGTCTGTCTGCCTTTTGCAAAGCTCTGCCTGTCCCTGTCTCATATGCTTGGCCAGAGATTTTTTTTTTTCACGCTATACATGAGGGAAAGACCCAGGTAAGATGGTTCCTCCTTGGTGAAGACTGTCCAGGGTCTTCCCTGCACCAGAAGAGTGGAATAATGGGGAGAGTCATGGGATCTCCTGCCCAGGGAAAACCTGGCAGGGTGGGCTCATCCTGGAGGAAGCAAGCCCTCAGCTGTGCCCTGGAACGTCAGCCAGGAACCGCCTGGTCAACAGTGCCTGGGCCTGGTTTTGCTGCATGCCAGGGCATATCATATCCAATTATCTCCAGGGATATAGCCAGGCTGAAGGGAGTAAGGAGGGCATCGTAGCTGTAACAGAATCTGCTAAGGTTAGTGGATGAACAGGTGAAAGGAATGGATCAGGGCACTCTCAGCTGTGGATCGGAGGTGAGCTGCTCTTGGAAGCCCTGTGTCCTAATGTCTTACTGCTGGGGGCCTAACTCAAGGAGGCTTGAGCAGAGTGTCCAAAGAAGGGTGCCGAGTTTCAGAAAAGACTTTCATATTTCAATAGGATCAAACCAATAGGTAGGAAGAGGAATCAGCCAGGCAAGCATGAGGGCCAATTCTCAGTTCTAACAGGAGATTGAAGTGTGAATGGGGGAGACCATGGTAGCTTACAGAGTGCTATGATTCAGCAGAGTCGGGCAGTAGGAGCCTGAGACGTGTGGTCAGGGGATCTGAGCTCCCACTGGCTCCAGAAGACCTCAGCTCCATGACTGGGAGGGATG
>NW_011495059.1:2090125-2096659 GCF_000754665.1 Bison bison bison
CTTGTATCTTTGGCTGTGGTTCACAAGACCTCAACTGAGCAACACACCATCCTCATGATATGTCACTTACGTTCTCTCAACTCTGGAGAGCCTCCCTTCAATTTCCAGAACACACCAACCTCATTCCATCTCAGGGCCACTGTACCCACTGTCATTCTGGAACATTCTTCCCCCAGCTCTTGTCACGGCTGGCTTCTGCTTATCATCTATTTTTCAGCTCAACCGTGAGACCTACTGGAGTTGAACAATCTAGACCTAGAAACTGTGGGACATCTCAGGAAGAGGATGTCAGAAAGGACTTCTAGGACGTGGGCTGTGTTAGGCGATGTGGAGCTTTGTTCTACTGGACACCATCAGGAAGTGGTAGGATTGGGTACCTTAGTAAATCTTATTAGAAGGGGCACAAGCTTGAGGCTAAAGCTGAAATTGGCACAAGGAGCAGCAGTCACTCATAGGAGCCAGGATAGGGGTGGGTTTTGGCATGGACAGTATTCCTGCCTTTGTTTATGTTAGAATAGGCTTCCTTGGTAGCTCAGTTGGTAAAGAATCCACCTGTAGTACTGAAGACCTTGGTTCAATCCCCAAGTCAGGAAGATCCCCTGGAGAAGGAAGCGGTTACCCACTCCAGTATTCTTGCCTGGAGAATTCCATGGAGAGAGGAGCCTATTGGGCTACAATCCATGAGGTCAGAAAGAGTCGGACACGACTGAGCAACTAAGCATAACCACAGAGTGGTCGTGTTTTTGCCTTGCTCCATCTGGGTCTCAGAGTTGCCGTGTCTGATGTTGGCATTCAGGGAAATTATGTTCAGCAGGAAAGCACCAAGGTCCAGCTGGGAGTGCCAGGCCAGCTCCCAGAAGTCAGGGGCTGCGCTTTTCCTTCTCAAATGTCACTTTTTCAGAGTCCTGCCCGATTCAGCCAGCCTAACTTGGTCCCTTATCCTGAGTCACTGTCTATCCCAGGACTTTGTTTGCTGCCTTTGTAGCACTTGTCGTAAGTAAGAATTATCTTGTTTATTGTTTGCATCTTCATACAACTAGACAAAAAGCCCATGAGATCTCATCTGCTGTGTCCATTTTTATTATTTCTGGGACCTAGCACGGTCCTGGTACTCAGATTGTCACCAGGAAAGAAAGGAAAGAAGAAGGGGTAAAGGGAAGGTGAGCTCACCTGATATGTATTCTTGGGTCAGTCATTTCCTGTTTCCGGACTTCACTGTGCTGATCTGAATCCTTTTGAGGATTCAGTGGTTGCTACAGCTGCCTCCAGAGAGGCAGGCATCCCCAAATGTACCTTGTAGGACTGAAAAAACCTGACCGCCTGAGAAAAGCAACACCAGAGGAGTTAGAAGCATTTCCACACTCAGGGAAAAGTGTAAAAATAGAGCTCAGCACTCTCAGGAGAAGTGGGTGAGAAAAGGAAAGTGGAGATTGATAATGGATGAATGTAATGAGATGGCAATTTTGGTTTCAAAAGAATGTGATTAGCTCCTAATGACTGCCACCATTCCCTGGTCAATCTACTGTAACTAGCCACTAATGCAAAAATAATGCCCTCAGTTGGCTCACTTTGAAGATGGAGAGGAGTCTCCCTTTCATACTTTCACCCCCTCGTGTTTTTTCCCTTCCTAAGATTATCCCCTATTAGACTGTAGCTCCCTAAAAATGGAATGGGTGTGTGATCAAAGTCTGCAATTTAAGGAGTCATAACCACTCCCTCCTGGGCAGCTCCGCGGTGTTTCCTCTCTGCCTTTGTCAACATCATCCCAGCCCCCGGGCCCACCCATTCTCCTTCATCCCGCCCCCCACTCCCAGGGGGACACAGAGGCTCTCAGAGCTGTGCCAGCAGTCTCTGTGGTCTCTACGGAGAAGTGCCACTCAGCACAACTCATCAGGACCATTTAGGGTTTTTCAGAGGAGATCGCCACACTGGGTTTATCCTGAAGAGCATGGCCTGGATAAGGACTGCCAAACTGTGCCATCCCGGGCCCCAGGTGGATATACGCCTGTGTTCACCCAGGGGGTGGACGGGGACATTCATTAACCTCTGCAGTGTCGCAGTGCAGAGGGAGCATGCGAGGGGCCCCATGGATCAGGGCAAAGGCAAGGGACATGGAAACAGGGTAAATGAAAAGCCCCAGTGGGTCTGTCCAAAAGTGAAGCAAAAAGCTTTTATGGGTAGTGAGCTCTCCATCACTGAGGGCATCCAAATAGCAGATGTTAGGGATCACTTTATCAGCTGCCTGGAAGCCCATTGTAGGAAGGAGCACAGACAACTTATTTTAAAGGTCACCTCCAGTTCTCAGATTCCAGGATCTTTGCCTTCTGTATGCACAGCATCCACCTCACCCACTATTTTTTTCATCTATCCATCCATTCATTTATTCAAAGGCGGTGATTCAAGCACATATGAAATACAAAGCATTGGTTTATGAAGATACCATCGTGAATAAGATGCTACCACTTATCTAGAGTAAGTTACCTAGATAAGATATTCAAATCATCAGATGTAAACAGTCCGTATAATAACAGAAGTAACTGACTAGCTGGGACACAGTGGCATGGTGGGAAGGTAAGCAAGGAAGGTTTCACAAAAGAGAAGGTGCTTGAACCGGGTTTGGAAGGATATGTAAGAGTTTTACCAGGCAGACTCGGGTGGGAGAAAACTTCAAACAGAGGGAACAGCATGTATCTAGTCAGTCTCACAAGTTTATAACACCTGAAATTGTGGCATTGTGTTTAGTTGCTAATCATTGATATATTGATTTAAGCGTAAGCAATGAGATTGGAGGGGCAGCCGGGGTGAAATCATTAAGGATCTTGTTTTTAACAGTTTGGAATTTATCCTGAAGACAGTGACAGGGGGAATAACTGGGTCCTATTCACAGTTTGAAAGATTTCTCTGATTATACAAGAGAATGGATTGGAAGAGGCAAAACCAAGGCCAGAGGAGACTTGTGGGAAAGTGTTTCTCACTTTTGATAAATTTGGTACATTCACTATTGCAAGAATCATGGCCACACATTAGAATCACTTGGGGAGTTTTAAATACTACTGGCGTCTGTGTCCCTTAGACGCTGATTTAGTGGTGTGGGGTAGGGCCACAGCTTTGGGAGTTTTAAAGCTTCCACAGACAATTCTAATGTTCAGCCATTACGAAACCTTAAGCTAACTGTAACCTGAGCCCTGGCACATAATACGTGGCCAGCAGATTTTTATTTTTCCAAAAAAAAAAAAAGAGTATGAAAACATTCCCAGGGTGCTCTGCTTGGTTTCACACTACTTTGGGTGGATGTAATTAATTAGATAAACATCAGGAAGTCCATCGCTACGACTGAGACCAACACACCCCGCCCCTACAAAGACCCAGGAATATAGAGGCCTGGCAAGTTGCCTGAAAGAGCTGGGATGAGAGGATAAGGCCAAGGCTGGAATCTGGCTTCTGAAGAGTTCCATGCAAAAGCAGGAACCGTTTGCATTCTACAGGTGGCCTGTGCTGGTGATGACAGGGATGCAGGGTGATGGTCAATTACAATGAGGAGTAAGCAGAGGATGAAGAGAAGGAAAAGGAGACGCAAGTCCTCCACTTGCAGAATGAGCACTCTCTTATCTCCCTAACACTTTTTTCACACGCAGATTTAGCGTAGAGCCTCGTGCCTGTTTGCTTCTCCAGGATACAAGTCGAAGGGTTTCTGACACCCAGAGAACTACATTCTGATCAAGTAATAGCTGGGAAGGTGCCCTGTTATCCCAGTCTAAAACCCTGGGCAAAACTAAGTTGGAGAACATGGCTTAGCCCGGGCAAGCACCTGTCACCCCATCTCCATTCACTCTGGAATGGCTTGGTAACAGAATGGACACCCATTCTATCTACCCAGCCACCGCCTAGCTGAGGAACATGATCATGCTTCTAGAATAAAGCTCAGTAAACTACAGCCACAGGCTGAATCCAGCCCAGCACTTGTGTTTGTAAATCAGGTTTTAGTGGAACGCAGCCACGCCCCTGTGTCTGCACTGTGTCTACGACTGCGTTCACTTTCGCTCCACAACACCGGAGTTGAGTTTGAGTCGTTGGAACAGAGACTCCCTGACTTACCAATCCCATACCGCCTATTATCTGACCCGCTATAGAAAAAGATTGCCAACTCCTGCACCATGAAAAGACCCACCTAGGCTGGCTTGAAATAGACATAGGAGACTGGAAGCGGAAAAGGGGGCATCCTGAATGGTCTGGGCTTGGAAGAGATAGTGGTCCTGCCTGCCTGTAAAACATCGCCTGCTGAATGGCTGAATTTCTGACCAATCGGGTCACAGACTCCTCCTTGCTCAGAATGTAGACCTGGTAAGAAATAGGTAGGCACAGTGAATGCTAGTGTATTCAGATGGCTGGGAGCTCCTCTCTCCTGCCCTGCTGACAGGGAGCTGTGTAGGCTGAAGAGGTGACAAATCCAGTCTCAGAAGCAGTGCAGGGGCCAACCGAGCGGGACAGCTAGCTTGTTCTTCCAGAGGCAGGAGAAGGGCAGTAATCAAGAGGTGGTCTGACATTCACGCTTCCGAAGCTGCTCCTGCTCCCTGAAACGCTCCTCTTTCTTCTCTGTGAAATAAGTGGCTGCTCCTTCCCCAGTGTTTCCATGATACTTGGCTGGTAACTCTGTTAAGTCACTTCACATGGTTCATTCCTTGTCTGTCTTCTCTCTCTCTCTTTCTCTTTTTAATTAATTAATTTATGTATTTATTTTTGCCTGCACTGGATCTTCATTGCTGCACGAGGGTTTTCTCTAGTTGCGGCAAGCAGGGGCTCCTTTCTGGTGGTGCTGCATGAGCTCCTCGTTGCCGCGGCATCTCTTGGTACAGGGCACACGCTCCAGAGCACAGGCTCAGTAGTTGTGGTATACAGGCTTAGCTGCCCTGTGGCATGTGCAATCTTCCCAGACCAGGGATAAAACCCATGTCCCTTATGTTGGCAGGGAGATTCTTAACCACTGGGCCACCAGGGATGTCCCTATTTTCTCTTAAACTGATGAGTCTCATCTCTTCCTTCCTTCTTACTCTGACCTTCTGTATCCAACTTCATAGTCAGAATCTCAGGTTGGATGTTGACTAATCATCTCAAACTTGGCGGCTGCTGCCACTGTTCTTATTATTTTGAACATGTTCAGAAGCGAGTGCTAGGCATGGTTATAAGTACTTTATATACCCAGAACACAACACTTAATTCCTGCTTCCCCATCTGTTTCTCCTCCATTGCAGTAAAAGATGTGACTCTCCACTCAGTTCTGCCAACCCACCGCCTGTAAGTCAGCCTTCACCTGTCTCTCTCCATCATAACCCATGTCTGAAGTAGACGTGTTGGTGCCCTGCCTGCCTCCCTTCCACTCACTGGTCCCATGTATGCCTATCCAGTGCCCGCCTCCTGTGTCTTTATGCCTCAGGACTTTCTCAAGACAAAAAGCATATGCACACCTTGCCTACTGCGCATGACAGAAGCGCCAAGGGATTTCCTAAGAGCTGACCTCCACAGTGACTTATGGGAACCGGTGGATGAACACCCCAACTTCCTTCTCCCACTGGGAGGACAACTCTGAGGCATGAGATGGGCCCATGAGATTAAGCCCAGTTGCAGTGGTTACTTGTTCATGGATCTACCCTCTATTGATTTTCTTCCGTTGATTGTCTGACTCTTCCCCCAGCTGCCCCACTGTGTTCCTTAGGCTTACCTCCCAAATAAATCTTGTACTAGAATCCTTGTTTCTGAGTCTGCCTCTGGGGGGAAACAAAAACCTGCAATATCCAACTGAACATCCTAAAATTAATCCCTTCTCACTGCATCCACTGCTCAGCACCTTGGTCAAGGGTACTGTCATCTCTTGCCTGCACTATTGCAAAACCTTCCTAACTGATCTCCCTGGTTCCTCCCTGGGCCTCCTAGAGTCTGCGTTCCATACACGAGCCAGAATATGCTTTATGAAACAGATAGCAGATCAGCTAACTTCCCTGCCCAAAACCCTCCAGTGGTTTCTCATTACACCCAGAATAGCACTCAGCTTGTTACCAGCAACCACAATGCCTCATGGAGCCTGAACTCGTCCCGCCGCTCCAGATGGCTTTCGTCACTGCTTTCTCCACCTCATCCTTGACTTCGGTTACCACCTTTGCATCCGCTGTTCTCTCTGCCTGGACCACTCCCCACTTCTCTTGGCATTGCTGCCTTTTTCATATCAGGAAGGAATTAGTTTAAATGTCACCTTCTCAGAGAAGCCATTCCAGACTGTGCAACCTGAAATAATTCTCATTCCCCCGTCACTGAACCTCTACCCTGCTTTATTTTCTTCATAGCAGTTCTACTATTTAAAATATTCTGGGAGGTGGGTCATAGAGGATCCTGCTGTGATGTATGTCAGAGAGTGTTTTGCCTATGTTCTCCTCTAGACATACAGATGGCTAACAAACACATGAAAAGATGCTCAACATCACTCATTATCAGAGAAATGCAAATCAAAACCACTATGAGGTACCATTTCACACCAGTCAGAAT
>NW_011495059.1:2096759-2100659 GCF_000754665.1 Bison bison bison
GAGGGAGGAGGGTTTGGGATGGGGAACACATGTATACCTGTGGCGGATTCATTTTGATATTTGGCAAAACTAATACAATTATGTAAAGTTTAAAAATAAAGTAAAATTAGAGAAAAAAAAATATATTAAAAAAAATATATATATATAAAATTATATATGTTTTCTTGTTCCTTTGCTATGTCTCCCAGTCAACTGAAAGCTCAAAAGAGGCTCTATTTCTTTGTATTCTGAGTACCTACAATAGCGCCCTACACATATTAGGGATTCAGATACTCATCAAGTGAATGAATAAGCAAATGACTGTCCTCCTGGACCAGATTTGATCTCATCTCACACACGAAAGATATCAATAACATTTGAGTCAGCGAACAGGTGAATAAGTCAGCGGGGCCAAGTCTGTATTTTTCCCCAGGCCCCATCCAAGAGCATACAGGCTTTTACACTGCATGACCCATCACAGTGGGTCTCCCCACTGGCTCACCTATACCCAGATAAGGCTCCTACCTCAAGCCATTCTAATAACTCTGTCCTTTCTGTTTAGGCCTTACCAGAGGGACAGACAGCTTCGTGGGACACAGCTAAAGAGGACGAAAACCGCAACAAGAATCGATACGGCAACATCATATCCTGTAGGTGACCTTCTGGGAGGACCGCGGGCTTTGGGGATGTAGACTTAAGGAGGCCATCACTGTTATTTACCTGGAATTTGTTACCAGATAATCCTTGATGTTTCCAACTTCGGGTCCTCATGCCAGGCATGGAGCTCTGGCTCGGACTCCCTGTCATCCCTGGGCTGGATGGCTGATCTCAGCCAGAGGCGTTGGGCAGGGAGCTAGCTCCAGGCACAGTGGATTCAGGAAACCTCTCAGGCTTGTGTCTCGTCTGGTGTTATCAACTCAAGAATTCTTCAGGTCAGGGAGGAAGCCCAGACGCAAGGGTGTTCCTAGCAGGCCCCCACTATGCAGAATCCCACCATGGCAGCAACGCTGGGTGGAGAGCAAGGTCTACCCTTGAGGGATGGGCTGAGAACCCCTCGGTGAGAGATGCTGCTACTCCAGGAACGTAGAGTCCTAAGCAAGGACTGATGCTTAGAAGGAAACTCTGAGCCTAAGCCTGAGGGTTTGGGAAGCAGCCAGCTCAGGATTCAGAGGAGCCCAGGGCTACCCCGTTCACACAGAGGCAGGGCTTAGGGCATCATGACTCCCTCCAGACCCCACGGCTGCTGGGGACAGAGCTCGGTAGTAATGTGAGTACCTGCCACTCAGGGTCTATGTCGGTGCGGGCGTTGCGTGACACTGAGCCTGCAGGAAGGAAGCTGGTTTTGTGTGGACCTGGGGGAGGCCCGAAAGGACATTGCCTTCTGCTCAGCAGTGAGCTCTAGCATCCCTGGAGGCACCCCGTCATAGTGCGTGATTTGATGAGGACAGTGGCATGGAGTAGCTCAAGTCCACAGAGTAGTTGAAGCCTTGGGCTTCTCTTCCAGCTATGGGGCCTTGGGCTGGTTACCTGACCTCTCTAAGCTTCAGTTTTCTTGCCTTTAAAACAAGGAGAAGAATAAAGATAGAATGGTTGGGGACCGGGGAAGGTACATAAAACCCTTGGCACGGTACCTGGCACCATTACTCCACCCACAGAGTTACTCTCTCAGCGTCACTGATGAGCAGTGTGGATACACCAGCCCTTCTTATCATAAGCAAAACACACTGAACATCCACGTGGGGATGTGGAACAAGCTGGGTTGGGGCAGGGAGGCATGATCAGATGTCTGTTTTGGAAAGATCACCAGGGCAGCACTTTGGGACGGTGCATGAGATTGGGGGAGGCTGGAGGCAGAGAGACCAGCGAGGAGGCTACTGCAATGGTCCTAGCAAGGGACAGTGAGCCCTTAACAGGGGCAGTGACAGTACTTGGATGGGACCCTGCTTGATATTCAGTGCTGGGAGGAGAGGGAGAGACAGGTATGATCAATGTTGTCCACAGCCTTCTACACAACAGAATACAGAGAACAAAGTTTCCTCATACAAAATGTGGAGCATATACTATGATTAGAACAGGAGTCTACAACAGCCCCTCTCCTATGGTGCAGCCAATCTGGACCTTCTGACATCTCATCAGTTGGGTAATAACCATCCCTTGGTCTCCATTCTCAGAGTAACCCAGTTCAGCCAAAAAGAAAAAAGAAAAGAAAAAAAAAATCCTGAATAACAAGTTATTTCTAGTACGGTTCAGTGTTTTGTTTTCTTTGACTGTCTAGACATTGCCTAAGAAAAAGCTGGGAGGAAGAAAGCATAAGATACAGGCAGCTTGTGAAGGAAGAAAGAGGCAGAAGTTTTAGCTTAGCTGTTTCCTGTGCTGATTCAGAAATCGACTGTGAATGGGAGCACTAATCAGAAAAGCATTTATAATTTGTCTCTTGGAAGAGAGTAAGGCAGACAGCAACATTTCCTGCAAATGAAGTGTTGGAAAGAGACGTTCAAGTGCTCAGGAATGTGTATTAAGACCTAAGATGTGTGATTCTCCTCTGAGCCAGGCCCTCTGCTGCCAGGGAGCTCATATGCTGGGCCCAGGTTCTGCTGGCTCTGACCGTTCTGTGCTCTAGTACAGTTCCATGTACAGCTCTAGTACACAGTATGTTCCATGCGTACTGTGCCTTAAAACATTTGGTCATTTGTGCATTCCTCCTACTAGATGGTGAGTTCAGATGGAGTCCACTGAATTATAGGCTGTAAGGCTTTGTGTGCTCACTCTAAGCCTCAGTCTTCTCTCTGTAAAATGGATATAATAATGAAGTATTATAATGGAAAATAATGATAGAAAAAATTAATGACTAGAGCACAGTAAAGAGACCTGCCTCCCTGAGAGACAAGGGTATCCAGGTTAGGCCAGGTTTCTTTGGAAGGAATGATGCTAAAGCTGAAACTCCAGTACTTTGGCCACCTCATGCGAAGAGTTGACTCATTGGAAAAGACTCTGATGCTGGGGGGGATTGGGGGCAGGAGGAGAAAGGGATGACAGATGGCTGGATGGCATCACTGACTCGATGGACGTGAGTCTCAGTGAACTCCGGGAGTTGGTGATGGACAGGGAGGCCTGGCGTGCTGCGATTCGTGGGGTCACAAAGAGTCGGACACGACTGAGCGACTGATCTGATCTGACCTGATCTGATGGTCCAAAGCCTCAGGGGCCAAGGTTGGGAAGTTTTGTATCTTTCCGGACCTCCTGGTGCTCACCCTCTGTGCTCAGCACGCTTGACCAAGCCATCATCTGCTCTCATTTGGCCTAAGCCTTCCTTCTTCCTGGTGGTTCCACATCTACTTTGGCCCCCAACCTTATGCCTCTCTCTAACAGAAGCCAGAGGGACCTCCTCAAAATACGAGTCAGATCACGTCCTTGTCCTGCAGAAAACCCTTCAGATGGCTCCCTTCAGTATTGAGCCCCGCATATCCAAAGGCCTCAGCCCTCTCTCCTCCTCATTTCTCACTCTCACTGTGGTGTTCTCTCCACCGCAGTCTCCTCAGTTAAGCCCCACTGCCCTTTATTCCGAACCTTGAACTTTACCCACTCATCATGACACAGGGCCTTTGCACGTTCTCTTTGCTCTATCAACATGCCCTTCTCTCCTCTCTTTGCTAAGTTCTCCTTGTTCTTCAGATCTTTGCTCAGGTGCCACTTCCTCGGGGAATTCTTCTGACCATTATAACTCAGCCAAAACCCCATTATTCACTCCAAGAACACAATGCATGTCTTCTCTTAATTCTCCGTGCTGTTGTGATTTGCAAGCACATGGATGGCCGTCTCTTGGCTGCCTGGTCTCCTCACTGGAACAGATGTCCTGGGATAGCAGGGCCAGAGCCATCTTGCACTTCTGTGGCCCCACACCTGACTTATGGCTGGTGCTTG
>NW_011495059.1:2100759-2133274 GCF_000754665.1 Bison bison bison
CCCTGCTGCTGCTGCTAAGTCATTTCAGTCGTGTCCGACTCTGTGCGACCCCATAGACGGCAGCCCACCGGCTCCCCTGTCCCTGGGATTCTCCAGACAAGAACGCTGGAGTGGGTTGCCATTTCCTTCTCCAATGCATGAAAGTGAAAGTGGAAGTGAAGTCGTGTCCGACTCTTTGCAACCCCATGGATTGCAGCCCACCAGGCTCCTCCGCCCACAGGATTTTCCAGGCAAGCGTACTGGAGTGGGGTGCCATTGCCTTCTCCAACAGACTCGCTATAAGACCCCAAAGGGCTTGAGCCATGGGTCTCTCCCTTCTGGCTCCCCTCTCCCCCGCTCAAAATAGAGAGCACCCAGAAAGGATGGATGGAGGAGGGCTGGATCCGGATGACTCTAGGAGCAGTGATATTCCAGCAATGAAGACATAATGAGCCTATGTGAAGAGGGTAGAGAGATGGGAGAAGGGAAGGAGAGAGCACACTCATGTCCCCTCCAGGATCCCACGTCTGAGAAGGCAGGATCCCAGGAGCAAGAACAACAGTGAAGGGGATTCACCTCCATGGAAAGGGGATAGAAGACGCTGGCAGCGTCCCGTCCACACCCACAGCCACGCTGCTTCCTTGTAATGAAGCCTATAACTCACACTCTCTTAATTGGGATCACACACCTGGTCTCAGGACTTAATGAAGCTCAGGTTCTTGATGTCTCATCAAAAAGAATTCAGGGAGAGACAAAGTGATAGGTAAAAAAGTGGATTTATTTAGAAACAAACACACTTCACAAAGTACGGGCCATCTCAGAAGGCAAAAGCGGTAGGAAAATATGGTGTGGTTAGTTTTAGTGGGCTGGATAATTTCATCGGCCAATGAGTAGGAGGATTATGCCAACTGTTTTGGGGGAGGGGCAGAGATTTCCAGGCATTGGGCCACCACCCACTTTTTGGTCTTTATGCCTGGCCTTGGAACTGTCATGGCACCTGTGCGTGTGTCATTTAGCTTGCTAGTGCATTACAGTGAGCATATACTGAGGCTCAGGGTCCAGTGGCTGCTGCTGCTAAGCCGCTTCAGTCGTGTCCAACTCTGTGCGACCCCATAGACGGCAGCCCACCAGGCTCCCCCGTCCCTAGGATTCTCCAGGCAAGAATACTGGAGTGGGTTGCCATTTCCTTAGAAAAGTGAAACTGAAGTCACTTAGTCGTGTCTGACTCTTAGCGACCCCATGGACTGCAGCCTACCAGGCTCCTCCATCCGTGGGATTTTCCAGGTAAGAGTACTGGAGTGGGGTGCCATTATAGCATATTAAAAAGCATAGACATTGTTTTACTGACAAAGGTCCGTATAGTGAAAGCTGTGGTTTTTCCATAGTTATGTATGGATATGACAGTTGGACCATAAGGAAAGCTGAGCACCAAAGGATTGATGCTTTTGAACCATGGTGTTGGAAAAGACTCTTGAGAGTCCCTTGGACTGCAGGGAGATCCAAGCAGTCAATCCTAAAGGAAATCAGTCCTGAATATTTATTGGAAGGACTGATGCTGAAGCTGAAACTCCAATACTTTGGCCACCTCATGCGAAGAGCTGACTCATTGGAAAAGACCCTGAGGCTGGGAAAGATTGAAGGCAGGAGGAGAAGGGGACGACAGAGGATGAGATGATTGGATGGCATCACTGATTCAATGGACATGAGTTTGAGCAATGTCTAGGAGTTGGTGATGAACAGGGAAGCCTGGTGTGCTGCTGTCCATGGGGTCATAAAGAGTCAGACACGACTGAGCGACTGAGCTGAACTGAGGGTCTAGTGGAAAGCAGCTCATCTTGGACCTGTTTGGTGCTAATCAGTTTATATTACGGAGAAGGCAATGGCACCCCACTCCAGTACTCTTGCCTGGAAAATCCCATGGATGGAGGAGCCTGGAAGGCTGCAGTCCATGGGGTCGCTGAGGGTCGGACATGACTGAGCGACTTCCCTTTCACTTTTCACTTTCATGCATTGGGGAAGGAAATGGCAACCCACTCCAGTGTTCTTGCCTGGAGAATCCCAGGGACGGGGGAGCCTGGTGGGCTGCCATCTATGGGGTCGCACAGAGTCGGACACGACTGAAGCGACTTAGCAGTAGCAGCAGCAGTTTATATTATGTCCTCAGGCTATGTTATTCTTTTAAAGGTAGTGCCCTGGCCCTTCCGCTCTAGTTTCAATAACACCACTGGCATCTAGGGATGCAGCTAGGGTGAGGTGGGCGACCTCCAGGATGTGACATTCTGGGGGCCGCTTGGCCTCAGGTGGCGACCTCCAGGATGTGACATTCTGGGGGCCGCTTGGCCTCAGCTGTTGACCCGGCACCTTCCTGACTCTGAGAGCAAGCACCTCTCTAAAGCGTGTGCCCTGGCGCCTCACTGGTCCCCACACACACTCACCTGGAGTGCTGCCCTGTTTGCATCTCTTTGCCTGAGGACTTTCTCCAAAGCTGAGGCAGGATGCTCTGTCCAGGCTCGAGACCATCTCTCCCTGGACCACAAATAGCCCAGCTCCTCACCTCCAACCCTGCTGGGGTGTATGGTCTTCACCTTTTTCCAGAGCTTCCATGGGGAGTGGGCTGCAGCTGCCCACAGTAGTAGTAGATTTGGAAACTCACCCTTCCTGGGCTCCTTCTTTTGGCTGTTTCACCCCCCCAACCCCCTACTCCCCCTGGTGTCCCCTTCTCTTCCTACATAAACTGCTTGCACTGGAATTCTCATCTTACATCTACTTTAGGGGAAGCCCAAACAGAGACAGAGGAAATTTAGACAGCTAGTGATACCACTTTGCTGGATTTGTGTGTGTGTGTCCGTGTGTGTGTTAGTTGCTCAGTTGTGTCCGACTCTCTGTGGCCTCATGGACTATAGCTCACCAGTCTCCTCTGTCTGTGGGATTTCCCGGCCAAGAATACTGGAGTGGTATTTCTTCTCCAGGGGATCTTCCCAACCCAGGGATTGAACACGGGTTTGCTGGGTTTAAAGAGAGTTGAATCTCCTTTGTAAAGTAAGTATCAGTAATTCTGCAGCAAAACTGTGGCTGGACGGGTCTGCACTCAGTCCTGAGAGGAGACAGTGCCAAGTAACCAGTGCATCCAAAAGCAGGGCAAGGCACAAAGAGGACCGAGAAAGAAAGAAAAAAGAAAAGCGTCCTGGAATTGAAATGAGAAAGGAAAAAGAGAAGCAGCCCAAAGGATTGGAAAGTGTTCCTGCCCTTGTATGTGTCCCTCCCGAAGGCAAAGTCTGCCCTGGCTTGATAAATAGAAATATTCTTGGCACAAGAAGAGCACCGGGTATGATTAGCATCCCAAGGAACCCAGGGCTCTGGGAGGCTGATGTGGAGGACAAAGGCCCAGGCCAGGAGGACAGAGAAGATGAAAGGAGGGGAGATGGAGGGAGGGTGCTGCCTGCAAATGAAACAATGCAAGAGAAACCTTGGCTAAATAAGCCGTTTCTTCCAAATGCTTCTGTTTAGAATTTAGTAATAGAGACAGTGGGGTTTCCAGGGAGTAGAAAGGAAAGAGAGTGAAAGGGAAGGAAATGAATGGGAGAAACAGAATAAAGGAGCGCTTTGCTTTTAAGCAACCCCGGGGCACAGGCAGTGGACGAGGGGAAATTTCTAGAATACTGCAGCATTCCTCCTGTGCAAGTTGGAGAGGGCCCTTCTTGGCCTGTCAGGAAGGAGATTGCAGGAGGCGAGGAACTGATCCCAGGGGGCGCACATGTTATCAAATGAGGCTTCTCTTTTATCAAATGACAGGTTCTCCTGGACTCTGTTGGGGTCCCAGTAGAAAACTGATGGGACCTTCAAATAGGGTGATTTGAAGAGAACTTAATCAAGTGGTTTTTGTTGGTTTTTATTTTTCTCATGAAGATGTGAGCTAGCTATAGGCAGACTACAGGAATAGTGCAGTGCCCTGGGGCTAAATGCCACACCCGGGGCCACAGAAGACTCTGTAAGAAGTTCCCAGGACCCAGAGGAAGGCGACCTAGCTGAAGGCATGACCTTTTAGTGGCCTTGCAGGCAGCCCGTGGTGGCCCCAACAAAGAGCTGAAAGGAGAAGTGTCGATGCCTCCCAGGTATCGATTGATACCACCCCCCCAACTTCATCCAGTCTCTGCCTGTGCTTTCCAATAGCTAAACCAAGCCAGAGCCAGAGGACAAGGAAATCTGTAGACAGAGTCCCGTTGTTCAGGAAGTGTGCTTCCTGGAGCAGCAGCACCTAAGAACTGTTTAGAAGGCTCATTTTTGCATCCCACTGCAGACCTGTCACAGCAGACATTCCAGGGGTGGTACCCAGCAATCTCAGTTCTAAAGATATGTAGATCAGATGCGCTGGTGACACCCATACACTTCTCAGGGTTACGAACCTTTCATCTTATTTTCTTTTTTCTTTTGATGCATTAATATAATGTTACGTTAGTTTCAGGTGTACAACACAGTGATTCAGTTACTTTTTAGACTATATTCCATTGAAAGTTCTTATAAAATATTGGCTACCCCCATCTTGCTCCTCCCCCTTTCCTCTCCCTGCTGGTAAGCACTAGTTTATTCTGTACATCTGTGAGTCTGGTTCTGTTTTGTTATAATCATTTGTTTTATATTTTAGATTCCACAGATAAGTGATAATATATAGCGTTTGTCTTTCTCTCTCTTTCTTCACTGAGCATGATGCCCCCCAGGTCATGCAAATGGCAAGATTCCATTCTTTTTTATGGCTGACTAATATTCCTCTGTGTGTGTGTGTGTGTGTGTGTGTGTGTACACCACATCTTCTTTATCCATTCATCTCTTGATGTACACTTGGGTCGCTGTCATATCTTGGGGTGCATATATCTTTTCAAATTAGTGTTTTCATTTTCTTTGGATATGTATATCCAGGAGTAGAATTGCTGGATCATCTGGTAGTTCTGTTATTAGTTTCTTGAAGAATCCCCATACTGTTTTTCCACAGTAGCTGCACCAATGTACATTCCTACCAACAGTGTACAAGGGTTCCCTTTCCTCCACATCCTTGCCAATGTTTGTTATTTGTGGTCTTTTTGATGATGGCTCTTCTGACAGGTGTGAGGTGATACCTCATTGTGGTTTTAATTTGCATTTCCCTGATGATTCGCGATGCTGAGCATACAGACCTCTCATTCACAGAGATTAGCTCCCAGTTTAGAGAGGCAGGTGCAGAAGTCTGACTGGCAAACAAGAGATCTGGGATATTTTCTGAGACTTCTAACCGCCTAATTTAAACAAACCTCTAGGCTCAGGTGTAATGGAGTACCAGGTATGGGGTCCAGCAGACCTGGGTGCTAGTCTCAGTTCTGCCTTTGACCTCATGCATGACCTTCAACAAGGTCACTTCGTCTTTCTGACAGCGTCTTATCTTTCAGTGCAAAGAGGGAAAGCTAAGATGAATAATTGTTGACTCTGAAGCTGACTGTGTAGGCTTTTAAATCTAGATGAGACCAAGTCTAGCCTCTCTCAGTTCACAGGCAATAAGCAGCGGTCCAGAGATGTAGAACACTTGCCCATGGTCACACAGAGGGTCTGAAGGACAGAGAGGACCAGAGCTCTGGGCTCTGGCTGCCCGGATGCCATGAGCTCCCTACCAAGGAGTCCCTCTGCACCTGGACACACCCGTGCTTTTAGGGGAAAATGTGTTGAGGTCTCTGACCTCAGGACAGATAGCAGACTGCATGAGCTCTTCAGAGAAGCCATTTTCACTTGTAGGGAGAGACTCAGGTTCAAAACAAACCCAAGGGCTTCGTCTCATAGCTTTCTCTCCTGATTTCTGGATGTCAAAATGGGTGCTCCCAATTCCTTCTTCTCCTTTGCCATCTCTGAGGGTGGCTCCTGCCTGGGCCTTACAGAGAAACCTTGTGCAGCAACCCTCAGTGTCCTTTTTATCAGAGGCCTTGTTCCAGCCACTGTATCCCTCTCTGCCTGCTTGTGGGGCAGGTCAGGACTCGCAGGAAATTGGATGTCCCCGGAGCAGTTCTCAACGTATGACTGGTGGGGGATGGAATATAAGTTCCCCAGGCACCTCCCCGCTAAGGTGGAATTATCTTGGGGATGTGTGTTCACAGTCTCCCCTGGAGTTCCCTAACAGGAGTAAGCAAGCCCAACTGTCTTTGGTGATAACTTGCTTGATGACACACCCCTTATTGAATTCCTTTCTTTCTCCTTCCTTTCTTTCTTTCTCCTTCCTTTCTTTCTTTCTCCATTTCACTTCCCATCCCCTTTCCAGTGTTTCCTGGGGTCATCTCCTAGATCAAGTCTTTACACTCCATCTTTGTCTCCGATTCTGCTTCTAAAGTAATCTAGATCAGAAACCTCCCTTCCTTTCTTCAGAAGATCCCCTTCGTGGAGTGTAGGCTGGCCACTCTGCTTGGAATGAAGCCACAAAGTCATCAGTTAGGCCACTGTCCCTCTAACTTCTCTCGGTTCTCTGTTCATCGGTGCTTAAGCCCCCTGCAGAGCCCCAAAGGTTTCATCCATCAGAGCAGCTCCCCAAAGGGCCCTGCAGAAGGGAACAGTTCAGCCCCAGCCAACAGGGAACTGGCTGCACTGGGAGGTGCACCGAATGCCAGGCTATTTGCCTGTGGTACCCAGGCCACCTCTCTCCCCTGATAATGGTAATTCAATCAAGATTGAATGTGGAGACCTTTAGCTTCAATGGGATACCCAGGCAGTCTCGGCACAATTACCTGCCTTCTCCCTCTCCATTCGTGCGAGATGATGGCATTAACATTTCCAGTGCTTCTAAGAAATGATTTTTCAGGTCCACAATTCATTGTAATGAGTCAGATCTCTTTTCTCTGAAAAATCGCACCTTTCCTTTACCTTCCTCAGTGCCCAGAAGACAGGGGAGAAAAGAACATCTTGTATCCAAGTGATAGTCCCTCCCCGGCCCCACCTCTCTGAAGTGATTCTCTCTTAAGTGGATATGACTTGAGAAGACTGATTTATTGGGTTACCTTTGATGATGGAGGAAGAGAGGAGGAGTTGTGGTTTGTTTAAGAGTTAGTGCCATGCAGACAAGGAAACTGAGCCCTCTCCTCTGGCCCGGGATGGGTGGGGGCAGGGGTCACACAGTGGGATGGGATGGTGTCAGAGTCAGAACTGGCATAGAGGGGGTGTGGAGACAGTGGGTGTCAGTGGTGGGGGTTGGAGGGGTAGGGTCCCTACCACTTTATAAGGAAGCTCTCAACCTTACACCTTCTCTTTAAGTTATTCAACTTCTTGGAGCCTTGATTTTCCTCATCCATAAAATGGGTTACTATGAGAATCAAATGGCATGGCATCCATGGGCTTCTAGAATAGTACCTGGAACACCTTACACATTTCACAAAGATAAATTTTTGTACCTTACACGCAGTGCAGGTGGGTCTCTAGTCTCATGGGCCAGTTTCAGTAAGATATTTTCGTCTTGCCCAAGACATATTGAAGTGCCATGGCACCCCTATGTTAAATAACTGAACATTGAATGGTCTGTACATTCACACCTGAGTGTGCAAAAGAATCTCCTGGAGGGCTTATTAAATGCAAATTACTCATCCCCATCCCAGAGTTTCTGATTCAGTGGGTCTGGGCTGGGACTCAAGTATTGGCATTTCTAAAGAGTTCCCAGGTATCATTGATGCTATTGGCTATTTTGAAAACCACTGGTCTAAAACAATAATAAAACTGAATTTACATATTTGCATTGAGCTCTTAAAATACAGCGGGTACTTTTATTTCTTACTGCTTTTCATCCTTACAAGTTTGCAGAGGTGGAGAGGGTTTTGATGATGTCATTGGGTGAAGTGAGGCTCGGGGAAAGTCAGTCAGCTGCCTCAGGTTGATAGAGTTAGTGATAGACCTCAGGTCTGCCTTCAGAGCCTGCCCTTCCCCTGCCTCTCTCCTGTTGGAGGCAATAGCTGGCAGTCAGTCTTGGGTCTGCAGGTGGGGTGAGGGTCAGCTACAAGGAGAGGAAGAATTTGAGCCAGGATCCAGGCTTACTATGCCAGCCTTGCGTACAGGGAAGAGCCCGGAACTCAAGCCAAGTTACCTAAAATCAATTGTATGGCTAAAAGCAAAGGACCCAGCCCCTTTCTGGTTCTCAGCCTTTCAAACACAGTATAATTCATATATTGAACAGATAATTGTTGAACACCTACTTTGTGCCGTACCCTGTAGAGGGTTTAGTAAATGGGGTGCCCTTTCTTAAATAGGGTGTGGAAGAGAGCCATGGGTTAGTCCGATAGTCTCAGAAATACAACTGTCCTAAGAGCTCTGAAGACAAATACAGGAAGCTGTCAGAGTCTAAGATGGAAAGATCACAGAAGGCTTCCTGAGAAAGGAAGATTGAGCTGAGAGCTGAAGAGTGAGATGTTGCCAGCCTGTGGGGTTGAGGGTGTCCCTTTACACGTGCAAAGGCCCTGTGGTCAGAGCAGATGTCATTCATTTGAACAACAGAAAGATGGGTAACGTGGGGAGGGAGGCATGGGGCTGGAGTGGGAAACAGGCCCCAGACCCTCAGATCATGCAAAGCACTGTGGGGTTTGGTCAGGTCAGTGGTGTCCTGGAGCTCATGGGGAAATTTTAAGGAATTCTGTGAGCTTGTTGATGCCATGTTGGCAGCTTGGTATCAGTCATGGTGGGAGTACTTATATCACAGAAGTCAGCAGATGTTACAGATCAGGGCCACTGCTTTCTCCAGAGAGCTATTTGTTAAACTTCTACAACCTCCCGCTGGGCTTTGTCCTAAAACCACAAGGAACAGGTTGATTCTAGAGGGACAGTGTTTCCTCTTGAGTTGTGTTGGGGCAGGTGGTGGGGCGCTTTTTGGATCTCCGTGGCTTTCCAGTTATGTCTTCCTTCTACTGGAAGGAAAAAACCTTCCACTGGTTTTTTCCTCCCCTTGAGCCAGAGCTGGCCCTTCATCTCCTGGCCAGGCTCTTGCAGTTCCTTTTACATCACCATCGAGGAGCTTGTTTCTCCTCTATGTGACTTCCTCCCTCGTCTTGAATATCAAACAAGGAGTACCAGATTAGCTATTTCTCAAGCTTGCAAAATATAGATAAAGCATAATGAACGTTCTGAGCTGCTTGTAAATTACTTTGTATAAATTCCTTTACATTGCTGGCTGCCCCATCTTTCTCCATGTACGTCTGGATAAACACAATTTTTTATCCTTCTAATTATATAAAGTTAGAAGGGGAAGGAGACACAGAATAATATTAGCATCTCCCAGAAGGAATAAATAAACCATGAGGGCAGTGCTACTCCTTGCAGTGCCTTTCTGGTGGACTCATAGCTGAATTCTGCCCTTTCATGAATATACACAATAACTCTGCCTCTGCAGAGAGATGGATTGACATTTTGTACAGAAGGACAAATAGGAAGCATAAAGTTTCTAACCACCTCTGCCATCAGCTCACTGCCCACCTCACACCCAGCCCAGAGCCATCATTTGTCAAGCACCTGCTGCATACCAGGCACCGTTGTCACACTTCTCTTTTTTAAAGAGCAGTTTCAGGTTCAGAAAAGTTAAGCAGAATGTCCAGAGCTCCTCTCTACCCTCTGCCTCCCTCCCACATTCAGCTCCCCCTATTTCTAATAGCTCGCATCGGTGTGACACATTTGTTACAGGGGTGAAACAAAATTGATCCATTATTATTAGCGGAAGTCCGTCCTTTGCATTTGAATCCACCCTGTATTGTGCAATTCTACAGGAGATGAACAATGTATAATGACAGGGATCCACCAGGAAAGGATCCTGCAGAGGTTTCGATGCCCTAAATTCCCTCTATGCTATGCTATGCTATGCTAAGTCACTTCAGTCGTGTCCGACTCTGTGCAACCCCATTGACGGCAGCCCACCAGGCTCCCCCGTCCCTGGGATTCTCCAGGCAAGAACACTGGAGTGGGTTGCCATTTCCTTCTCCAATGCATGAAAGTGAAAAGTGAAAGTGAAGTTGCTCAGTCGTGTCCAACTCTTAGCAACCCCATGGATTGCAGCCTAACAGGCTCCTCTGTCCATGGGATTTTCCAGGCAAGAGTACTGGAGTGGGGTGCCATTGCCTTCTCTGAAATACCCTCTGCACTCCACCTATTCACCTCTCCCCAGAGGTCCCTGGAAACCATGGATCTTTTTACTGCCTCCGTAGTGTTTCCTTCTCCAGAATGTTACAGAGTTGGAACCGTACAGTATGAAGGCTTTCAGCTGGCTTTGTCACTTAGCAGTGTGCATGTATATTTCCTCCATATCCTTTCATGCCGTAAGAATTCATTTCTTTATATTACCAAGTCCCATTGTTTGGAAGAACCATGACTTACTTATCCGTCTGCCTGTTGAAGGACATCTTGTTCGTTTCTGAATTTCGGCAGTTGTGAGTAAACCTGCAGTAACCATTCATGTGCAGGTTTTGTGTGGACGGTCAGTTTCAACTCATTTGGGCAAATACCGGACAGAAATTGTTGAATCATGTGATAAGAGTGTGTTTAGTTCTAGAAGAAATGACCAAACTGTCTTCCAGACTGGCTGTACAGATTTTGCTTTCCCATCCGCAATGAATGAGCATTCCGGTGGCTCCACATCCTCACCAGCATTTGGTGTTACAGGATTCTGAATTTTGGCCGTTCTGGTAGATGTGTAGAGGTAGCTTCTTGTTTTTTAAGTTTTCGGTTCCCAATGACATATGCTGGGAAAGATTGAGGGAAAAGGAGAAAGGGGCAGCCGAGGATGAGATGGTTAGATAGTATCACTGACTTAACAAAAATGAGTTTGAGCAAACTCCAGGAGATAGTGAAGGACAAGGAAGCCTGGCATGCTGCAGCCCACGAGGTCACAAAGAGTCAGACACAACTTAGTAATTGAACACCGCCACCAACAAATGACATATGATACTGAACATCTTCTCATTTGCTCATCTTTTGTCTGTACATCCTTTTTGATGAGCTTTCCATTCAGATCTTTTGCCCATTTTTTAATTAGACCGTTTTCTTATTGTTGAGTTTTAAGAGTTCTTTGTATACTGTGGATACAAGGCTTTTATCAGATAGTCTTTTTCAAATATTTTCTCCCAATCTGTGGCTTGTCTTTTCATTCTCTTAACATCCTCACACTTTTCATGCCTGCATTTTCTCATTTAATCCTCCCAATATTCTCAGAGCTGTATAGCATTTTGCTAAGGAATCCAAGGCTTAGGGAGACCAATGGACTTGCTAAGTGATGGAACTAAGATTTGCCCCCAGAACTGGCTCCTAGCTTCAGACCTCCCATTAGCAGATCTGCTGTCCTGCTTGCCACAGAATAGCCTGTGTGAGAATAAATCTTAATCATTTTGTACTAAAGTATGCTCCCACTGTCTCAGAAAAGAGTCTCTATTTGGATGCTCTGCGGAGCCTGGCTTGGTGACTTTCATCTAAGCGCCTGAATAGGGAATAAAAAGCCCTCTGTAGCCTAAGCCCCACCCACCTCCTCTGCTTCTTATCTGGCTGCTAGTCCCCAGCCACTCCATGTTCACAAGACAAGAAACCCTGTTTGTAGCTCATCCAATATGCTTGCTTTTCCAGGGCCCCTGCTGTTGCTCTTGCGTTTGTTCTCTCTGAAGGAAAGACCCTCCTTCATTGTCCATTGGTCAAGTCTCACTTTCAGTGCCTCATTCACATATCACTTCCCGAAGCTATTTATTTATTTGGCGGTGCCAGGTCTTACTTGCAGCACCTGGGTCTTCCATCTTTGTTGCAGCATGTGGGATCTCGTTCTCTGACCAGGGATCGAACCTGGGCCCCCTGCATTGGGAGGTCTTAGCCAACGGACCAGCCACAAAATCCCCGAACTTGTTCTTAATAAATGAAGAGGTGATACTGACAAATACCTGATGTAGAGACACCACTCATCTTTAAGAACAGATAGCTAAAAGAAATGTTTCTGTTTCTTTTTAAATCATATTTGCTTTCAGACTTTAAATTCCATTTTATATTAAAGGAAATACCCTTTCAACATTTTAAACCTCTGTTCCCAGTGCTCTAGATCTCAAGGGCAGGCATAACTCAATAAATAAAGGAGATTTTTGAATTAGTAAGTCACTAGACCAATGAGTGAAAACGCATTTTGCATTTTTCACTTTTTTGAGGCTTGTAGTTTTTTGAAACCACTGGTAATAAGGCTTAACAATCTGAGCTCAGAGTCAGGTGCTGGATGTCTTTTGAAGCCCTGCTGGGTGGATGTCCCCCCAGGAAATCCCACTGCAGGAGCGGGGGACCAGACCCTTGCACAGCCTCCAGTGCCTGCAAGATGGTAGAAGTCCAGGGACAGCATATTGTGTGGACAGAGCAGAGATTCAAGGGCAAACAGTCCTGAGAGAATCCCAGCCTTGCCACTTGCAAGCTGTGTAACATAGGAAACTTGCTTAACCTCTGTGAGCCCCAGTTTCTTCATCTGTGAAATGGGAAGAATATTACATCATTGTAATATTAGCATATAAGAGTGATATTAGCATAATAGTCTGTAGAGCTATTTGGGGAAATATATGATTGTAAAGCCTTCAGTGTCTGCCATACACTCCAGAAAGATTAGCTTCAAATTCCTTCCCCACATCACAGCCTACTGCCCCACTCACCCACAGAGGTAACTTACACCTCCTTCCCTGCCTCTGGTCGCTTCCACGGAAACTCCTCCCTACGAGGAGTAAGAAATGTGTCATCCAGTGTAGCTCAGTGTCTAACATGGTGCCTGGCACACGACGGATGCTCAGTGAATCATTGTTTATAGTGGTTAGACTCACTGAATGTTTATTATTTTATTTATGGCTGTGCTGGGTCTTCACTGCTGCTCACGGGCTTTCTCTATTTGTGGTGTATGGGCTTCTCGACGCAGTGACTTCTCTTCGCAGGCTTTTATGGTTGTGCTCGGGCTTAGTTGCCCTGCAGTATGTGGGATTGAACCTGTGTCCCCTGCATTGACAGGCAGATTCTTAACCACTGGACTAGCACGGAAGTCCTCACTGAATAATTTTTGAATCGACTCTTTAGTTAATGAATGAACGGATGCAGGGTGGTAGCCCCAGCCTGCTTGTCCATCCTGGATCCCATTCTTTGCCTTCTCCTGCTCAGCCTTCCGTCACAGGGAGCTAACCCCTCAGGTTGCGTTTCTCACCACCTCTTGACAACTGGCCACTAGCTCGGTTTGGCCAGTGATGGGCACTGGTGTTGGAGATTGTTTAAGGTGGGAGAAAGGAAAAAGCTGGGGTATCTCTCCCCTCTGTCCCCATCACAGGTACCTTCCTGAACAGCCAGGGAGTCTCTTCCTTTTCTCCAGCTCCCACCAGAGAGGCCACTGCAGCTCCAGCTCCCACAGGTGCCCCCTCCCCGGGCTCCAGGGCCCTCGCCTCCTCCCTCTGTCCCACCTTCCCTGGGGAGGCAGTGTCTCCTTGTGAGTGTTTATTTCCGAATTACGCCTCCCTCCTCCCTTTGGCCTCTCAACTCTTCCATCACCTAGGTAACCACTTCGCTGTCGTTAACGCCTCTGCTGTGCACCCATGGAGAAGGAAATGGCAACCCACTCCAGGATTCTTGCCTGGGAAATCTCATGGACAGAGGAGTCTGGCAGGCTACAGTCCCCAAGGGGTCACCAAGAGTCAGACACAACTGAGCGACTAAGCACAAGGATCCTTGAAGTGCTTACTCCTATCCTGCTTAGACTCCTCTTGGGAATCAGGAGTGTCTGAGCTCAGAGTTAAGAGAACCTCACTCTCCTAGGCTCCACCATCCACTGACCATGTGGCCCATCAGCCCTTGGGAGCCTCAGTTTCCTCATTTGTAACAAAGGTTAACAGCATCCGTCCTGCTTCTCTCCCAGGTTGCTGTGAGAGTCCAGAGAGATAATCCACTCACCTGCTCACCAAGTCCTTATCGAGTACCTGTGCAGAGGATAGAACAGGGAGCAAAGCACGCTGTGTCCCTGTTCTTGGGGGTTCCGGTTTGTAGTAGCAGATATGCTTATAAACTGCAAAGTTCGGGAAAAGGCCCACAGGATAAGCTGACCTGACTTCATAGACCCTGTGGGTGCCCAGAGCTCCCCAGTCCACCTTTGGGGACCCCAGCCCTGCCAGTAGGTGCAGCAACACTCGGTGATGTGAACCCAGTGATGGGGACAGCAAGCTGAGCCTCTCCCCCCACCAGACCCAACCGGACGTTCTGTTTGTGTGTCTTTTAGCATGTCGGAGCTCACTTGAATTAACTGTAAAGGATTAGCCTGATTCTTCTGCTGAAGAACGTTTTTTTTTTCCTTAATTATTTTTATTTGGTGTTATTTGAAGTAAGCGTGCCATTGACTAAAGCCTGCACATCTTGTTTATGCCTAGATTGTGTTTAAAATGGTATTCTCTGTAACACGATTTTTAGTTATTGATGACCTCTTTTATAATGACTTAGTCAGCTTCACTTGAATGATAGTATTGATAACAATATGTGGCTGACAATCTGTTTGCAGTAATACTCCAAAAGGCAAAAGGAAAGCATTTGTACACGCGTAGAAAATAGATACATTTGCTGGTTTTAAGAAAGCATGAAAATGGAGCATTTTAATCCTGATCTCACTTCCCGAGACACTTGCAGAGTGTTTTCATGTGGTCTTTCCTGCATTGTCCTCTGCAGAAGGTATCTCTACCTGCTTTTAATGACAAAATCTCTAAGATTTAAAGAGACAGGTGACTCTCCCTAGTAAGTAATGACAAAACCAGAACCAGAAGGGCAGGTGGGAAAAAAGAGGAGCATATACAGGCCCTTTGTACGGCAGAGTAATCTCCCTGAGCCTCAACTTCCTCATCTGTAAATGGGGATGATAACTGAGGGTGATGCCAGGGGTTCCAGGAGAATGTGTGTCACTGGCATGATGCCTGGTGTGTGCTGATAGATAGATGGTAGCTCTAAAGCAGGCAGGGCTGGCTCCTTGCCCGAAGCCCTCGGATCACTCACCCCCTGGTTTTCTGCTCTCTCTGCAGACGACCATTCTCGAGTGAGACTGCTGGTGCTGGATGGAGACCCACACTCCGACTATATCAACGCCAACTACATCGATGTGAGGCTCTCCGCGGGGCTGGGGGGCTGGGTTCTGGGTGGGCTGCAGCAGACTCAAATCTGTGACTCTCCCCCCAGCCAGTCCCCTAGACAGTGGCCCTCCTAGAGCAAGTCCACAGGGTCTGGCTCCTCCCTGTGACTCTTGTAACCCAAGTTGATTATCCATCTAAAGATGTACCCGTTTTCAGGCTGGCTAGAGTGGTCTGCTCTGTGGAGCCCAGGGCTGACAGCCTTGTTCATTCGCCCATTAATTCTTCAATTTTAAAAAAATTTTATTTATGTATTTGTTTGCTGTACTGGATCTTCGTTGCTGTGCAGAGGCTTTCTATAGATGCAGCAAGCAGGGGCTACTCTCTAGCTGTGGTTCAGGGGTTTCTCACTGCAGTGACTCTTGTTGCAGAGCCCAGGCTGTTGGGCTCACAGGCTTCAGTAGCTGTGATGCAGGGACTTACTTGCCCATGGCATGTGGATTGTTCCCAGACCAGATATCAAACCTGTGTCCCCTGCTTTAACAGATGAATTCTTAACTGCTATACCTCAGGGAAGTCCCATTAATTCTTGTTTGTCTGTGTGTGTGTTTGCCTATTCATTCATTCATTTGAAGGTACAGCCGTTTATGTAATGAAAATTTCAGAGTTGGATGCTTTGGGAACCAGAAAGCTAAAAATTCCATGGTCTCTACCTTCTAAAACCTTAGCGGGAAGATAAGCTGTGCACATCAATAATTCCAGGGCAAACCAGAAAGTGGGTGTCATAAGTTCAGATAAAATGCCTCAGGGATTCAGAGGTGGAGGGGAAAGTCACCCTTCCATCAGGAATGCGAAGTGAGATGTGAACCAAAGCTTTAAGCACAGGTAGAATTTAAAATCAAAGATGGGGGAGATGGGCCTCTGGCCAAAGCACTGCACAAGCTGCGATGTGGCAGAGGATATGGCACAGCAAAGTGTGAGGGGAGCAGAGACTCTGTAATGAGAATAGAGAAAAATAAGGTTGGCGCCGGATCATGGATGGTTTGTGATCAAACATGGGAAGTCGGACTTTATTTTGTAGGCAAGAGGAAGCTGTGGAAAGTGTTTGATCAAGGATGTGACCAGTTCAAAGCTGAGCTGTGGGATGGCTTATCTTTTACTGAGGTTAAGGCAGATGAGAGAGAAGAGGGTCTGGGATTAAGACCCCCAATTAGGAAAGGGGCCGCTTCAGTGTTTCAGAGAACATGGAGGAAGGGACTAAAAACAACAGGAGCCGAGACAGGTGTACATGGAAGTGAGCGAGTTTGTAAAAGGGAAGTGTGGTCACTGGGGCCAGAGAGACATCCCAGCAGGACTGATGCAAGCCAGGCTTCCCAGGGCCTCAGCTGGGAGGCCCAGGAACCTTGATGAAAGGCTCAGAGTTCGTCCGGGCCCTTCTGACTCCCAGGTGTTTTTATAGACAAGCGATACGGTACTGCGGCAGGCTTTAGAATTTCCCATAATCTAAGCTGAGCCAGATAATTCACTGATTCAACAAATATGCATTAAGCCTCACCTTAGACATTTACCTTTTGCCCTCTGATATATTCCATGTCTTTCCCCGTTCTGCTTTGCATTGCTGGTGTGTATGTGGGCAGAGGGAGGTCGGTGGGGGGGAGGCGTGGGTTAGAGAGAGGAGAGAGAGCTGACCCCTTTAAGGAACGTGCCATGGGAGACAGGAGGGTGAGAGGAAGGGAGAAACCATCGTATTTCTCCACCTCTTTTGCTTCCTGGGGTGGCAGCTCCAGCAGTGGCTCCAGCTTCATCCACCAGGACCACCAGGGTGGTCCAGCCTCAACAAGGTGGCCCCAGCTCCTGGGCTCTGGTGGCTTCTCTGTCTCCCATTATACCTGCTGGTTCTAGGGGTGGCCATAGCCTCTTGCTATTGCTGATCTCTGGGCGGCCCACTGTTCTCTGTTTTGCATCTGAGCTCCACCATCACCTGTATAACCAGTTCCCTGCACTGAATTCCCTCTGTCTGAAATGCCTGGTGTGGTCCCTAGATCCCCCTGCCCTGGACGCTGGCTAACAAAGGGCCTGGGTGTGGTCAGGAGCTGGGTCTGGAGCTTCCGTAGAGGTCTAGATAGACACAGCCTCTGTCACGAGCAGGTCATGGAAGGGAACAGAGGGTCAGTGGAGGGACAGAGAAGACACCAAGCATGGGCTTCCAGCACAGTGCTAGCAGTTCAGGGTTGGGGGGGACTGCCCCAGGTGTGTGGGCCTACTCTATACTCCAGCAGAGTCTCGATTCCCAGGGTCGCTATGGGGATGCCTGGCAGGATTCGCCCTAGGTAGCTATCGGGCTCACCCCTTGGCCCGAGTTTCCACCCAGCCAGAAATGCAGCCCTCCAAAGGGCTGACTGCCCATGCTGGAATCATTTATCCAGTTGGATCTTGACGATGCATTAAAACAACTCCATCTGGATAATGAGCTGAAAGGGCCAGCCCTGCCTAGGCCTCCAGACGCCACAGTTCCGGTGTCATCCCACTGGCAGGCCTGTCTCACACCCGAGGATGCACTGGCCACTTGAATCCGTTATAAATTACCAGTCTGGAAATAAATATCATATCCGGGTCCCCGGTAAGTAACAGATGCATGAGTACAGAGTGAGATAAATGCATTTTGGATGCAAACCTCTTTCCCATTGCTCACAGACAGATGGAGGCAGGCCCAGGCAGGTTTGCGGTTGATCTGTGTGCTGTGTAGGTGGGACTTCAATGAACTCAAAGTTCTTTTAAGGTTAGGAAGTTTCTGTACCAGCTCTTGGCAGATGCCCGGAGGAGCCCCGAATGAGCAGTCCATTTCCTTTTATCTCCAATTGCTAGAGTCTGGTCGTTGGCATGTTTTCTTTCAGGGGACCATATGGGTTCCAGGAGCCAGAGAGGCTCTCTGGACTCGGGCGCCATGTGTGGACAGGCCCGCAGCAGGCAGGCGTTCGTTCCATATGCATTTATCAAGGTGGTGGCCAAGGCAGACTTCTCCACTCTGGGGACACAGCCACGAGCCAGCCCATTCCAGCCCTGCCCTGCTGGAGCTCTCATTCAACCGGGCAAACAGACGGGAAGCATGTAAATAAACAAAGACTTTGGTGTTAAGTGCCCTGAAGACAAGTAAAGCAGAGAAAGCACTCCCCCCCCCCAAAAAAAAAACACGAAAAAGGTGTCAGGATGGACTGTCAGTGGACGTGACTGCTGTCCCAGCAGAAGCCTGGATGGGAGGGGAGAGCAAACCCCTGGGTTATGTGGGGACAGACACAGCTGACGCAGTCCCAGGGAAGGGCCAGCGCTAAGGCCTGTGGATGGAAACATGACAGCCAGCAAGCGTGGGGAGAGTGGGAGGAAAGCTAAGAATATTGCTTCAGGGATGAGATGGGAACCACAAGGGTGTTGGGATGGGCAAACCAGGCTTAAGAGGCCCGTTCAACCGCAGTGAGCTCACAGAGAACACTTCTCTGGCCTCCTTAGTTGAGTCCACTCCCCGGCGGGGCTCCCCAGAGCCCTAGATCTTTTCCTCAGTGGCCCTTATCTCAACTTGTTGACGTCTACAAGCTGCTTAGAACCTGAGCCCATATTCATCTGGTCCACTTTTGTATCTCTAGGGCCTTATACCGAGTAGTAGATGCTCAGTTAATACCTGTTGATTGAATATTGAAGGACCGAGTGACCAAACGAATGAACAAAATAGCGAACCCAAGTCATGGAATCTCCACAATTGAAGTGAATGCCTTGCTCAGAATTCCATCCCATTGATGTTGAAGTGCATCGTGAGTGAAGTGAGAGTGTTAGTCGCTCAGTCGTGTCCGACCCTTTTGCCAACCACATGGACTGTGCCCCGCCGGGATCCTCTGTCCTTGGAATTCTCCAGGCAAGAATACTGGAGTGCATAGCCTTTCCCTTCTCCAGGGGGTTTTTCTGACCCAGGGATCAAACCCAGGTCTCCTGCATTGCAGGCGGATTGTTTACCATCTGAGCCACCAGGGAAGCGCATTGGAATCGTCCAGATTCCATACATTTTGTCTTTTGCCTTTTGTCTGCCAACCGGGGCATTAAAGGAGTGCCCCAAGCTCACCTCAAAAGATGTGTTCATGTATGTATGCCACAACCATCCTTTGCTGAAAAAGCTGCACCCAGCTCTGGGTAGCCTATCCAATGGCCCAGAAAGAGAAAGTATTAAAAAAAAAAACTTACTGTAACATACATTATAAGGGTGTTGATTGGGCATCTCCCAAGCCCTGCAGGACAGCTCAGGAGGAGAATTCATTTGAAGTGCAGTGTGGGAAGCTGGGGACGTAGGGTACCTGGAAGGGCCTCAAGAGGGTCAGCTGGGAATGAGTCTGGAGACAAGGATGGAGACAGGTGATCAGTCCCACGCTAAAGCACCTGGACGTTATTATATAGGCAGCAGGGAGCCACTGCAGGCTTAAGTGGAGAAATAATAACAATAATAATAATCAGGTGGGCATTGGGACGTTTACCCTGGCAGGAAGCAGACGGGCTGTGGGACCAGACGGGAAGGTAGGAGGCAGGGAGGCCAGCATGAGGCCTTGGCCCAGATCAGGGAGGACGAGGGCTGGAAGAAGGAATGATGGTGGGGATGACAGAAGACCATGGACTTGAGAGACCCCGTCTTTCCACACTCCAGGGTACTATTTTGTAGTCCCAGACTTACTCTGGGAAAACTCCCAGAATCTGTTTCTCCTGTGATCCTGAAGATCACGGGCGGTCTTGACTGGGAGGAACAGAGCTCTCTGCCTCTGATTGTCCTCCCCACCTCTCACAGCTCAGAGAGGGCCTCAGTTACTACATCTGGACGGAGAGCAGAGAGAAGGGAATGATCAGAAGGATCTCAGAATCCCTCACGGCCAACGCAGACTTTGAATCGTGGCAGGCGCTCGATAAATGCTTTCCAGATACACAGTAAAATAATAATAGCAAGGGCGTATATGTTAAACTTTAGACTACTGCCTGACACATGGTAACGGCCATCTATTAACTCACTTAATCCTAACCGCAAGGCTATAATGTAAATGCTGTTATCCCCGTTTAACAGCAAAAATCAATTAAGGCCCAGGAGGTTAAGTAACCTGCCCCAGACCACACAGCCTGTAAGGAACAGAGCCAGGATTCACACCCAGGCTATTAAATTCAGAGTCAGCACATAACCACCATGCTATGCTGCTTTTCTTTCTGTTTTAACCATTTATTTTATTGAAGTTACTGCATTGGTGTTCATTTCCGCTGCACAGCACAGTGACTCAGTTGTACAGCTCTTTATGTTCTTTCATATTATTCTCCATTATAGTTGGTCACAGGGTATTGAATGTAGTTCCCTGTGTTCTACAGTGTGTATGTGTGCCCCATGGGCTGCAGCGGCCGGGTTCCTCTGCCCATGGAATTTTCCAGCCAAGAATAGTGGAGTGGGGTGCCATCTCCTCCTCCAGGGGGTCTTCCTGACCCAGGGATCAAACCCGCCTCTCCTGCATCTCCCGCACTGGCAGGCAGACTCTCTGCCACTCGCGCCTCCTATACAGTAGGACCTTGTTGTTTCTATATACATAAAGAAAAGTTTGCATCTGCTGAGCCCACTCTCCCAGTCCATCCTTCCCGCACGCCCTCCCCCTTGGCAACTACAGGTCTGTTCTCTGTGTCTGTGAGTCTGTTTCTGTCTTGTAGATGTGTTGGTTTGTATCTATTTTGGATTCCACATACGTGACATCATATAGTATTAGTCTTTCTCTGACTTACTTCAGGCCTCCCTTGTAGCTCAGCTGGTAAAGAATCCACCTGCAACGAGGGAGACCTGGGTTCAATCGCTGGGTTGGGAAGATCCCCTGGAGAAGGGTATGGCTACCCACTCCAGTATTCTGGCCTGGAGAACTCCACGGACTGTATAGTCCATGGGGTCGCAAAGAACCAGACAAGACTGAGCAACCTTCACTGACTTCACTTAGTATGATAATCTCTAGATCCATCAAAGTTGCTGCAAATGGCATTATTGTGTTCTTTTGTATGGCTAAGGGGTATTCCATTGTCTAAATGTATCCCATTTTCTTTATCCGTTCATCTGTCCACAGACATTGTTTCCGTGTCTTGGCTATTGTAAATAGTGCTGTTATGAACACAGGGTACATGTGTCTCTTTGAATTATAGCTTTGTCTGGATATGTGTCCAGGTGTGGGATTGCTGGATCATATGGCAACTCTATTTTTAGTTTTTTGAGGAACCTCCATACTGTTCTCCACAGTGGCTTGCTCCAGTTTACATTCCCATCAACAGTGTGGGACTGTTTCCTTTTCTCCACACCCTCTCTAGCATGTGTTACTTGTAGACTTTTTTAAGTGTAGACCATTCTGACTGGTGTGAGGTGTTGATTTGCATTTCTGTAATAATTATATGCCGCCATCCTGGTTGGTCTCTCTCAAGAGCTTGTTTATTGGGCATTCACTCTGGGTTTCACACTGTACTAGGCTCCACGAACAATTTTTTAAAACTTAGGAGGCAGTGTTTGTCCCCAAGAAGCTGACAACCTTCCTAAGAAGACAGGACCACTCATACAAAGAGTCTAGGTGGGCGGATTGATTCCTGGTGGTTAATCCAACCATTGTAGCCATGACGCTGGCCTTGGGTTGGGACTGACAGTTTATTTGTTCATTAAACTTTATGACTTGTGTTCTCCTGAGATTAAAAGCAGAATTTCAGGACTTTCCAACAACTTTCCACCAACAGGCTCCGTATTTGGCATCTATATCTGTTAGACATACCCATTCATTCATTTGTTTACTCATTTAGTCATTCAGTTATTACTGATTATGTTCAATGTCATGTATTAAATACAGATCTGTCTCCAAAACTTGAACTTCTACCCCATACGATACATTTCCTCTCTGCACCAAGAAAGGGGACCCTCCATGTAGTCCATGCCCAGACAGAAGAGAAAGTCATCCTCAACCTCTCCCCGATGATTAGGCTGATGAGGCACCAGAGTAACCCCGCATCAGAGCCCAGCAGGGTCTACTGAAGACCCTGAAATGTACAGGAAGATATCTCTGAATTAGAGAATGGCTTTGTCAGTCTCTGGGTCACACCCACCTGGGGCCCTCTCCGTGAAAGGAGCCTCCGTTCCAAGCCCAGCCCTGTGGCAGACAGGCAGTGCGGCAGCCTTCCCAGCTCTCTTTTTCTAATTGTTACTCACGCAAGGGGTCAGCAGTGCAATTGTTGTTTTCTCTCTGGTGCCCTCTGGGGCCTTGCCCAGTGTTCTGCATGGAATCATGGCTCGGGAAAGGCTTGGTGGTGGGTGATGTCCCACAGAAACCTGAAAATTCCTTCTCCACCTCTTTCTGGGTGTGCCTGGCCACAACTGATGCCCATCCAATCTTGGCTCCCAGTCCATGGCTCCAAGGCAAGCCTGTTTGGGGCCCCTCTCAAGGAACCATAAGAACAGCTAACATTTAGCAGTTGACTCAGCACTTTATGTGCATTAGCATATTTAATCTTCGCCACTTGTCTGGGAAATGTCTAATGCTAGCCTTATTTTGTTTATAAGGAAACCAAGCCTTGGAAAGGATAACTATTAGTACTGGGCCATTTGCAAGCTTAGACTAGAGGCCCTTCACTGTGCTTTTCTCTTCTCATCCAGGGGTACCATCGACCTCGGCACTACATCGCAACTCAAGGTAAGAGCTGAAAGGGCCCTTGCCTTACATGGGGGGAGTGGAATAAGCTTCCACCAGCCAAGACGTTACATAGGAGCAGGGCTGTAGAGGCTCCAGAGGCCTTTAGTTTGCCCATTTGTTTGTTTGGGAAGGAAGGAGGTGACAGGTTCAGCAGTGGAAGTGGGGGAGGGATGTAAGGGAGAAAGGAGGGAGGTATCACTGGGAAATGGTCAAGAGAGATTGGACCAAAAGCACTGGCCTCAGGCACATGCCATCAATACCCACCATCCCCAACTGGAGCTGATGGTGCCTTATCTCCTCAATGGCTGTACACCTGGAAGAGACAGGATGCCGACTCTCCTCGAAAGCAACTTACTAGGGTGTTATCAGATCTAAAAATTACTCTCCCTCTCAAACTGTTCTGGGAGGAAATCCTGTGGGTGATTATATATGTGGGCAATGACATATATAAAGATACCTACCCTTCATAGTGTTATCTACTAGGAAAACAAGTGAAAAATCTTCAGTGCCCAACAAATGTTAGATTAGTTAAATTGTGAAACTTCTATATTATGGAAAATTATGCAGCTATGACAAATTTCATGGTAAGAATTTTTAAGGGCATGGAGAAATACATGTAGTAGGTATAATGCTTCTTATAATAAATACATACATACATATTTATATAGAGAAGTGGCATTCCAAATTTTGTATCAAAAGGATGTATTACTCTTATAATTTTAAAAACAATGAAGGCCCAGGACATTAAAAGAGAAATTTCCAAGGAAATTGCTTTGGACTCTCAGATCCTATCTCCCATTTCTTTTTTCTTTTTTGCCCTGCTTTCTGCCCAGGCTCCAGGCAGATGCATTTGTCAAGCTGAGAATTGGGCCTCTTCCGTTTGTGTTCTCAGCATCTGACTCCTGGTGGCTCTTCTGCCCTCTAACCCCACCCTCACCTCAATTTCCTTCCCATCTCTCACTGAGGATCTAGAGCCCAATTTTTGAAAATTCCCTTAAGCTATGTTATTTACCCCGAATACAAGATGGTGGGTTGGTGGGAAAGTGGAGCCTCTGGGAGGAGTCTGAGCAGGAGGACAGTGAAGAGGAGAAGCTGCGGACATGCAGACCCTGCACGCTGGAGCGCGGCTGTTCTCATGCCCCAGTTTCAACTACTTGGGTGTCCGACAGAGAAGGCTGACCTCACTGTTATTCACCCATCCGGAGCCTTCACTGACCAGCCACAAGGGACAAGCCTCTTGTCTGTTTCCTGGCAGTTTCAGCCTTTGACCGTGTCCCGTTCTCTGTTGGCAGGTCCCATGCAGGAGACCGTAAAGGACTTCTGGAGAATGATCTGGCAGGAGAACTCGGCCAGCATCGTCATGGTCACAAACCTCGTGGAAGTGGGCAGGGTAAGCCCCTCCCATGGGTGCCTGGATAGAGGATGCTGGCTGGCGAGCCACTGCCCAGCATCTCTCTGTTCCAAGCGCCTCTCGTTTGCATTTCACCCTCATGGCCCCTACGAGGGAGAAACCCTCCCTCCTGTTCACACTCGAGGAATAAAGGTCTCTACCCTTCAAACCCCACCCCCACCCCTTTCCCCACCCTCACACTCTGCTGATGCCATCATCTCGTAGACTGAGGAAATCACAGCCATCAGATGTGAACTCTCATCTTCACACTGCAAAGCTGCATTCTACTCATGTCTACAACCATCTTCTCATTCTTCCCCTCTATTATTGGGCCGGACCTGGCTGTTTCTGTTGACCTTCAATGGTAGACTATTGGCTCTTTCTTACGGCCCAGCCTCATATGATAAATCCCAGTGCCCTGAATCACAGATTCCACTCAAAAATTTCTCATCCTTCCCCTCTCACTCGGAAAGTAATTTTTTCCCATTGCTAGATCATTTTCCTCTGCATGCAAACATCCTGAGTACCTTCCCCCTTAAAAATGGAAAACAGGCAAACAAAACTGCTTCCTCTTGTCCCTGCTTTTCCGCCCAACCCTGAAGACCCACACACAGGTTCTGCTTCTTCACTTCCGTTCTCTTCCACCCACTCCAATAGCTGTTTCCTCCATCCCAGCATCAGTCAGTGTCCCCAGCATCCTTCATGTCGACACATTCATGCCTCTTCTCATGGCACTCAGTCTCTCAGCAGCATCTGACCCTCTGTTCCTCGAAGCTTTGACATTCTTCAGGGTCCAGACCTTGGTCTCTCACTCTGTTCATCTTGACTCTCTCCTCTGTGGTCCTTAGCGACTCCTAGGGCTTAAAAATGGGACTGCTCTTGCCAGTTCGCTTTCATCTACTTGATGTGGTGTGGGTGGGCTGCTGGGTTTAAAGGCAGGGTGCACAGACGCTAGAATTAAGGAGGGCTCTTTACTTATCACATGCGCTAACTAAAGAGTGCGCAAAAAAATAAATAAATAAAGAGTGCGCAGGTAAGTTTGTGTTTTGGAAAGAACCAGATAATCCAGTAAAATTAAAGGAGTCCCAGCCTCCAAGATAATGGGCAGGGGGAGGATCTGGGCTGTCAGTTGTAATTCACGGCTGTGGACATCTCATGACCTAACAGGAGTTTAGGGCCAGAAGAGACTTTGTTCTTGAGCCCACTCTTATTGAGTCCATTCCCCAGTTTTACAGATGAGGGAACAGACCCCAAAGGGTGGAGTAACTGCCATAAAGTCATTTAGACAGAACCTAGCCACTGTCTCTTGACTATTGACTCTCATTGTAGAGGTCATGATCAAGACTGCTCCCCAGGGACTCTGGCCCAGGGAGCAGCTACTGTGGACCACACATCCAGCCCAGGATTTAAGAATTCGGGGGCACATTCTAGCCTGTTCTACAGATGTCCCCACTGGAGACAGATTCCCTTGATTATGAGTCTGATTTGATTGGGGGAAGGGACAGGAGAGCCCTCTCTTCACGGAGTTCCGAGAAGGAGCTGAGTTCTCTGCCAGACACGGGATATGCATTGTGTCACTTCACCCTCCCAGCAGACGTCCGGGACGATGTTCCTGGTCATTATTCAGATGGCCTGGCTTTGCGTCCTGGCTCCCCCACCCTTACTGACAGTTGATCCTGAGCCATTTTCTTGGGTTCCCTCTGCTTCCGATTCCTCATCTGTAAAACGAATAGGGCTAATGATATCTACTTCATCAGAGTATGGTGACCAGTCATTAAAGTAATCTGTGTAAAGCATTCATAGAAGACTTAGTCAGCAGGGCCAGAGAGGGTAAAAGCCATTAGACAGTGTTAGCTACCGTTTTCATCACAGGAAGCTGAGGCTCAGGGAGGTCTCAGGACTTCCTGGAAGCCTCACAGCTTCACAGCGTTAGAACAAACAGTGCGTCCATTTGCCTCCACACCCTGTGGCACTAAACCAGCATTTCCCTAAGTGGGTTCCATGGGCTGCTCGTCTGCAGGATGCTTAGCTAGCAGAGGGTTCCATGGTTAAATACGTTTGGGAAATGCTGTGGACTCTTCGCCCCTTTCGGAGAAAGTGCAAAGATGTTAGCGTTAGCACGTTCAAGCAGCTGAGCAGTCCTGTAGCAAAAGCGGCCTATTTAACTTTGTTTAATCCAGCATTTCCCAAACTCATTTGACCACAAAACCTGTTTTTGTTTGTTTTTGTTTCTTTTTTTTTTTTTTTTTTTTTTACCTAACACCTATCAGCACCCAGCGGGACACACTGTGGGAAATGCCACTCTGGGCCGCGCGGCGTCCCCTGGAATGGTAATACTTTTGTTCTTTTAAGGGGAAAACCATCTCTTTCTCCTCCCGCGGCATGTGACTCGCAGCCAGGTGTGGGAGTCGCTTGTTCACAGCGCCTGCACCCACGCGCGGGGCAGAGAGCAGTGGCAAATGTCTTCCTTCAGAGCCCAGCACCTGCCTTCCTTTGCCCAGCCACGAGCCTTTCTCCTTAAGGCCCACAAGCCCCACCTCATGTTAACGTCCCTCTCCTAGCCACGTCCGCTTCCGCCTCTGCACTAATTCCCACCTTTTATTTTCATCTCTGCTGATATTACTCAGCTGCCCCAGCCTATCACAGAAAGAGGGCTCTGCCAAGGGCAGAAAACTGGCCACGTGACTTTGGACGAGTCACCAAACCTCCCAGTTTGAGTGTGATGCTCACCTGTACCGTGGGGAGGGCTCGCCCAGACCTAGTTGATCTCTTAGTGTGATCATGGGTTTGAAAAGTACCAGGAACTCTGCCAAGGAAGGTACCCCATTTATTCCCCACACCTCCGGCTCTTCCGGTAGCCAGCTTGTCCCTGTGCATTTTGCCCCTCCCCAGCCCTCCCTGGCCAGCTGGGAGGGACTCCCTGGTGGCTCAGTTGGTAAGGAATCTGCCTGCAATGCAAGAGACAGCTTCAATCCCTGGTCAGGAAGATCCCCTGGAGAAGGGCATGGCAACCAACTCCAGTATTCTTGCCTGGAAAATCCTATGGATAGAGGAGCCTGGCAGGCTGCAGTCCATGGGATCACAAAGACTCGGACATGACTGAGCAACTTAACAGTTTCACTTGGCCAACTGGGAGCCCCTTGACTGCAAGTCCACTGAGGTTGCCCTTGAGTTTATTATGACGGGAAGGCCAGATGAGACGGCCACTCATACTTGGCATCCACTCACTCGTACTGTCCCTGTCCTTTCCTGCAGGTGAAGTGCGTGCGCTACTGGCCCGATGACACGGAGGTCTATGGAGACATTAAAGTCACCCTGATCGAAACAGAGCCCCTGGCGGAGTACGTCATCCGCACCTTCACCGTCCAGAAGGTGAGCGGCCCTGCAGCTGTGCACAGCCTGCCCCCACGCCAGCCAGCTTGTTTGCTCATTCAGGACTCGTGGTGACCGAGGGGCTGTTCTGCCCCCATCCTGTACTGGGCACCAGGGGGAGATCAGGAGTCAGCATAGATGTGGACCCTGCTCCAAAGGATCTCACCGCTAGTAGGAAGGACAAATGGAATTCACTAGATTAAGGAATAGAATAAGGACATATAGTGATAAAAGTCACAGAGGAAACATGCCAAGGTGGGAAACACAAATCCACGGGAGGATGAGGTGACCAGGGAGGGCTTCCCAAAGGCAAAGGCATTTAAGCAGACAATGAAGGGTGAGAACGAGCCAGCCAAGGGAAGAGCAGGAGAAATATTATCCCAGGCAGGGGGAGACTCATGCAGAGTCTGGAGGGGAAAGAAAATCTTGACATGTGCTTCTCAACTGGGGGCAACTCCATCCCACCAGTGTCTGGAATCATTTTAGTTATCAAAACCATAGTTGCCATTTTATAAAAACGCCAATATTGATGATCCAAGTGGCCACAGGACTGAGGATGCAAAAGCATTGGGATGTCAATGCTTTGAGAACTGTACACTAAGCCTAACTCCACTGCATATCCACGAGGGTAAACCATCATCCTGGTTTGCCCCAGGACCACCTGGCTGAAGCACTGAAAGTCCCATACCCTGGGAAACCCCTCAGTCCTGGGCAAACTTGACCAAGTCACTTAGTCACCGAATGCCAGCTGCCCGTTGCCTGCTCCCAAGGGGCATGGCTCCTGTACAGCTGAGGGCAACTCTGTGAAGCAGGGGTAACTGTGAGCTGTTCACAGCCAAGGTCAAGGGAGCTGGGGATGGTGCAGTGGCCCAGGAAGGAGCATCTGGGTGGGCACCAGCGCCTTCTACACAGCCTCCTGACTCACCCAACCATACCCATCCTCCACGTAGCAGCTGCCGTGATCCTCCCCAGGTGCCCATCTGGTGATGCCCTTCCCCTTCTGTGCTACCACCTGGGAATCCTTCCCACGGCTCCCCAGTGCCTCTGGGATGAGGTCCGACTATGGCTCCCCAGTGCCTCTAGGATAAAGTCTGGAGGTCTTAAAGTGGAATAAAAAGCCTTTCAGGATCGAACCCCCGCCTCACCTCCCATTCCCTAGGCCCTGCTGCTCATCATTGCCTGTCTTCCACTCTCCTCTGGAGCTGCTCTGGGCTGTTTGTGATTCTGTTCAGGTACTAGGCTCAGTCCTGTCCCTGGGCCTTTGCCCCAGCTGCTGCTTTGCCTCGGAATCCCTCCATCTCTTCGCTGTGTATTGCTTAGGCCTCAGTGTATCATAACATTAGAAGGACGGGCTGTGGAGCCAGACAGCCAGGCTTTAGATTGTAACTTTACAGCTTACTGGTTGTGCAACTTTGGACACATTCCTTAACCTTGCTTTAGCCCCACTTTCCTCATTCCTAAAATAGAGATGATGATATGAGGATTAAATGAATGAATACATTGAACTCATCAGAAGAGTAACAGGCACATAGTTGATGCTTCATAAACATCAGCTATATATTTTCACTGTTAATATGTTTCAAGACTCAGGTCAGGCACCCCCTCCTTCAGGAAGCCTTCTCTGATTTCTCCTCTCCCTAATGGGGTTACGCACTCCTTTCTGTACTTTAATGGAATTAAAGGTCCACTTTGGGGCCTGTCTCCCCCATTACACCATGCTCTGTTCCAGGGACAGGGACTATGGTTTTATTTCCACCTTCCTAGTGCCTAACACAAGGCTGGGCACAGATAACCCACCCTGACTATCTTGGAAAAATGACAATCAAACACCCTTCCTATTCAGCGCCTCTACTATCTGCAGGAGATAGCTAAGTAGAGAAAGGTGGTTGGGGGGCATTTGTCTGTGGACTAGTTGAGAACCGCCCTTTAGCCTGAAGCGGGAGGGGAGGGGGGGGATGGGAGCATGAGGCCCCACCGTCCTCATCAGCCAGAGAAGTTCTGCTTTGCTTTGTTTCACATTTTACCATCCCAAATAAGAATCTAGTTCATAAGAAGTCTGCCTTTCTGACTTTGAAAGTCATGGAGACTGGTAGACAAGACTGGAGAACTGAAGAACACCAGTCCTCTGACACCGAAAGGCCTCGTGTTCCCCTGCAAACAGCTTGAACTTGGAGTCAGAGGCTGCCATCTTTCTGAATCTGTTCTGCTGAATACAAGTCCCATAAACATTTATCAAAAGAGGGTCCTGTGGGCAAACAGCGTGGGTGTTATCAGAGCCCTTGGGAATTCAGCGCGTACGTTAGCGCAGCTCAGGCTCTGAGAAGTCCTGCCGCGGAGCGGTCAGTTTTACTGTATGTACTCCCAAGTTCCCGGATGTGGCAGATGCGGAATCCCTCCAACACCTATTAACCCTCAAAGGGCCTTATCCTCCCTGAGAGCAGGGAGGCTGGATGTGGCTGCTCGTGGCCTCGGGGCTCGCCGTGGGTGCTGGGTAGGGCGGGGACGGGGGCAGCAGCTGGAGGAACAGAGGCCCGTTCTCTCCTCAGAAAGGCTACCACGAGATCCGGGAGCTCCGGCTCTTCCACTTCACCAGCTGGCCCGACCACGGCGTCCCCTGCCCCCCCCCCGGCCGCCGGGGCTTCGTCCGCCAGGTCAAGTTCCTCAACCCCCCGGAAGCCGGGCCCATAGTGGTTCACTGCAGGTAAGTGAGAGACCCCCCAAAGCAGGGGGGCCTCTGCCGCTCTGCTGTCTCGGCGAGGGGTGCTCCAGTGGCCTTTATTCTCTGCTGTCTCGGCGAGGGGTGCTCCAGTGGTCTTTATTCTTTGCTTTAAGTGCACCCTGCCTGTGTCCCCTCTGTCCAGCCCTTTCTGATGAGACCAGGGTCCTGAGGTCTAAACAACCACAGTAATAGTAGCAGTAGCAGCTTGTCATTATTGCTGTTGCCCTGAGGGCACGGCCTTGGCACTGACAGCATCTGCTCCACACGCACTTCATCCACGTCACTTCATTTACTTCTCACCCAACCTTAAGAGGTGGCTGTGGTTATCATTCCCATTTCACAGATGAGAAAACCAAGGCACTGAGAAGGTAGATGTTTCGTTCGGGTCACACAGGTATGAAATGGCAGAACCAGGGTGTTAAACATTTTTCCCCAGATGCTCCCTTTCAGCTCCTTGGTATGGTGGTGGGGTGCCCCCTGGAAGTATGCTTTTCTTCATTTCTGTCATTTTAAAAATCAATTTCTGGCCTACAGGATCCTTCATAGAGAGAAAATGGACAGTGTCAGGTTTTACCTTATTATGGAAAAGGGATATTTTCAGCTCTGACCCAGAAAGTCACATTGGGAATGACAGGCACGTCTTAGAATCCTCCTGGATGGAGATGCAGTGTCGTGTCAAGGGCATCCGGAGTCAGAGGAGGGCAGATGTCCGGACCTGAAGGCCAGCGTGCCCGCTCCCTCTCTCCCAGCACTGCTCTTTTCCAGTGTGACCTTGGGCCCAGTCCATCTTTACAGACCCTGCATGCTCTTAACTGCATGCAGGTTACTTCTGCCCTGACAGTGCCCACGTCACTCAAGGTCTCGAGCCAGATCAAGGAGAGACGCACAGGCTACAGCTGTCTCAGAGCCCCTTTCTCAGGCGGTCTCCTTGTGCCTTTATCACAGCAGCAGAGCGTGAGTCAGAAACCCCATTTCGCAGATGAGGCCGCTGAAGATACTGATCACCCTCAGACTCTGAGCATTCTGCGTATCTCTCTGCTTTACATCTCATGACAGTCCAAGGGCAGTAAAATGTTCACCCTCAAAGGTTGGATGGCATCATTGACTCAATGGACATGAATTTGAGCAAGCTCCGGAAGACGGTGAAGGACAGGGAAGCCTGGCTTGCTGCAGTCCATGGGGTCACAAAGAGTCAGACACACCTGGGCGCCTGAACAAGTCCCATATCCCAGAGAGCAGCCAGAGCAGGCATAAGGAAGAGAGGGAGACAGTGGCAAGTGTTTATCAGGCCCTCCTTGCATGATGCCACATGTCTGTGTCTCCATAGCAACCCACCCTGTCACACCTGAGCCGGGTGGTACCCAGTCCCGAGGCTGTCCTGAAGATTAGATGGGTTGGCCAACATATACTTTGTGGGCTTCCCTGATGGCTCCGATGGTAAAAACTCTGCCTACAGTTCAGGAGACCTAGGTTCGATCCCTGGGTTGGGAAGATCCCCTGGAGAAGGAAATGGCTACCCACTCCAGTATACTTGCCTGGAGAATTCCATGGACAGAGGAGCCTGGTGGGCTACAGTCCACGGGGTCGCAAAGAGTCGGACATGACTGAGCAACTAACACACGCTGAGTGATACATTATGTACCTAAGAGAATTCCAGACATACAGTAAGCACTTAAAAATATTAGTCTTCTCTGCTTCTCCGTGGTGTCCCCTCCCCAGACTATTAATCCTTCAGGGAAAGAACCATGTCTGACTCATCTCTGCATCACTGCTCCTGAGCCCAGCATCCAGTGCTCAATAAATATTTGTTGACTAGAAGTAGCAACCGTTTATGAGAAATGGCTGTGTAGCCAGGTACAGGATGAAGCAATTTGCACGTATTGTGCTGTATCAACATAATTTCATGCAATTTACATGGATTGTGCTATTAACACTATTATTATCAGCCTCGTTCTATGGATGAGGGTATTGAAACCCAGAGAGATTAAGTCATTTACTCAAGGTCACACAGCTAGTAAGTGGTCAAGTCAGGATTTGATCCGAAGGGTCTGACCCCAAATAGTAAGCGCTTAATTGCTGTGTGAAGCTGAAATGAACAGATCAGTTCTCCCAAGCACCCCGTAGGAAGGAGTGTTACATGTGAGAAAACTAAGGCTCATAGAAACCAGGCAGCTTGTTCAAAAGAGAGCCGAGGCTCAGTTTAGTCACTTGCTCAGGATCTCCCACCAACACTGGGATTCTGTCTGAATCCCAGACAGTGCATTCTGTCTGACCTGTGCAG
>NW_011495059.1:2133374-2134573 GCF_000754665.1 Bison bison bison
TGGCCCCACCCCAGGGATCCTAACGCAGGCCCCTGTCCTCTCTTGCAGTGCTGGAGCCGGAAGGACCGGCTGCTTCATCGCCATCGACACCATGCTCGACATGGCCGAGAACGAAGGGGTGGTGGACATCTTCAACTGCGTGCGTGAGCTCCGGGCCCAGAGGGTCAACCTGGTGCAGACAGAGGTGAGTCCTGGGGCGGAGGCTGGCCTGGTCACCCACAGCCCTGGCCACCCACAGCCCTGGCCAAGGAGGAGCCAGGGCTGGAGGCATCCTACAGAAAGAGACCTGGGCATGGGAGAAACAGGAGGGGCTGGATACATGGCTGGCTATGGTGAGACCATCACAGAAGCTAGGACAACCCTGCCAGCCTGAGGTCCCCCAGGTCAAGGACTCCCACTAGTGAGGGAGGTGCTGGGGGCCCCATCTCCAAGGGCGTCTAAGCAGTGACTGAATGGCAAGTGTCAGGCATTCTCTGAATAGAGTCCCTGCCTTGGATGAAGGAGGAGAGCGAGAAGGAAAGGACTGGGATTGACTGAACGCTTACTGTGTGCTGAGTATCCTGTGAGGCCGTGCAGGAATGGCTCCGTCGGTAGAGTCAGTGAGTTCCTGAGCCAGGCTCCAAGGACTCCAAGAGAGAGAACACACAACCCCTGCCCACAAGGGAGGGGCAGGCCTCCAGGGGTCCAGATGGAGAGTCCCAGATGTGAGGGACAGGGAAGGGGTTCATCTTTATTGCCAAGCTCCTACTTTGTGCCAGGCATCACCCCAGGTCCTCTGTATTCAGGGTATTATTTAGCTCCTGCTAGTACCCCGATTTTATAGATGAAGAAACTGAGAAATGGTGTCGCCAAAGCTTCACATAGCCACATAGTGGTAGGACTTGGGACCCGGTGACCCCAAGGCCCATGTGCTTTCCCCTGAACCACACTCCTGGAAGCCCTGGTCTCCCCATCTTCTGGTTCTAATGCAGCTGGAGGTGCCCAGGCAGCACAGCTGGGGCAGACAGCTGCATCCATCATCTGCCTGCCTGAAGAATTCCCCCCACGGCCCTGGGCCTGGCCGGTCACCACTGGCTCTGCAGGCATTCTCCTCACTTACAGGCTGTTAGACCCTAGGACCCTGCTGCGGCCTCCGAGCCAGCTCCCACAGGCTGGGCTGCAGGCTGCTAAAGCCAAGAGGCTGCTTTATCTGTTCCGAG
>NW_011495059.1:2134673-2136045 GCF_000754665.1 Bison bison bison
GAGGTTCATGCATGTGGAAGGCAGTCTGCTGCCTGGCGTTAGATGCATCGTGGTCTTTGCTGTCAGGTAGAGGAGACAGACGTTCTAATAAGAGCATCATGATGCCTCTGGTAAACATTTCATATGAAGAGATGGGCCGAGTCCTACAGAAGAGTCACTCAACAAATGTTTGTTAGGGGCCTGGAAGTAAAAGCACCAGCTTCTGCCTGGTGGGCTTGGAGCAGACTCTCCCGAGGGAATGAGACCTTGAAGGCGTAGAGAAGGGGGATGGTGTCCAGGAGGATTGGAGCAGGTGCAAAGAGCTGGGCTGGCAGAGGGGGGTGACCTGCGCTTCCCGAGCAGAGCCTGAGGCCAAAAGTGGAGCGCCAGTGGTTTAGCTGGGGGCTGATCCCAAGGCTCCCGGGTCAGCGAGTGAGGAAGTGAAAGACGGGCTCGTTAACATTGCAGAAGTATTTTACAAGCTGTTTGACCCTGTGGACAGCTGGAGCCCAGTCGTGCCGGGGGAACTCGGAGATGGTGAGGAGCAGCTCTTCAGGTCTCCCACCCAAGAGACAGGGAATGCAGGCGTTCACCCCCAAGTCTCCACCTGGCATTGCTTGAGGCCTCCTTCCCAGGGCAGGAACTGTTCAGGTCTGCTGGCTTGCCCTGCACGCACAGCCCAGGCGTGCCCTCCAGGGCCAGAAATAAAGGCCCTCGGCATGAACCTTGGAGGATTTGCAGTGAGCAGCCTTCAACAGGGAGAGGTGAAAGGGTGGGCCACGGGCTGGACACAATTAGCCCCTTTCCAGAAGTTTCTAATTTTACACAGGCACTCTTACACAGGGAGCAAAACTCAGCAGAGCTCAGAGAGCTACCAAGAAACACAGCTACTTGGCCCTTTAGGTCGTAGGGTAGAAAACAGTGATTCTGGAGCACCCCAGTGAATCACGCCCACCCTTGAGAGGCGCAGGGTGGACTACGGACAGCAAGCTCCAGGCCCCGCTTCTCCCCCGGTACCCTGACTCTGCCCGCTCCACCTGGCAGGAACAGTATGTGTTTGTGCACGACGCCATCCTGGAAGCGTGTCTCTGTGGCAACACGGCCATCCCGGTGTGCGAGTTCCGCTCCCTCTACTACAACATCAGCAGGCTGGACCCCCAGACCAACTCCAGCCAGATCAAAGACGAATTTCAGGTATGAGCACATCCCAGGCTCCGTGACCCAGCCAGCTTCAGTGCCATTGAGCACAGTCCCGGGACTTTCCTTGCAGGAACGGCTGTGTCTGTATCCTTCCCGTGTCTGCAGCTGAGAAGGAATTTCAGAACAGAAAATGCACAGCCATGAGCAACTACTCCCCGGCTGGTCACTCAGTGACTGCTGACACCTGGTTATT
>NW_011495059.1:2136616-2137341 GCF_000754665.1 Bison bison bison
CTCTCCAGCATTTATTGCTTGTAGACTTTTGGATATCAGCCATTCTGACTGGCGTGAAATGGTACCTCATAGTGGTTTTGATTTGCATTTCTCTGATAATGAGTGATGTTGAGCATCTTTTCATGTGTTTGTTAGCCATCTGTATGTCTTCTTTGGAGAAATGTCTATTTAGTTCTTTGGCCCATTTTTTGATTGGGTCATTTATTTTTCTGGAGTTGAGCTATAGGAGTTGCTTGTATATTTTTGAGATTAGTTGTTTGTCAGTTGCTTCATTTGCTATTATTTTCTCCCATTCTGAAGGCTGCCTTTTCACCTTGCTAATAGTTCCCTTTGTTGTGCAGAAGCTTTTAAGTTTAATTAGGTCCCATTTGTTTATTTTTGCTTTTATTTCCAATATTCTGGGAGGTGGGTCATAGAGGATCCTGCTGTGATGTATGTCAGAGAGTGTTTTGCCTGTGTTCTCCTCTAGGAGTTTTATAGTTTCTGGTCTTACGTTGAGATCTTTAATCCATTTTGAGTTTATTTTTGTGTATGGTGTTAGAAAGTGTTCTAGTTTCATTCTTTTACACGTGGTTGACCAGATTTCCCAGCACCACTTGTTAAAGAGATTGTCTTTAATCCATTGTATATTCTTGCCTCCTTTGTCAAAGATAATGTGTCCATATGTGTGTGGATTTATCTCTGGGCTTTCTATTTTGTTCCATTGATCAATATTTCTGTCTTTG
>NW_011495059.1:2137441-2137598 GCF_000754665.1 Bison bison bison
CCCACCCTCTCCCTCTCCCACAGAGTCCATAAGACTGATCTATACATCAGTGTCTCTTTTGCTATCTAGTACACAGGGTTATTGTTACCATCTTTCTAAATTCCATATATATGCGTTAGTATACTGTATTGGTGTTTTTCTTTCTGGCTTACTTCAC
>NW_011495059.1:2137698-2144508 GCF_000754665.1 Bison bison bison
TATTTTTGCTTTTATTTCCAATATTCTGGGAGGTGGGTCATAGAGGATCCTGCTGTGATGTATGTCAGAGAGTGTTTTGCCTGTGTTCTCCTCTAGGAGTTTTATAGTTTCTGGTCTTACGTTGAGATCTTTAATCCATTTTGAGTTTATTTTTGTGTATGGTGTTAGAAAGTGTTCTAGTTTCATTCTTTTACACGTGGTTGACCAGATTTCCCAGCACCACTTGTTAAAGAGATTGTCTTTAATCCATTGTATATTCTTGCCTCCTTTGTCAAAGATAATGTGTCCATATGTGTGTGGATTTATCTCTGGGCTTTCTATTTTGTTCCATTGATCAATATTTCTGTCTTTGTGCCAGCAACAGAAAGAATAAAATACTTAGGAATATATCTACCTAAAGAAACTAAAGACCTATATATAGAAAACTATAAAACACTGGTGAAAGAAATCAAAGAGGACACTAATAGATGGAGAAATATACCATGTTCATGGATTGGAGAATCAATATAGTGAAAATGAGTATACTACCCAAAACAATTTATAGATTCAATGCAATCCCTATCAAGCTATCAACGGTGTTCTTCACAGAGCTAGAACAAATAATTTCACAATTTGTATGGAAATACAAAAAACCTCGAATAGCCAAAGCTATCTTGAGAAAGAAGAATGGAACTAGAGGAATCAACCTACCTGACTTCAGGCTCTATTACAAAGCCACAGTTATCTTTTTTTTTTTTAATTAAAAAACACTGTGTTCTGGAACTAAGGTCTTACTTAGTTCTAGTCCAGGTTGTGGGTGGAGACACACAGGTGTGAATTTCATGCTCTTTCATCCCTGGAAGGACTCAGGTTGTCTCAATGTTTCTGTACAACTGGAACATGTCCTCGATCCTCACAATTCAAAAGTGGAGTCTCGAGACGAGTGGCATCAGCTTCACCTGGGAGCTTGTTAGAGACGCAGAATCTTGGGTCCCATCCTGCCCAACCAAACGAGAGTCTGTGATTTAACATGCCTCCAGGTGACTCAGATGCACATCAGACTTTGCAAAGCATCACCTGAGGGCACAGCTCAGGCAGAGCAGATGCCCCTTGGAGCCCAGGATGGTGGCAGCTTCGGTCTGGAGGCCTGGACTTGAATCACTGAGTGAGGCAAAACCAGAGCCCAGCCCATTGTCCTGAGGTCAGTGTCAGGGTCGTGTCTGGGCAACAGGAGCTGAGAACAGGCAGGGGGAACAGGGACACTTCAGGACTAAAGGGGCCAACGCGGGTCCCTGGTTCCGTGGGCAGACACCCCAGCCAGGCCAGTGTCTAGTGCTACTTCCAACAGGTAGACTCGGTTGATTCCAAGTAGAGACTGAGCACTGAGGGGGGAACAGGGGAGCACTCAGAGCCCCGATGTTCACAGAGCATCTAGTCTGTTGGTTGGGGCTGTTCAGTTCTGGTCCCACACTTGCTGGACTTACTCTGCCAAACACAAGCCCTGAAATTTTGTACACATGCTGGAGCTCTCTCCCAGGGGGTCCCTCACCCATCCTGGGCAACTCATCTAAGCATCCTTCCATTCTCACACATTCTGTCTTAGGGGCATGCTGGCAAAATCCCTCCCCTCAGTCTGTGACACTTCAAGTGAGGCTTAAAAGTCATTACGGGATTCCCTACCCCCATGCCCCGCCTTGTGACCTCTGTTCCACGCAGGATGGCTGAGAGGAGTAACTTAGGTCAAATGATGGGCAGGTGTTCAGAGACTGGGTCTGAGCCCCCACGAGCGTATGCCATCCCTATAATTTTGGCCCTGCAGAGGCGTCCCCTAGACCCTGGCAGAGGCTCTCAGCCCCAGGGCCCGGATCAGGCAGCAGGAGATGACAGCGTCACCACGGACGAGAACAGTTCTGGGAAAGGGTCTGGAGGGCAGGCTTGGAGGATTGATGGAGGGAAGTCAGGCTGAGTTTGTTCAAGGGAGACTGTCTAAGCCACGCCTGCCGATCTGCCTCTGCACCCTTCAGACCCTCAACATCGTGACTCCTCGCGTCCGGCCCGAGGACTGCAGCATCGGACTGCTGCCCCGGAACCATGATAAGAATCGGAGCATGGACGTCCTGCCTCTGGACCGCTGTCTGCCCTTCCTCATCTCGGTGGATGGAGAATCCAGCAACTACATCAACGCCGCACTGATGGACGTAAGCTGAGCCCTGCCGGGGAAAGCTCCTGGCTGCATTCCCGGGAAAAGCTTCTTCCCAAGGGGGAGGCCACTGCAGCCTGGGAGGATGGGCCCTGACTCCCCCTCTACTCCCCGCCCCGACTCCAGTCAGCCTCTCCCTCTGATCTCGTTGGTCCCAAAGACATTTCTCCCCCTGAAGGCTCTGGTACAAACCTGTATCTAAGCACTGTGCTTTTAATTGCTTTGTATTTATAAAGATCCTGGAAAGAATAGATCAAAAGCTTAAAGTGAGTCCCATGACATTACAGTGAGGCTACAGACCTGACCAGTCCCCCTTCCTGCTACCTACAAGCGGACTGTCAGCCTGAAGTTCAGTTCAAGAAACATTCTGCGTGCCAGCCAGGTTCCTACTGTTCTGTTAGCGGCTCTGCCTTCTGCTTTCTCAGCGTCAAGTCCCAGAAGGCCTGGTTTGGGATGAGGGGTCGTGTTCCTCCCCGAGAGGGTCCGTGCTCCTGACTCGAACACACCTCTCTGGGGTACTCCAGCTACTTCCGGCTGTCACCCCTCCAGTTCTGGGTGTACAGATGTTTGTAGCAGGAAGGAAGCGTGTATCATCTGATCTTGTCCACACACTTTCCAGCAAAGGAAACTGAGGCCAGAGAGAGAGAGACTTGCTCAAAGACTCCCAGAGCACTAGTCACAAAGCTGGAACCTAGGACTCCTATCTTACATTTTAGAATTTATTCCTTGAGCCTCCCCTCAGTTTGCTTGATCCAGAAAGACACAGACATCTCGCCTCCCAAGATTGCAGACCAAGAACAACATAAGCCTTCCAGGCCCTTCTCCCCATCTATGCCTGAAATCAAGTCCATCCAGCCCACATGAACCTCCATCTTACTTAGAACAGGAAGGAACATGGGGTACTTTCTCCTGAGGTCAAGGCCAACCAACTCTCTGACCCCCTGATTCTCTGGAACTTTCTCCCCAAGCATCCTAAATGTTGGAAGCAGAGGGATGACTAGAAGTCAGTGCCTATCTCAGCTCTGGGGGGCCTTCCCTGGCCTGTGCCCATAGGGTGCCCAAGTCCTCCATGGAAACATGGCTCTGGGTCCAGAAGCAAGAAGTCTTGCTTTCTTGATCAGTAAAACGGATGGATGTGGAGGGAAGACCTCTGGCTTTAGCTTGGAGTCTTCTGAGATCAGTTATATGTGTGTGTGTGTGTGTCTGTGTGTGCATGTGCGTGCGTGCACGTGTGCAGATGTGTGTGTGTATGTGGTGAGAGATGGGGTCTGGGGTGCACCCACACTTCTGAGCTCTTCCCAGCTTTGTCTCCCACTTGTCCCAACTCCCCCTCCCTGCCTTCCTCTTCCAAGAATCAAGCACGCTCCTGGCCTCTGCTTAGGAGGTTAGATGCCGCCCAGAGTCAAATGCCTTCTGCCAGGCTCTGATGCTGATTGTATTCTCTTTGCCCACAGGGCATTTCTCTTGTGAGCCATCACTGGGGTCTTTGCCTTTCTTACAGGAAAAAAAAAAAGTCCTTATCTGTATTCCAGCACAGTCTGTGCATTATCTGGTAACCATGGCAGCTTTGCTCCTAGCAGAAAAATATGAAGTCCTCTGGGTTAATTTTTAATGTTTCCCCTGGTAAAGGATGATGTTATCCATGAAATGGATTGCCGGCTGATCCCCGAAACCCGGCAGGAGCACGGATCTCGAACATATTTTCAGATAAGGCTTTGTCAGGCGTGCTGGCCTAATAGAGCGTTTATCACAGAGACAGGGAGAAAGGAAAGAAAACCAGCATTCACTGAGTGTTGGGCAGCACGTCAGACCCTGGATGTAGACTGTCTCGTCCTGTATCTGGGTATGATTGTCCCCGTTTTTCCAGAAGAGGTAGTGAAGGTCGGAGAATTTCCATGACTATCTGCAGGTCAGCTGGCTCAGAAAGGGTGGAGCCAGGGGTCTGAACCCCAAGACTTTCGACTCTCAAAGCCTAGATTCTTTCTCATGTCTCGAAACGTCTGCAGACCAGCTGTCTGCAGCTGGAGCCTGGCTTTGGGGGAAACTCCGTATTCATTTCTCCTAGATTCAGTTCTCCTAGACCCACTGGTAGGAGAAGGCCCTTGGGGACAAGACCCCACAGTGCGTCTATGGCATCCACAGCTTCAAGGCATTTCTTTGCTCCCAGGAGACGACAGAACAATAGAAAATGCTCTAAGTGTCCTATGTAGCAGAGGTTTTTGCCAGAGATTTTTTCCTGGTTGCAGTGTGCAAACTCTTTCCCTCACCATCCTCCTGCTGGTTTGTAACTCCACAGAAAACAGGCACAGACCATGGTTCAAGACAGCTTGCTGAGAATGTGGGTTACTTCTCAGGTTCTACAAACCATTAACCAAGCAGAGACACTCCCCAATCTTTTCAGACACCTTCTTACAGATACTGCAATGAATAGCACCCAGGTAACGCTTCAGATGTAGTCCAGACTCACCCAGTCCGTTTTCTGTGGGCCTCGGTTCCCCAGCTGTAACCCAGGACCGTTTATTCAGTTGTTTCTGGACCTGTACTGGGCATCCAGTGTGTTGGCCTCGAAACTGAAGCCAAGGATGGAGAACCGAGTAAGGGATGTTCCCGCCCACCGGCGGGCTCATAGCTGGCTCATTGCTGCTCTTTTCATCTGCATATCTGTTCAGCCTGCACCACAGTCATGCCTCTGGAGTTATGAATCCCATCTTCCAGTTGAAGAACCTGAGATCTGGAGCGATCTAATAGCTTGCCAGTGCACAGCACTGATTTTAAAAAGTCACTCTCTAAATGCGCGTGAATGAATGAATGGCTGGCCGGATAAATGTATGAATGGGTGGTTTATAATGTGCAACTGGCAAAGCTGGGTTTGAACCTGGTCTGCCTGATTCTAAAACCTGGGCACTTTCACCACCCCATTGGCTCACAGAACACCATGCCCACCTTCTGCCAGGCCACCTCAGCCCTCATTCAAGCCTTGGGCAGAAGTGAGCCTCTTGAACCATAAGCCCCTTCAGGAGGCTCTCTGGACTGAGCCACGGTCCCCTCCAGCACTGTGGGCACAGGGGCACAAAATATCCCTTTTATCCCAGGAAGTGTCTTGGCCAGCAGAGCAAATATGCATCCAGGATCTTTCATATTGTAATGTTGATTCTTTGCTGAGCTCCAAGACATAAATAATTTATTTGGAAAATCCCCCTCCCAAGTGACACCTTGCCAATGAAATGTCTGAGTTGGGAAGAGAATGAGTTCATTACGAGAAGGTCCCCTTTGCCACCAGGGCACCCAGAGATAAGAACAGGCGGGGGCTTTGTGTCATCTCTCTGGCAGACTCAGGGGCCTCTGGCAGCCTCCTGGGCCACCTTCTTGTCAGAACATTGCTGAAGGGTGTATATTTCACGAGGCCTGTGTCGTTCTTTTCAGAGCCACAAGCAGCCTGCCGCCTTCGTGGTCACACAACACCCTCTCCCCAACACCGTGGCAGACTTCTGGAGGCTGGTGTTCGATTATAACTGCTCCTCTGTGGTGATGCTGAATGAGCTGGATACTGCCCAGGTAAGAGAACGCCTGGCCCGGCCTGGCCCTGGGTGCTCAGGTGTGTTAGGGCAGCCGCGCCCAAGGATTGGAGGGACAGCCCTCTGCTGCCTCTGCCCAACCCAGGTGCCCCTCCAGTGGGCACTGTCTGGCAGGGAGCACCAAGCCAGTCTGCTCAACTTCTGGTAGATGCAGGGGGATCCCCTGCCAGGCCCCCCATTTCCAGCAGTGACTCCCCCTGCCTATGGGCTTTATCCAGCCCCCAAGCTTCCCAGGACCAGACTCTGTTGCTCCACCCTCCCCGGCGCTGGTTAGAGCCTTGCTCCAAATCACGTAGAGCGCGCAGAAAAGGCTACCCCCTCCCCCAGCTCTGAGCACCTCCAGGGCTGCAGACTAGCTGACTCCTGGCCGCACTCAACCACTCCCCTGCTCTCTGATGCGGCCTGACAGAGCCTGGGGCCTGAACCATGGACCCTTTACCCCGATCACCCCACCGAGGCCTGGCTTTGTCCTGGGTGAGCCTTGTGTCCCAGCAGCCTCCGTGTCTTAGCTCCCCTGCGTGTGTCAGCTGCGAGCACAGTGTGCCTCCAGCACATATCTGTACTTGGGACGTCAGCCACGGGTTGTGGGGCAGCTTCTGGGGCTCACACCCCAATGGCAGGGCAGCCATTTCTGGGTGGAGGCGGTGATGGCCTTTGAGGGTTTTCAAAAGCAATCCCATCCCCTTACTCTTGTCTCAAAAGAGCGCAGAGTAACTCAGAGGGCTCCCTATGAGCACTCGCCTTGGGCAGGCCTGGTGTGGGGAGAGGGAAAAAATGAGCCTGTGCTGTGGTCTCAGCCCTCCAGGAGCTCACAGTCCCGCTGCAGAGAGAGATGAGCAAACTGTCCCCACCTCGTGTGGCAGCAATCTAATAGAGGTCAGCCGCCTAGTGCCTTGCTGGCCGGGAACAAGGAGCAATTAATTCTGCCCAGAGGGTGAGGGAAGACTTCAGAAGGAAGGTGACTTTGGCCTTGAAGAAGGCAGCAGAGATCCGGCGTGTGGGGGATGAAGTCGCCAGGAAAGGGTGTTCCTAGCGGCGGGACAGCAAGGGCAAAGG
>NW_011495059.1:2144657-2168495 GCF_000754665.1 Bison bison bison
CTGTCTGCAGGACGGCTTCGGGGGCAGCGTAGCAGGGCAGGGGGGTATGTCAGGAGGAGACGAGGGTGGTGATGCTGAAAAATAGAGCCAGGCCAGCTTGCAGAAGGCTGCCCTTGCGGTGGGGGTCTTGGCCTGCAGCATGGTAAACATCAGACTATTACTCCATAAGCAATAGCATCCTTTCTGAGAATGGAAGTTTTCATGCACGCCCAACCTTAGAAACAGGTACGACCCAGTGAAGCAGGGGTGGGGTCTGGAGCTCCACCCACACCAGTCTTTGGGCTTCCTGATGCCCAATCAGGAACGTTGGCCACGCTGGCGCTTTTGTGGAGCCCCTGGTATGCCTTGGAGCACAAGTGGAAAGTCCTTGCTGTGCAGGGAGGAGAGACACCACAGAGTTTAACCAGGCATGGGGTGGAGGCAGAACTTCTTGTTAGAAAACAGGACCTGGGGAAAACCTGGAGACCAGGAGACTGAGGAGGGGATGGTTGTAAATGTGCAGAAGATGCAGGGGTTGACCTGAACTGAGGAAGTGGCTGGGACGAGGCAGGAGAATTAGGGTTGGATGTGGAGAGGTTTCCAGGGTTGAGGTCTACAGGTCTGGGGAGCTGTTGGTGAGAGAGAGCCATGAGAAGTCATGGTGGTGACGGGGGTTCTAGCGTGGGCCTCAAGCCTCTTGGATGAGACTGGCCAAGATGGGGAAGGTGGGGAGGGTGGGAGAGGCAGCAGGAAGCTTGGGGAGACCCGGAGGGAAGCTGATTACAACTTGAACAGCTCAGAAGTTAGGGGTGTCAATCATCCATGCAGTCAAAAATTCACTTACAATTTATAGTCAGTCCTCCAAGAACAGGGTTCCTCTGTGATGCAGCTCCTCCATCTTCACGGTTACTCCAAATCCATGGTTACTCTGTATCCGAGGTTCCTCCATATCCGCTATTCCACATCCCGTGGATTCAACCAACTGTGGATCCTTTCTGTGTGTGCTCAGTCGGGTCTGACTCTGGGACCCTATGGACTGTAGATCCTGTAGCACCATATTATTTACTGTTGAAAAAAAATCTGCATAAAAATGGACCTGTGCCGTTTAGACCCGTGTTGCTCAAGGGTCAACTGTAGGAGGGGACAGAGTTGAGCACAACTTGGGATGTGCATGTAGGAGTCATTCCTTCAGGACAGCATCCATTCGTTCCGTCCACATCTGTCGAGGAGCTGCTATTTGCCAGAAGCTATTCTTGGTGCTTGGATTAACATGACAGAGAAAGCAAAACAGAAAATGCCCATCTCTTGTGCAACTTGTATTCTAAAGCAGGGGAATAAATAGCAAGCACTCTGTAACGGCCTTAATTATATGTTACAGGTAACAAGTGTGTGGAAAAAGAAAGATAAGAGGGCAGGGATGAGGCTGGTCTGGGGCACGGGCCACACCTGTAATTGTGTGATGAAGGTGGGCTGCATTGAGGAGGTCACAGCTGAGCACAGAGCTCAAGGAGGTACAAGAATGCACCCCCGTGCCCATCTCAGGGAAGAGCACCCCAAGCAGGGGGACGACCCACACCAGGGGTGTACGGTGGAGGGGCAGACGAGGCCACTGCGCCTGGGGCAGCGCAGCAGCCGGCGACAGAGACACAGCAGGGCCAGGTCCTGGGGGCCCTGGCGGGCTGGGGCCACAGGAAGGATTTGTATGTTTACTCTGAGAGAAATGGGAAGCCATCAACAGGTCCTGCGCGGAGGAGGGACTTGAAAAAGTAATTTGACTTTTTAACACAGCTTCCCTGTGGCTACTGTGGTGAAAGTTGCCAGAAAGGGGGAGGGTGGCTGCTAAGAGTGGAAGCAGAGGACAGGAGGCCCCTGCAGTCCTCCAGGGGAGAGGTGATGCTGGCTTGAGCCTAGGTGGTAGCAGCGGAGTGGATTCTGGGTATATCCTGAACGTAAGCCCAACAAAATATCCTGCTGGATTGAATAGGGAATGTGAGAGAGAGAGAGAGGAAGCAAGGATGACGCCACAGTTTAGGACCCAAACAATGGAAGGTCTGGATCTGAAATAAGCATGAAATATGACAGATTGCCATAGAACAAAGACCCCTGCAGAGTTCCAGAGTCAGAAGGCATCACCACCCTATTCCTTTGCCTAAAAAAGTGACACATGAACCCATGAAAGCGTGAGGGAAGCAGAGCCCTTCTTCCAACACTTCTTTTTGCAAAACCAGAGGCCAGGCACAGAGGAGGAGTTTCAAAGCACCTCACTTAGGGATATTTAAGAGAACAAGAGGGGCGAGGCCACTGGCTCTAGGACCCCCTTGTTCAAGGGCGGCTCTCAAGTGAATGAAGATCTTTCAGCCCCACCTGTTGGTGCAGGCTTTGAGAGCCGAGTCTCTAAATGCACAGACATCAGGCTCAGAAGTGCCCTGAGGTTGGCTGCCATATGCAGCTGGCAAGCTTCCCCTGAAATCAGCAGATGAATGGAGCACTTATTGATATAAATATCATCACCACAACAGCTGGGCGCATTGCGAAAATAAACAATGACACAGCGTGAGCATCAGAAAAGCCACCCTCAGCACCTGGCGGGGCGGTGCTTTGAAGTGGCATCCACGTTTGTCACCAGCGTGCCCATGTCGAGGCAGCCCATGGTGGCTCTGGCCAGTCCTGCAACTAGGACAGGTCTGCCATGGGTCCCGAGCATTGTTAGATGGCTCCCGAGAGGACCAGTGCCACATCTTGAGGTTTGACTGGAGACCAACTGGTAAGGGCATGTGTTGCTGACTCTCTGTAATTTGTAGCAAAATAAGGTAGCACAGAGGATGAGATTCCCGAGTGCTTTATTTTCTTGCACCACCGGTCAAATCTGTCTGCTTCCGCTCAGAATCCTATACCACAGCATTCAGCCAGCCACCCCCAGCCACAGGTGTCTTTCCATTCTCCATAGTGGCTGCTAAAGCAATTTCATTGACCTTAGAGATTTTTTTTCTTTTTAAAAGCTCTTTGGGACTCCAAAGGGCTGTGGTCAGATTAGTCTGGTAGTATCTTAACCACAACATGTAGCGAATGATGCTGTGGTTTCTGATGGGCAGGTCAGGCAGAACCTCTTCAGTCATACCCAGTACATTGATAAGATCTCTTCCATCTTTGTGGGCTCTACAGTTAGACCAGAGTCCATGGGGAGCAGACACCAGAGAGATGCCCTCTTCATGGCCAGGCCGCACCCACCATGTGATTCAGAAGGCTCAGGAAATCCTCAGTGCCCCACTGTGGGCAGGGACCATGTGGCAGGCAGACTGTTGCCCCCCCGAAGATGTCCACATCCAAATCCCTAAATGTGTGAACTTGTTATCTTCCGTGGTAAGCAGGACTTTGCAGATGTGAAGTTAAGGATCCTGAAATACGTGGACTGTCCTGGGTTATCCGTGTGGGTCTGCTGTTAGGGTCTTTCAGGAGGCAAGAGGATGAGAGTCAGGAACAGATCGTGATGATGGGAACAGGAATTGGAGTGATGGGGCCACAAGTTGAGGGATGCTGACAGCTGCTAAGACTGGAGATGAGGACTGGCCTCTCCCCTGGGGACACCAGAGGGAACACAGACAGCTCAGCTGACACCTTGACTGTAACCCTGCGAGACTCACTTCAGACGTCTAACCCCCAGTTAAGAAATTTGTGTGGCTCTAAGCTACTACATGTGTGGTCATTCAGTACAGCTGCCCTGGGAAGCTAAGACAGACAGCAAAACTGAAAACGGAAATTTGGACCTGGAGGTGTGAGGGTCAGAGACCGCACAGAGTATGAGATTGAGATCCTGGGGAAATCCAGAATCAGCCTGGGGTACAGGACTTGGAAAGCAGTTTGAGCTGGAGAAATCCATGTCTGAGTCAGGGTCCATCAGGAGCAGGGTGGGGAGAGCCAAGGAGAAGGCAGATGACCATCCCTCCAGCAGCAGGAGGCTTGCAGAGCCAGAGGGGGGTCTCTTAAAGGTCCAGGAGCAGGCTTTCTGGGCCACATTCAATCAGGCCCTCATCAGCACACATTTATGGTAAACCTTCCACGTGCTGAACACCAACCTAGACACAGCAGTGCACAAAACAGGCACCAAAAAACCCGCAATACCCATGGAGCTGCTGGTCTAGTGAAGGAGTGTCTGCCTCCCAGACTCCCTTGGGCATCAGACATGTTGGAGACATCTTCAGCTGAAACCATGACACCAGGACCCTCAAGCCACAGGGAGAAGCTGAGCTGGAGGCAAAAGGGATGGGAGGGCCAGGTCCAGGCAGCGTGTCCCACTGCCCCCAAGTGCTGTGGGGAGCACTGGAGGGACCAGCAGGGGATGACCAGCACGCCCCCCATCAGCCCGGAGTCAGGTGTGGGGTCAACGGGACCCAGCTCCTTCTCTTGTTTCCATAGAGTAAGTGCTGGGGCTCTTCTTGTTGTTCAGTCACTAAGCCGTGTCCGACTCTGCGACCCTGTGGACTGCAGCATGCCAGGCTTCCCTGTCCTTTACTAGCTCCCAGAATTTGCTCAAACTCATAGGGTTTGGCATGCTTGAATATTCTGCTCATTTATTATATTGGCTGTGCTTGAGGATCCCCTGAGCCTCTCAGTATTTACTTGTCATTTATTCTAGGGAGTACACTTTACCTCACTGAAATCTTAGAGATTTTATAAACACCTTACAATATTTCCTATCTTCCCTCCAAAGACCTGCCACTCTGTAAGCCTTTATTTTCCAAACTATATTTACTAATTAATAATTTGTTCATCTTCCTGTATCTTTTCCACCATCAAAAGGGTCTCAATGACTCTAAAACCAGAGTCTTGGTTTCCTCCACGAGGACAATGGTGTGACCCCCTTTGGCTTTTGAAGACCTTGGAGATAGCTCGTTGGCTGTTCCTGCCAACTTCACAGCCATCACTGTGGAATCCACTGATCTGACCAGGCCCCCTTCCTCTCATTTTGCAGGTCAGGAAGCTGCGGCCTAGGCAGGCTTTGTCCAGAGTCCCACAGCCGCCCCGACCCAGGCCCAGGGCCCCTGCCAGGGATGGTGAAGACTTTCACCACCATCTAAACAATAGGGCTTCCAGGGCCCCGGGATCTGATAAACACCACTTGCTGGTACCTGGGTATACGGAGCAGGAAGGAATGTGTCTCAGTTTAAAGCAAGCAAGAGCCCCAGCTTGTGTAAGAGCTGCATCGCCCAGTTCTGAACTCCTACCGGGGGAAGTCTGAGACCTCATGTGATGCAAATCCAGGTGCAAAGGTGAGGGGGTGGGCGCCGAGGACATGCATTCCCACCGAGCTTCTAGAAGTGAGAGAGGCAAGCTTGTCATCCTCCCAGGAAAAAAGCGGGGCTGATGTTTCAGAGATGTCTTTTCCTGTCATTGTGCCTGGAAGGCAAATAGCAAGTACTTCTAGCCCCATTTTTATCTCAGCTTGTAAAAACACAGCCTGGCATGCCACCAAAATACACACAACCCCCAAGTCTGTGTCTCTGCAAGTCCCAGGTCTGACCTTTGCAAGGGGCCATATCTCTGTCTCTAAACCCACTGGAACAGAAGAATAAGGAGTCAGGGGTCAAGAGACCTGAGTTCAAGTTCTAGCCTTGCCAATGTCACCTTAAGCCAGTTAACTTGTCAAAGTCTCAATGTTACCACCTATGAAACTCGTATACCTCAGATGGCAGCCAAATCCACTGTCTTTGAAGGTTTACATCAAATGGGCTTTGTTTCCTCTTCCCCATTGTGTGGGAAAGCCCACTGTGCACCCCCAAGATTTCTGGGGACTCCAAGGGGGTTCTGCGTTCATGTCCACTTCTGAGATCCAGCTCAGACTCTACTGGCGGCAGCGTGGGGCTCACGTCCCAGCAGGGCCCGTGGCTGAAGGCTGAACACCGCGCATCCTCATCCCTTGCGTTTGTGTTGTAGTTTGTGGCTGTGCGGGCTCCCTCTAGTTGCGGCGCGTGGGCTTCTCATTAGAGTGGCTTCTCTCTGTCGTGGAGCACTGCTCTCGGGCGCATGGGCTTAGTTGCCCCAAGGTATGTGGAATTTTCCCAGACCCAGGATCGAACCCATGTCCCCTGCATCGGCAGGCGGATTCTCAGCCACTGGACCAGCAGGGAGGTTTGACACATCCTCATTCTTAAACCCCACCTCGCTCCTCACGCTTGGCGGCCAGCAGCATGTCTTCCCCCCACCCTGTTGCCCCAACCACTTTTTTCCTCCCTCTACCTTCTCTCTCCCTCCTCCAGATCTTCCACCCCTCCTCCCCCCAATGCCGTTCCCTTATTAAGCTGAGGAATCCAGCCATCTCTTTGTTATCTCTTTCTGAAACCGCCCCTGAACCTTTGCCTTCCACCCACCCTACCTTCCTCTGTAGATATTTTCCTAAACTCCCTGGTTCCTTCCCGGAAACAAGCTCTGATGCACCCATCATAAGAGTGAGTTTCCACCTATTACATGCAGTTGCAGTATTTATCTTGTGAATGGAGAGGTGGACAGAGGAGGGGGGCGCATGTGCTTTTCTCTCTGCGCCCCCCGCCACCCTGCCCTCACATCCTCCTCAACCCTAACAGTCTGTCTTCCTTACTGGCCACAGTATTAAACCCAATAAGATGTTTTGACCTCTTTGTGGAATTTACTTTAGGAAGTTTCATCATTACTGATCTGAATTTCAAAACCAATTTAGGTAACACTTTTCTCTTAAAAACACTAGTAATTCATTTCACCTTTAGGTGGCCTGGGATTGATTCCCTCCTATGGATCACAAGGACCTTGATAACACAGGCTTTCATTTCTGCAATCTGTATTACTTCTGTATTACTTGGCTTTTCCATTTTATCAAAGTACTTATTAATTAATGAAAGTCATAACTGAGGTGCACAGAAATACACTTGAGGATTGTTTATTCCAAAAATAGGCCCATATTGCCAGATTTAAATCATCAGAATGTGTTTATTTCAGCGACTAACAAGCTTTCTGATTCCATCAGCAAGAAAATGATGTCTGAGAGGCGACCTTCATGTTCGTTAGATTTCACGTGTGAACACACACCCCCGTAGGACATCTTTCCGTGGCCCAAGCAGCAGTGGAAGTTACTAGGTGGAATAATGCATGGCAGCTGTTCCAGGACTGTCCACACAGGCTTCATGACTTTCGCTTGGTTTAACTTGTTCTGACAATAAATAGCCCAGAAGCACAGCCATTTCAAAATCAGCAGCAGCTGCTGCACCAGCGTCCCTCCCTGACCCCCCAGGTGTGGTCATCAGCCCACCCGAGTGCATTTGCAGTGGCGAGGCCCTCCCTATGGGCAGACAGCACCACCCCTCCCAGAGGGATGGGTAAGGAAGAGAGGCGAGCCCTGGGATCAAGGTAGGAAGAGGCTGGGCTAAAGAACTGGACTCTACTGTGGAGACATAGCCACTTAAAGTCTCCCATCTAAGGAACAGAATACCAAAGTGTTTCTATGTGTGATCCCAGGTCAGCTGGGTCCTTGTGGGTCTAAAGAAGCAAGTGGGCTTCTTTGAAACCCCTATTTCCAGGGCCTGAAGAAACCATAAACTCTTCTCCCCAAGTTTCTATAACCGTTTGTTTCTTTTGTAAATTTAAGTTTTTTATGTAACTTTTTGGGTGAACTATTTTAATTAATTTTATTGGAGTATAAGTTGATTTACAATGTTGTCTTAGTTTCTGCTGTGCAGCGAAAGCGAGTTGCTTATACAGACACACATGTCCACGCTGCTTTACACTCTTTTTCCATAGCGGTCATTACAGAGTACTGAGTAGAGTTCCGTGTGCTATAGAGTAGGCACTTATTAGTTACTATTTTATATATAGTAGTGTATATAATGTCAGTCTCCCAATTTATCCCTCCTGCCCTTTCCCCCTTCGTAAAATACGTTGTTTTCTACGTTTATGACTCTCTTTCTGTTATTACTCAGCCATCAAAAAGAATGAAATAACGCCATTCGCAGTAGCATGGACGGACCTAGAGACGGTCACACTGAGTGAAGTAAGTCCAGAGAGAGACAAATACCGTATTATATCATGTATACATGGAATCCAAAAAACAACGGTACAGATCAACTTACAGAATTTTAAAGGTTACTTTCCATTTACAGTTATTACAAAATGCTGGCTGGATTCCCCATAATCCGTCCTTGTGCCTGTCTTACACCCAGCACTCGGTCCCTCCCACTCCCCCACCCGTTGGTGACTAGTAATTGGTTCTGTATGTCTGAGACTTCTTTTCGTTATACTCACTGGCTTGTTGTATTTTCTGGATTCCACGTGTAGGTGATATACCACACGGTCATCTGCAAACAGTGACAAGTTTTACTTCTTCCTTTTCCAGTTCTGATTGTCTTTTTCTTCTCTTGATTGCCATGGCTACGATTTCCAGTACTGTGTTGAATAAGTGTGGAAAGAGTGGGCGTCGTCTTGTTCCCCACCTTAGAGGAAATGTTTTCAGGTTTTCACTGCTGAGTGTGATGTTAGCTGTGGGTTTGTCCTATATGGCCTCTATTATGTTGAGGTATGTTCCTTCTATCCCTACTTATTGGAGGGTTTTTATCGTAAGTGGGGGTGTTGGGTTTCATCATAAGCTTTTTCTGCATCTACTGAGATGATCATGTGGTTTTTCCTCCTCGGTTGTTTATGTGGTGTATCACACGGATTGACTTGCAGATATCAAAAAACACCCTTCCATCCCTGAGATAAATCCCACTTAATCATGGTGTATGATCCCTTTAATGTATCATTGGATTTGGTTTACTAGTATTTTGTTGAGGATTTCTGCATATACATTTAATCAATGATATTGACCTGAGTGTTTTTTGTCTTCTGTGATATCTTTGTCTGGTTTTGGTATCAAGATGATGCTACCCTTATAGAATGAGTTCAGAAGTTTTCCTTCCTCTGCAGTTTTTTCGAATCGTTTCAGAAGGACAGATATTAACTCTTCTCTAAATGTTTGGTAAAAGTCAACTGTGAAGCCATCTGGTCCTGGAATTTTGTTTGTTGGGCATTTTATAATCACTGACTCAATTTCATTACTGGTAACTGATCTGCTCATATTTTCTGTTTCTCCCTAGCTTGGTCTTGGGAGATTGTACCTTTCTAATAATTTGGCCATTTCTTCTAGGTTGTACATTTTATTGGCATGTTATTGTTCATAGTAATTTTTTTTGATCCTTTGTATTTCTGTGGTGTCAGTTGTAACTTTTTTCATTTCTGATTTTGATTTGGGCCATCTCCCTTTTTTTCTTGATGAGTCTGGCTCAACTTTTACCAGTTTTATCTTTTCCAAAAAAACCCAGCTTTAATTTCATTGAAAATTTGTCTCTATTTCTGCTCTGATCCTTATGATTTCTTTAATTCTCCTATTGATAATTTTGGGGGTTTGTTCTTCTTTCTCTAGTTTCTTTAGGTATAAGGTTAGGTTGTTTATTTAAGATTTTTTGTGTTTCCTCAGCTAAGTTTGTATCACTATAAACCACTCTCTTAGTGTTGCTTTTTTCTGTGTCCCATATGTTTTAGATTGTCTTCTTTTCATTTTTCTCTAGATATTTTTTATTTCCTCTTTGATTTCTTCGGTGATCCATTGGTTCTTTGGTAGCATATTAGTTAGCCTCCACGTGCTTCTGTTTTTTGCAGTTTTTCTTGTCGTTGATTTCTAGTCTCACACAGTGTTGTGGTAGGAACAGACACTTGATATGATTTCAACGTTCTTAAAGTTCTTGAGTTTGTGGTCTAGCATGTGCTCTATCCTGGAGTTCTATCCTGGGCTTCCCTTGTGGCGCAGCTGGTAAATAATCTAACTGCAATGCAGACCATTCCCCGGGCACTTGAATATAATGGATGTTGTGCTGCTTTTGGATGGAATACTCTCTGTGTGTTAATTAAATATATTTGCTCTAAGGTGTCATTTAAGGACTGTGTTTCCTTATTGATCTTCTATCTGTATCATCTGCCCATTGACGGGAATGTTAAAGTCCCCCACAACTATTGTGTTCCTGTCAATTTCTCCTTTTGTATCTGTTCATATTTATGTTATACTTAGATGCTTCTGTGTTGGGTGCATATTTACAACTGTTGTGTATTCTTCTTGGATTGACCCCTTGATCATTATGCTGTGCCCTTCTTTGTATATTGTAACGGTCTTCAAAGTATTTTGTCTGATGTAAGTATTGCTACTCTGGATTTCTTTTGATTTCCATTGGCATAGAATACCGCTCTCCATCCCCTCACTTTTAGTCTGTATGTCTCTCTAGATCGGAAGGGAGTCTCTTGTAGGCAGTATGTGTAGGAGTCTTGTTTTGTATCCCTTTAGTCTATGTCTTTTGGTTAGAGCATTTAGTGCATTTACATTTAAGGTACTTAGCAATATGTATGTTTTTATTGCCTTTTTAATTATTTTAGATTTGTTTTTATAGGTTTTTTTTTCCCCTTATGGATTCTTTTTTCTTTTTTGTGTGTATATATTATAGATTTTTGGTTTGTGGTTACTATGAGCTTTTTGTATAGTAGTCTATATGTGATTATTTTAAGTTGACAATCCCTTGATTTCAAATGCACCTTTAAAACCCTACATTTGTACTCTCCTCCCCTCATGACTACTGTTTTTGATATATTTTATATTGCTTTGTGTATCTTTTAACTGCTTATTATGGATATAGATGGTTTTACTCCTTTTATCCTCCCTAATAGCTTTGTGTGGGGCTGATTGCCTACCTTTATACATGTTTGCCTTTACTGGTGAGCTTTTGCATTTTGTAATGTTCTTGTTTCTTGCTGTGGCCTTTTTTTTTTCTCCTAGAGATTCTTTAACATTTGTTGTAAAGCTGGTTTGATGACGCTGATCTCTTCTAGGTTTTGGCTATCTGTAAAGTTTTTGCGTTCTCCATCAAATCTGAATGAGAACCTTGCTGGGTAAAGTATTCTTGGCTGCAGGTTTTTCCCTTTATCGCTTTAAATGTATCATGCCACTCGCTTGTGGCCAGCAGAGTTTCCACAGAAAAGTCAGCTGACAGCCTCATAGGAATTTCCTTTCTGTTGTTTCCCCCTTGCTGCTTTGAGCATTCTCTTTTTATCATTTGAATTGGTGTGTCTTGATGTGCTCCTCTTTGGGTTAGTGCTGCACGGGGCTCTGCTCTTCCTAGACTTGAGTGATTGTTTCCTTTCCAAGGTTAGGGAAGTGTTTAGCTATTGTATCTTCAAATAAATAGTTTCTCAAATATTTTCTTCAAATTTTTTCTCCTCCTAGGATCCCTATAATGCGAATATTAGTGCACTCTGTGTTGTCCCGGAGGTCTCTTAAACTGTCCTCACTAGCTGCTGGTTAGCCTATTTAGTCATGAGGCGACAGAACCCTAGGGGGTCTTCTGGGCTAGTGCTGGCTCACTGGTGGCTAGAGTCAGGGTCTTGAAAATTTTCAGGCTGTTACCTACCCATTGGCAGAGCCAGTTCCTGGCTGCAGAGCCCAGGGATGCCCAGGCTTCTTTCAATTTGGGGGGGGGGGGAGGGGCACAGTTCCTAACACAGTTGGGTATAGGGTTCTGGGTACCCCAAAGCTTGTATTGGCCTGCTATTGGGTAGGGCCAGGGCCCACAGGCTGTGGGATCGTAGTTTTCTTGTATCTGGTGTTTGTCCCCTCGTGGGTGAGGCTGGTCTAGAAGCTAATTTGGGCTTCCTGCAGAAAAAGGGATGGGTCTGCATCCTCACCTGTTCAGTTGTCTGGCCTGAGGCGCACTGGCATCTGCAGGCTTTTGAGTGGGGCTGATGACCCAGAATGGCAGCAGCAGTGTTCACACAGCAGAATGCTCCCCAGGATGGCTGCCACCGGTGTCTGTGTCCCCAAAGTGAGCCAAAGCTGCCGCCCCGCTTTGGCCTTGCAACCCAGTGTATGTGAGATTGTGTGGGGACCCTTTAAGAGAGAGGTCTCTAGTCCTGTGGGACTCCCAGAATCAAGCCCCACTGGCCTTCAAAGACAAATGCTCTGGGGGATTGTCTTCCCAGACCCTCAGGCTGGGGAGTCCAACATGGGGCTCAGAACCCACTCCAGTGAGAGAACCTCTACAGTATAATTATCCTCCAGTTTGTGGGTATGGGATTTGATTATACCCCAAGTTCACCCATTATGCCTCTTTTCATTATGAGTCCTTCTCTGTGTCTGTAGTTGTAGAAGATCCTTCCGGTAGGTCCCAGTCTTTTTCCCTGGTGGTGGTGGGTCTGCAGACAGTTGTGATTTTGGTGTGCTCAGAAGAGGAGAGGAGTTTGGGGTCTTTCTACACCACCGTCTGAGTCGCTGTCCTATAAACTGTTGATGCTTATGTGCTCATGGTCTGGTCTCAGCTCCACTCTTAAGTCATCAAGGGAGCAAAACTCAGCTTCTCACTGACGTCTACAAGAAAACCATGCACACTGAGCATTGTCTATGTTGTTATAAATTTACTTAATGTTTAGGAGCGGGGGCAGTCAGATGACACCCTGACTCACCTTCAGCCCTTTCAGTGGTTTTTTCCTCTTCCATCCCTGGGTCCCTCTCCAGAACCACCCACAGGCCTCTCCCCTTTGACATGCAGAACAGTTCCCAGAACCTATCCCAGACACCATCTGTCCCCGCTGCTCCATCAGGCTGGCTGGTCAGGAATTTTCACAGGGGCAGTCCTTTGACTATCCTAAAGAGAAATTTTCATACAGGCTGCTAAGTGGGAAGGAAAAGACCCTTTACTTTAGCCATCTTGTTTTGCGTGGCCCTCTCCCACACCACCTAATAATTACAGCTGCCATTTATTGAGTGCTCACTAGTTACAGATCCTTGTGCTAAGTAGGCACATTCAGGTTCACAGCCATTCATCACTTAACCTGGAGAAGCTAAAGGTTTGGCCAAGTCACTCAGCTAGAGAGTGACAGGGCTGGGATTTGAACCCAGGGTGCTTCAGCCAGGAGCCCCATTAACCTTCTGCTAACTGCATTCACAGGCCCAAATGGTGGTACCCACTGAGGCACAACCCCAGCACTTGGACACAGGACGGTCTTGAGCTGAACCTTAGAGGACACTTCTTACTGATGAGGATCATTTCCCCGCCCCCCAAAGGCCCCCAGGAACAGCACACTGGCTTCCCCCATTCCCACTCCCATGGCTAGGTTAGGTGCAGCATCCCAGGCTTGGGGAGACCCTGATGATCTCTGACAGCTTAGACACCACATCTGCCCACCCATCACCCAGCTGAGCATCACCCACGCCACTGCTGATGTGGACTCACAGATTAGGGAACTCGAGTGAAAGGCCAGCTCTGATGCAGCATCAGAAGTACCCTGCAACCTTCCCCAGGCCTCTGGGCAAGATGGAGAGTGACCTGGAAAATCAAATGCAGAGATGTGTCCCAAAATATAGGAGTCTTGTTTGAGGCAGAGTAGAATCTATTAGTTTGAGAAATTGGTCTGGAAATCTTATTAAAAGAGACAAATCATCCCACATTCTCTCCAGACTGAGAATATTGGAGATAATAGACTTTCCTTGACACTTCAGACCCATGGAGCTCATGTCAGGATCACAGCCAACCTCTGGCAAGGCACAATTCAAAGCAGGTAATAAAGGCAATTATTTTTTTTTAAATTGGCAGTTCTGATTAATTCTGATTTCTCCGGCCAGCCACAGACTTATCTGTACCGGTCCCTCGTTACTGTGAAGGTTGAGGGCATAAGAGCCAATGGCAAAGAGAAATGAAGTTCAAGCTGTGGATTTGTCATTACTGCACAGCCCAGCAGATGACTGTCCAGCCACAAAGGCCACTGTGTCCAGCACTTTCCACCTACACACACGCACCCTTTCTCAGTATTATTTATTAGCAGCCAGTGGGGACGCCGGGAAAGCCAGGCACCATTGCATCATGAAACTTAATCTTGCTTACCTTTGCCATTTAAGACGGGTGATAAGAGGAAGACTTCTTCAAATCTGTACATTAGCTATGATCATTACTGCTATTTTTGTTGAACACTGCAAGGTTCGAGAATGACATGAATCACTGGAATGTGGTGGGTGCTGGCACCCTGCTAAGGGCTTTCTTCCCACGTGTTTTCTCTTTATCCTGAAAGCAACCCTACAGGACAAGGGTTGCCAATGTTCTCTGCAGAAAGAAACAGATAGGAAATACTTTAGGTTTTGCGGGCTCTGTGGTTAAATCTACCATTAGAGCTTGAAAGAAACCATAGAAAATATGTAAATGGAGAATATACCTGAACTTCCTTTACAGATTCAGACAGCTGGCCAGGTTTGGCTAGTGGGCCATGGTGTGCGTGAACAAAGGGTATTCCTAAGCTGGAGTCTGGGCCCCACAGCTGGGAGACATGTTCTTCTCCTCTCCCCCCCACAACTCATCCATGCCGGCTCTAGTTCTGGAGGAAGGACAGAATCAAACAAGGTTTTGCATGTGATGCCCAGGGTGAGTTGGCTGTCAGCAAAAGAAACACTGATCACTTTCAGGAAACGCCTGCCTCCGTGGTGGCTGTGAGGAGACCACCAGATTGCTGAGGTTGCTGTGGGTTCCCTCTGTCCATTTAGCTCCTCATCTGCAAGCTCAGCCGAGGCAGACCCCACTGAGACTCCTGCATCTCCAAACCTTTAATGCATCTTTGAGTCTCAGCTACATCTTCTGGGCAGTCCTCAGATGAAAAGGCTTTCTAAAACATGGCCTCTTCGTCCATGCTGGGGTGGTCCCCACAAGCCTGCAGCCCAACCTTAGCTCTCCTCTGTGCCCTGGACAGTGTCCATCTCTGATCACACCTGGGAGTTGCTATAGGCAAAGATGCCTATAGGCATCTCAACCAGGATTTGAGGGATCAGGCTTTGCCTTTCTCTGAGCCACATCCCCTGCCACCAACCTTAACATTCTTTCCTGAACTAAAGTCATCCAGTGAGTCAACAGAGACAGGGGCATCAAGTGTCTGTCTCTTACTCTTGATGACACTACAGACTTAAGAGACAATTTAGGATCTTAGACCAGACTCTCTCAGTCTCTGCACTATGAGACGTGGGGCCAGATTCCTCTCCAGAACACCTTCACAGACACTAGAGGGTATTTAGTGGCATCCTGACCTCTACTCATTAGATGGACATTTTTGACCATCAAAAATGTCCCCTGGGTGACAAAACAACCTCTGCTGAGAAGCGTCATCTTGGGGTGAGAAGCAACAACTGCTCTTTGCTCCCTGCTGCAGGTTCTAATTTCCAATTCCCCCCAAAAGGAAAAACAGCAGCCAAGCTCCCTCAGCACCACAGTACCACGTTACATTAGCTCTTGGTGCGAGGTAAGCATAATTAGCCCCATTTTACATACAGGAAAACTGTGTCACACAGCTAGTAAGCAGCAGAGACTGGACTTGGACCCAAGCCTGTCTGATGTCAAAACCTACATATATATTTAAATCTACTCATGATCTGATGATGAAATGAACGCTCTGAAGGTTTTCCTAGAATGGAGAGAAGTTGTAGCTGCTCTTCCCTCAGTGTTCTAATCCTGACAGCAGCGTGTCAAGGTAGCCTATATCCTCCCCATTTTACAGATGGGGAAAACCGAGGCCCAGCAAGCCTAACAGATGGTTTGAAATCAGCACAGCAAAGATGTTTAAGCCCAGTGTTTCTGTGTTCAGAGCTCTGACTTTTCAAACCTCCCCCCCAACCCCCCCCAAAAAAATGGTGGCTGTTGCCCAGTGGGAAAGCTGAACCTGATTTCCTACACAGTACTCTACCTTTCTAGCCAGCATGTCCCGCAGGCTCGGGGATAAGTGAAACCGACACCCTGCCCCAATCCATGTCCTTGGCCTCTTTCTGTGAGCCCTCTCCTTGCCTCAGCTCTGCATGCAGTACTGGCCTGAGAAGACGTCGGGGTGCTACGGGCCCATCCAGGTGGAGTTCGTCTCGGCAGACATCGACGAAGACATCATCCACAGGATATTCCGCATCTGTAACATGGCTCGGGTGAGTGTCCGGCCACTGCTGCGTCCTGGGCTCCTCCCTCCAAAACAGATGGATGCTGCTGGGGAGGACCCTGCCGAAGTCAGTGCTATGCTCTCCTGATCCCCTCGTCCTCAGGGAAGTGATGCCTCTGCCAGTTCCGGCTCCAGACCCAGCAGTGGTTCCCACACACAGAGCCACACAGGGGGCATCCAGCCAGCCATCTGCCTGTTCCCTGACACGCTGGCTGCTGTGTAGACAAAACTTCTCAGAGCACGGTGCTTCCCTGCCGTGCCGCGCAGCATGGGCATGAGTTAATGCAGCCTTTGAGTAGGTCCAGTAAGCTTTGGGCTAGCTGGGAAGTAAATTGGGAAACAAGTTTCTTTCATGAGGAATTTCACTGCTGGGTGAAGGAGTTATTGGGTGGGAGGGAAGAGCTGAGGGGCTAAAGTGACCGTGGTCTTTACTAGAGGCTCAGGGTGAAGAGAATTCAGTTCCTGTCCTCTCAGAATTCACTCACGGGAAAGCAAACTGTGTTTTGGCAGATGAACAGCAAGGAGAGAGAAGAGTCCTGCCCACTATTCAGGGAGGCTTTCCTAGCAAAAGGGACACTTGAGCTGGGTTTTGAAGACCGCATAGAAGTTTTTCAGGTAGAAGAGGGACGCAGGGCAGCCAGAACAGCAGGATCAGTGCACAGAGCGGGCGTGGGGCTGGCGTGTGACTCTCACCGTGAGGACGTTACGGCTTAGACCCCGTTTACCCCATCTGTCACTGCAGTGCTGCAGCCCCAGCAGACCACCCTGACAGCCTCTCTGTTCTCAGCCCCAGGACGGGTACCGTATAGTCCAGCACCTCCAGTACATCGGCTGGCCCGCCTACCGGGACACGCCCCCCTCCAAGCGCTCTCTGCTCAAGGTGGTCCGACGGCTGGAGAAGTGGCAGGAGCAGTGCGACGGGCGGGAGGGCCGCGCTGTGGTCCACTGCCTGTGAGTACGACGGGGAGGGCTCCGGGGCAAGGGGGCGGTGGGCAACAGGACACCCTTGGTGCCGCCGGCCACAAACGCCGTCTTAGGCGTCCCGGGCTATACCACGCCCTTGTGGGCCATTCAAGGCATTACAGTCCTTCCATGGACTAGGGGTGCAGCCATAAAGCTATCTATGGGACGTCCTACTCACAGGCATTCCCTTTGCTCCTTAGAATTTAAAAGGGTTTGGGGAGAAGTGATACGAGGACCTCATTCTTTAAAAAGGAAGTTGAATCAAGATCTTCCCCATTGCAGAACACTATTTCTGGAGCAGGTAGAGTCAGTAATAACATCTTGCCCCAGAATTGAGTTCAGTTGTTTCAAAACCAGGAACTTGTTCAAACAGGCAGTGCACACCTGGAGCGCTTAAGGGAGAGGTGTGAGGCAGGGGAGGTCCCTGCCCACTCTCGCCTGTGGGATTGTTTCTTAGCCTGCTTTTTTTGCAGGAGTACCTTTTTATTCATGTCTTCCCTCACCAAGGTAACCAGCAGTTTGAGCTGTAGGAAGGCACAGGGGTGTCCTCCTGTCCACAGGGACCTTGGCATCATCCTTGGAGGGCAGAGACGCCGAAACAGACCCCGAAGTACAGGTGCTGGCCAATGAAGGGAGGGCGACTGTCTGCACTTGGAACATCTGGCCGATGAGTGTCCTGTGGATGAAACATCTGGGAGGTTGCCTGAGAGACTTAGTTTCCATCCAGATGTTCTTTAGACACAGACCATTACATGAAATCATTAGTTGCTCTTGGCAACACGCCCAGGAGTTGCAGATTCCTAAATAGACTTTCTGTAAAGAGCTGGAGGGGTGTGTCCATGAAGATGACTTACAGGGCCTCAGAGAGAAGGTGCGATGGAGGGATGACCCTGCCAAGAGCCCTGTATCTCTATTTATACATCCCGAGTTACGCAAGATGTCCTGATTGAGAAAACAGAGATGAGGCCTCTCTCTCAGGATCCAGCATCTCACACCCATCCCAGCCTCACCCGAAACCCAGTCTGGCTGACCCGAGGCTCACAGAGCCGTGTCTGGTAGCGTTGTCCTTAGTGGATGGGAAGAACTAGAAGCAAAATCACATGCACCCTTCCATGGTCTTCGCTGGGTGTGCAGGTAGACCCAGAGCATCCTTTTGGCCAAGGAAGCAGGCAGCACATGTCCAGACACTCTTATCTGTCTGCCCTGGGGGTTTGGGTCCATGTGCCATGGCTGATAGTCACATGCTCCTAGAACCAAGGAAACATCAAGCTAAGTGAACTCTCCAAGGCCATCCCCTTTATGATACGAATGAAGAACCTGGGGCTCAGACACAGGAAGTGACGTGCCCAAGGTCAAAGCAGGTTCATGGCACAGATGGGACTCAACTATGGCTTGGGCTTTCCAGCACCACCTTCCCTTGCATTTGCCAGGGCGGGCAGCCACCCCCGCCCCCACTGCCGCAGACATGGCCTTGGGCTCAGCAGGTGCCTGAGGGGTACCCAGGAGTCTGCTCACCTCCTTCCTCTGTGTTTAGGAATGGGGGAGGCCGCAGCGGAACCTTCTGCGCCATCTGCAGTGTGTGTGAGATGATCCAGCAGCAGAACATCATCGACGTGTTCCACATCGTGAAGACATTACGGAACAACAAGGCCAACATGGTGGAGACCCTGGTGAGTGGCCGAGGCTGTCTTCTGAGAGCCAGGGGCTGCTGGTGGTTCCCTGGACCTGAACAAAAGAGCATCCAGAAGGAAAGACAGCGGCCACTGCTTCCTGAGCACCTGCAGGCCCGCCCTCTGCACCCACCTCACCTGCTTCCCTCCCCTCCAGCCTCTCTCCTGCAGAGCAGTCCAGATAGTCCTCTTGGCGCACGCTGCTCTGTGTTAGTTTCTTTCCACTCCAGAGGGAAGTATCACTCACTCTGGTTTAGGGGATGGGATGCTGGGTTAGTAGAATGTGAATTATTGAGCTGACCAGAACATCCATTCAGCTTTTTCCAAAAGATATTGCCCAAATGTTCATTCCAGTTTTTCTGTGCTATGTTTTTGATTCAGTCCTAAACCTATTCTTGGACTTCCCTGGTGGCTCAGATGGTAAAAAGAATCTGCCTGCAATGCAGGAGACATGGGTTCAATCCCTGGGTCAGGAAGATCCCCTGAAGGAGGAAATGGCTACTCACTCCAGTATTCTTGCCTAGAAGATGCCCCAGACAGAGGAACCTGGCAGACTATAGTCCCTGGGGTTGCAAAGAGTCAGACACAACTGAGCAACTAACACTTACTTTACTTAAACCTATTCTCATTAACTTTTGCTAATAATTACCATATAAAGCATCGAGCTAGGATATCGTAAAGGACAGGAAGAAACTTGGTGGCAGAGTTCCAAAGGTTAAGACCTGGTGCAGAGATAGAGACATGCCATACACTGAGAACTTTAACATGAGTCTTTACATCTACGCCAAGTGTGGTCTTAGCGAAAGTGAGGGCCTGCTCCAAGGCCGGTCCACAGGCCAGCAGAAGCATCCTGTGTGAGCCTGGCAGAAATGTAGACCCTTGAGCCCTACTCCAGATTAACTGAATCCGAATCTGTGTGGACATTTTGACTCGACTCTTAGTACAGACATAGATAACATTCTCCACACTCTGAACTAAATGCACTTTCCATCTCTCGCTCATTGTCTCTTCTCCTTCTCTGCCTCTCCTCCTCTCAGGACCAGTATAAATTTGTATACGAGGTGGCGCTGGAATATTTAAGCTCCTTCTAGCCCGATGGCTCGGGGAACCTGCCAGAGTCCAGAGGCTGCTGTGGCCAAGCCCCCTTTCTGTGAACGGCAGCGACTGGGCTCAGGGGCAGCACCCTGCCCGACTCCAAGGAGAAGACTGGCGGTCCTGTGGTCCACGGCGGGCTGGCACCTTCCCAGGGTCTCCAGGTGCTGTGGAGGCTGTTAACCCCGACAGGCCCTGGCGTCTTTTGCATACCCCACCAGCCACGGGCCCGTGCAGAAGTGCACCCTGAGCAAGGCCGGATTTTTCAGTGCCCAGACCTCTTGCTTTCGCTCTTTTCAGTTTGTGACTCTCACGGCAAGCCGGCTGTGTAGGTGCGGGTGGCTGTGACTGGGCTCATGGGGTCACCGCTCTGCTGCCCCCATCATCTCCTCCCGGGACCCCTGGCATTGGACACCCACCGGTCTGGATCACTGGGACCTCGGATGCTCCCGAGTGCACAGCAGAGGCCCCCACCCTCCTGCCTCACCTGCATGGGGCTCGGCCCAGCGCCACTCTGTACCCCTCCCCCAGCCCGGGGCCTTGACCTTCTGCCATTCCCAGGCCAGCCCCTGTGTCCGTGGCTCTCCTGGATCCAGGTTTCCTTGGCTTGTCTGTGCTCGGTGGGGCAGGGTGGGACTGCAGGGAGCCTGGCTGCCCTCCTCTCTCTGTGAAGAAGGACCACCTCCCGGGGCAGGGCTCCGGCTGGCCCTGTGTGTCCTGGGCGGTGAGTCCTTGGGGAGGGATGAACAAGATTGATGATTTTCCAAAGTGTATGTGAAAAGAAACTTTCTTTTGGAGGGTGTAGAGTCTTAGTCTCTGATGTCAAAAACTGGTGGGGAGGGAAGTTCGGTTGTGTAGCTGTAAGACCAATCTCCTGGGCCTATTATCTCCCTGGCAAGGTCCCCAAAAGGTCCCCCCACCGAGGGACAGCACAGCGGCAGAGCAAGGGGAGTTTCGTTTGGGGCTGACAGATTTGAATGCCTGCCTAGAGCAACCCAGCTGCCATCTCAGAAAGGGTCACTGTGGACCCAATGATACTCCGGTTTAAAACAGACCTCGGAGTTCGGGCCTGGGGATCTTGCCCAAAGTGTGGGTCAGTCGATGACAGGGAGCCGACTTTGACTAAGCATCTACTATATGCCGGACTTGGCATGTTCCACCCCCACCCTACCCTGGGAGCTGTTCACCTGTGATCACCCTGATTTTACAACTGAAGACACTGAGGCATCTTCCTCAGGTTTCCAAAAGGCAGATTATAGTGGTGAGACTTGTACTGTCATCCTTTCATAGCCAAGCAATTATTTTATGGAGGGAAAATGAGGCCAGAAACTTCTGAGCAGCAAACTCCACAAACAGCAATGTAGTTTTTCTGACGCCCGTGTTTCTGGGAAGCTCAGTGTTTCAGATGTGTTTTAGTAACTCATTCCCGGCTCCCCAGGAGAGCTAGTCCCATCTCATACCTTGGCCAGTGAAAACTGCTCCCTGGGCCCTCAGACCCTGAGGTCTGCGAGCCAGGGACACAGTCTCGTCTACCTGGGTCTCTAGCTGGTGCTCTGGTACAGTACCTGGCAGCCCGGGGTGGCCTGGGATCCAGGACGTGCCATCGTGGAAGCTGGTCTGGCCCTAGACAGGGCGTGAGCAGCACAGGTTTCCCTCAGAGCTCACTGTATCCTGGGGAAACAGAACCTCAATGCAGCATCAAGTGTTATTCGAGCCTCACGGCCAGGCTTTCTAGAGGAGGTGACATCCCTTCCACCGGGTAGAACAACGAAGAGAAGGAAATTCAGGCCAAGAGAACACGTGCAAAGACACAGAGGTGTGCAGAATCCTTGGGGGTGGGCGAGAGGGTGGGAGGTGAGCCCAGTCGGAGCAGAGCCTGGTGGCGCTGGGGCCAGGGTGGAGGGAGCGGCGAGCCCCACCAGCAGGGCGGACTTGGCACCTGTGGGCAGCATGGGGCCCGGGGAGCTCTGAGTGATGCGCTCAGCTCGGTGTTGAGGAGGCCCCCTCTGGGGCCAGTGGGGCTGCCTCTCTTCCTTTCATCAAACACTGTGAACACATTCCCTTAAGCGTATCCTTTTTAATATCACATCTATTTGTCTGTCTGCTCATTGTTTGTTGCTGGAACAAAATACGCAGTACTTTAAGAGGCCCAGCTTCTGTGAAGAAATCAGGATCTCTGCTATGTCACAGAGCAGGGGGAACCAAGCCAGACCCCAGGGCCCCTGAGGATGGAACACAGCAGGAGCTGCTCCTGTCGGCACAGGTTCCGGGGCTGTCTCGAAGCCCAGGGACCCCAGACTCGATCAGGAAAGAAGCCCCGCCACAAAGCCTGCTCTTCCCTTTCATGGCTCGTGCCCTGGTCCCAGGCCCCCACCCCACTGGGCCTGCCGGCCTCCCCGGCTCCAGCCTGCTGCTCCAGCCAGCAGTCCCCGGCCTTCCCCAGCCTTCAAGAAGCCTGTAGCACAGGAAGTCAGCCTGCTCTATACTTCTCCCTCAGATCCGGGGCTCATCTGTGCAAAACAGGAGCCAGGGAGAGGGGTGGTCTCCAATACAAATAAACCCCAGGATTTATTCTGCTCAGGAGGGGGTGAAATTGCTGGCAGATGAAATGACAGTGGCTTCTACCATTTCAAATGGTAGGAATTTAGAATGTGACTTCCAGGAGAAGGAAGCTTGTGAAAAGCACAGAGCCTCATGGGTCTCACCTCCTGGATGTGGACCCTGTTTGGAGAAGGTAGAAGGAATTAACGAGAAGCCAGGAACTGTCCCACCTGCGTGCATGTCTGGCCTACACAGCTTCAAGATGCATCCTAGCTGTAACCTAACTCGTCCTCTCCTCCTTCTGGTGTGAAGGTCCTGGGGCCAGGGGCTCTGAGCCTCCAGACGGCCACGGCGCGCCTCCCTTTGTGGGAATGGAAGGCATCACCTTGCTTTTCCATCTTCTCTGTGGATGTAGCCCAAGTAGCGGCCTGCCTGCCAGGTATCACCCATCCTGTGCAACCAGCAGACCCTGTGCTGGAGACTGATGTGAGCTCACCCAGTTCTCCAACACCCCTAAGATGTGCTTTCAACTGTCCCCATTCTACAGATGAGGAGACTGAGGGGAGAAATCACTACCCCCCCACCCCCGCATTCCACCACAGCTAGTAAAGGAGGGAGCCAGGGTTTAAATTGGTTCTTTTAACTTCAAAGACAGTCTCTTTCCACTACTGTGTTTCAGATTTTCCCATGACGGGGTGCACGGGGTGGAGGTGGGAGGGACCCTTAAGAGCCAAGACTAGAGTGAAGCAGGCCCAGTGGATCTCGCAAAACCCAAAGCAGACAACAACAAGCTCAAAACTCCAGTTTCATGTTTAACAATTCATATAGTATTTGCATTCTTCACTAATTTAGCCTGATTTGACAAGAGTGTACCAATAGTTTTTTAACCACATGTGCCTGATCCCTCATGTGGCTTTGCCCCCCTCCGCTCACTACGATGTCCCTAGGGAGTGACCGCCCAGTCTGAGAGGCACAGTGCCTGGCCACGCTGCTCCCTCCTAAAGCCGATGCCAGACTTAAGCTCAAGTCCAGCTCACCTACTGCCCCTGGCGTGGGGTTTCCCTGACCTCACTGTTGATGGGCTGATCTCAAGTCTCCTTCAGTTGCATACTAGGAAAAAGAAAGCTTTGACATCTACTATAATTACAGACATGCCCATCTGGAATGGCAAAGGCTGAGCCCATAAAACCCTAAAGGGAAAAGAGAAGATGACACTGTCCTTCTCAGCAGACTCCTGAATCCTGGGTCCTCTAGACAGTGGTGCCCTCTGTCCACATGGAATCGTGCAATTGCTAATCTGGCCCAATCTGAGGACACACTTCACACAAGGGGCTGGAAGCCTCCCTGTACTTCAGCCCTGCAGACTCACTGGGATGTTAGCACATACAGGGCCCTGGAGGGGGTGCCACCAGGAAGCGCAGTTTACTATGGCACAGTCTCTCCCTTGTTGAGACATTGGGTTATGGTAGAAAGCTCAGTCTTCAGTTCTAATCTAGCCCAGTCATTTCCTGGCTTTAGAATGTTGAACCAACTAATCAGTGGGAAAAGATGTGGAGAGAGAAGCCTCAGATGGGCAGAAGTAGGCAGATTTGGGGATCTT
>NW_011495059.1:2168595-2182036 GCF_000754665.1 Bison bison bison
GATCTTTGGGTAGGAAGACGGGAAGGCAAAGCCAAGACATTAGGACCCAATAGGAATCCTCAGACCCAAGAATGCATAGCGTCTGCTGGGCAAAGTGGTCACCTCTGTGATGCAGTAGAACAGGCAACAGGGAGGGACGGGGCAGAACCACTTGGAACAAGGATGCTGCTTTAGAACAAGTCTCCCTCTGGGAGAAAAGATGATTAATGCTCCCCGTGACTGATCGATTGTGTTCGTTCATCACTGGGTCCCCGCTGTAAGCCAGCTCTTTGGTGTGTGTCCTTTCCGTGATCCAGATTTTCTCAGGACAGTGTGAATACCTGTTGTGTGCAGAGGGGCCAGTCTAGCAAGGATGCTGCAGAGAGAATGAGGCACAGGGAGGAGCAAACAGGAGCGTATCAGGTCATCTTTGCAGGAATAACTGCCCAGCCCAGATCCAGTGACACTGAAGGAGATGGTAGTTCCCCTGAACCTCATTGTCTTAGAACAGGTTGAAGAAAACCACCTTCCTTTAGCCTGCATCTAGCCTCTCCTGGGGCATCAGCAGCAAGCTGAGTCAGGAGTAATGCCCTGGAAAACACGGGTGAGCCCGAGGGTAAGATGAGCTCAATGCTAATCCTGAACCATAAAGCCAACACACTGTGCTGGGCCAAGATCCCTGGGGATGGATGGTCAACCTAAGCTGCAGGGAGGAAGATGAGACATGAGTCTCCTGGATGGCCCTGACTTGCCTTCCCCCCGTCATCTAACTAGTCTGAGCTCCTTCTCAGCCAGTGATGCCAGCTCCAAATCACAGCCAGATACGACAGGGAAGTGAGCAATGCGAATCCAGCTGGACGGAACCAGCTGAGACTCAGCCTTGTTTCTGGGTCCCCATGCAAGGGTTCCATGTTGGAGCTGTCCACAGAGACATGCCTCACAGTGATAAAATGCAAGCCTTGGCTTCATCTAGCCAGGATCTGCCTTTGAGGAACAGCAAGGAGAGATGTCAGTGGCAGAGAGCAGAGGGGGCTCCAGTGTCTCAGAACCATGGATATGATCCTCAGAAGCACAGAGAGATGTCTAAGCCATATTTGCACACATGCGTGCACTCTTCCGGTTTCCTGGGGACCAGAGGTAGGTTTTCGTGTGACTCTGGCTGGTGTACGATACTTGCATAGATACCATCCCTCCCACCTACCTCCAGAAGAGGTGGAAAGGAGACCATCCCTCCCACCTACCTCCAGAAGAGGTGGGAAGGGTCAGAGAGGCCACACACACCCCCTCAAATCCACCCATGAAAGATCCCCAAGATGCAGAGTCAGTGCCTATAATGGGAGACCACAGACTTCGCATCCTAGTTATCGAAGAGATTGGGGTAGTCACTGCGGCTGACGCAAAGGTGTAGAAGGACTCAGAATGGGCATACTACAGGAAAAGGCTGTTCAGGCTGGGTTACCGTGAACTTCTATAAGTGTCTGAGAGTTGTTCTTAGCAGTGGAATTTGGACCCTGGTTCTTGGTAGAAATGCCCAGAGAATGACAGTCTAGTGTCGTTGGAGTGTAGGACAGAAAGGTATCGGCATGAAGCTCTGGAGCTCAAGGTAATTAATTTATGGTTCCTCAGTGGGTGGGATGCTTAGAATCAAAGGAGGAAAGGGAATATGAAGCAACCTGTCAAAACTGCAAAACTGAGTTTCTGTACACTTACTTCAGTGCCTTTGCACTTGTGAATATAAGTCAGTGGGCCCGTTTTGTGATGTGCCCCTATCTCTCCTGTGGAAGATTAATGGTGTAAGGTGTTCTTTGGACCAAAGCTTCCAGGGCAGTCTGAAGGCTCAGAGAGGCAAGGGGTGACTTCCCAGGTCAGATCAGACTTCTGATGGGTCAGGCAGAATACCAGTACCCACACCCTCCGCAGGCCTGCAGACAGTTAGATAAATTCTCATGGTCACTCCCATGAGCGGAACCAGGACCAATGGGTGAAACTTCATAGCTCTAAGAGAAGACCTGCTATCTGCCAGAGAAGCTGAGCTGCCCCATCTTAGGAACTGTCCAGCAAAAGCCAGACATCCTTTTAAAGGGAAGAAGGAGCTTTGCTGAGATGGCCTTTAGGTTTCTTCCCCCCAGATGAGTGAGATGCTACAGAGCTGGGACCTTGCTGGAACGCCTTCCTTCCTGCAGAGCACAAAGCCAAACAGGTTGTGCTCGCTTGTGTGAGCTAAAGCCCCCAGTCCCCTGCTGCCCCCACCCTGCACGGGCCGAGAGGCTGCTCTGGCCACACATCCAGGCTAGGTATAACCAGAGAGAGTATACCCAGAGAGAGCAGCTGCTGTGCCACAGAGCCCATGCCCACCAAGATCTCTGATGAGACCAGTCACAGTGTAGACCCACTGGCCCACAGGGCCATCACTGACAGCAGAATCAGTAACGGTCCAAGCAGGACCCAGAGCAGGGTTTTGCGCACCACACACCTTAACTCCAGAGGTGACGTCTACACCCCTCCCCCATACCTGAGACCTGCTAGAGCAGACTGCAAAAGCACAGTGACTCAGCTGACAGATTATCACCATCCCCAGTACATCCCTTTCATTGCCAGACAGACCCTGAACTAGCCCAGGCTAACCCACACTGGTGATCAGACTTGAAAGCACTTTCTACCTTCACTTTCACCCTACATCTCACTAGCCAATGAAAGGCAGAGAGTCGGGGCATCTGCCGTTGCCTTGGCTACTGACACCATCGTAGCCCTAGAAGGGCCATCACGGGGTTCCCATCAACTCCGGGGAGACTGACGTTTTCACGTCCCCTGGGCACATGATACTGCATGAGACCAAAGTCTCCACACTGTCGGCAGCCTCCTCCGTGAGTCCCAGCGGCCTGCACTTGTACAGTTTGGGTGTTTGATAGATAAAGCACGTATGAGAAGAGAAAACAAAATAAATCAACTTAAAAAAAAAGCCAGCACTGTGCTGTCAATGTTCTTTTTTTTTTTTCCTTTCCAATTCTAGCTTAAAAAAGCAGAAGGTAAATAATGTCAGGTCAATGAATATCAGATATATTTTTTGACTGTACATTACAGTGAAGTGTAATCTTTTTACACCTGCAAGTCCATCTTATTTATTCTTGTAAATGTTCCCTGACGATGTTTGTAATATGGCTGTGTTGAAAATCTATACAATAAAGCTGTGACCCTGAGATTCATGTTTTCCTAAATCTTCGCACTGGTGTCTTCCTGAGGTTGGGTGGGGTAAGGTAGAGACAAGTTGAAGGAGGAGGAAAAAAGCCTATTATGGACTAGATTTTTTTCCGATTAAAAAATTTTAGGCCACACCCTATGGAATGTGAGATCTTAGTTCCCAACCAGGGATTGAACCCATGGCCCCTGCACTGGGAGTGTGGAGTCTTAACCACTGGAACACCAGGGAGATCCCTGGACTGGATTTCTTTAGGTTCATTTAATCATCACATCAATGATGCAGGAAATATGTATTATCCCTTACTTTCAGATGAGAATAGTTGAGGTTCATGAGTATTAAGGGATTTCCCATGATTCCATACTGCACCATAAAAGAGTTGGGTCTTAAATAGATTTTCTCAAGTGGAATCCACAGAATGCTGGCATCAGAATCACACCAGAAGCTTGTTCAACAGACAAATGAAGACCATACAGAATCAGTTTCGGGAACTGAGTACTAACACGCTGCCTGAGCATATCAGCTAGCTATCGCTGTGTAAAATACCACCCAAAACTCGGCAACAGTCTTTCACGGTTGTCGACTGAAGTCTGAGCTAGGCTCGGCTCAGCTAATCTCTGCTGGCCCACTCGTATGTCAGCCAAGGGCTCTGCTCAGGGCCAGGCTTGCCCAGGCCACCCTGGCTGGTGCATATCTGCTCCTCGTGCCTCACCCTCCTCCTGGGACCAGCAAGTCAGCCTCAGTGTGCACTTCCCCTGGTGACAGCGGGAGCATGAAAGGGAAAGTCTGCGCACCAAGTTGTTCTGAGTCATGTCTGTAACATCCCATTCAACAACACTGGCTGCACGGCATACTCAGAATCAAGAGGCAGGGAAAGATGCCCCACCTCTTAACACAGACCTTACTTCTCAATGTTGCGATAAATGTGGAGACTATGTCCCAAACTGTTGGTGCCAGGTGCATGCGTTAAGCCTGTCATCATCTCAGAGTGTGGGCCACAGACCACCCACATCAGTTCACCTGAGAAACTTCTAAACATGCAGAGTCTGACTGAGTAGGTCCAGGATGGGCCCCAGGAATCTGCCTGCTTAGCAAGTGCCCCAGGTGATAGTAATGCCTGCTGAAGTTGGGCGAGCATCTTCAATATACTCTCAGAAGGGGACAGATAGGGGACAAGACAAATCAGATCCCAAACTAGAGTGTGAAACTGCCAGCCTCTGACACACATGATGCAGTGCTCTCTGCTTTCCAGGTGAGCAGAAGGAAGAGCTGCAACCAACCTCTTGTTATTGGCTGGTTCCCTAGTTCTTTGTATGTATCCAGACATAAGTACAAGGGGCGTGTGAGCCATAGGGCCAGAGCCCAGGTTCACTTTGTTCTTGCTCAGTCTTAGGGAGCCTGGCAAGAGTTCTCCAATCTAAGGGGCCTCTATGCAGTACTGGAAGAAGCACAAGCTGGAATCAAGATTGCCGGGAGACATATCAATAACCTCAGATATGCAGATGACACCACCCTTATGGCAGAAAGTGAAGAGGAACTCAAAAGCCTCTTGATGAAAGTGAAAGTGGAGAGTGAAAAAGTTGGCTTAAAGCTCAACATTCAGAAAACAAAGATCATGGCATCTGGTCCCATCACTTCATGGGAAATAGATGGGGAAACAGTGGAAAAAGTGTCAGACTTTATTTTTCTGGGCTCCAAAATCACTGCAGATGGTGACTGCTGCCATGAAATTAAAAGACGCTTACTCCTTGGAAGGAAAGTTATGACCAACCTAGATAGCATATTCAAAAGCAGAGACATTACTTTGCCAACAAAGGTCCGTCTAGTCAAGGCTATGGTTTTTCCTGTGCTCATGTTATGGATGTGAGAGTTAGACTATGAAGAAGGCTGAGTGCCAAAGAATTGATGCTTTTGAACTGTGGTGTTGGAGAAGACTCTTGAGAGTCCCTTGGACTGTAAGGAGATCCAACCAGTCCATTCTGACGGAGATCAGCCCTGGGATTTCTTTGGAGAACTGATGCTAAAGCTGAAACTCCAGTACTTTGGCCACCTCATGGGAAGAGTTGACTCATTGGAAAAGACTCTGATGCTGGGAGGGATTGGGGGCAAGAGGAGAAGGGGACGCCAGAGGATGAGATGGCTGGATGGCATCACTGACTCGATGGACGTGAGTCTGGGTGAACTTCGGGAGTTGGTGATGGACAGGGAGGCCTGGTGTGCTGCAATTCATGGGGTCACAAAGAGTCGGACACGACTGAGCGACTGCGCTGATGCAGCATCCACCTGGCTAGCCAAGCGCCTGGAGAACACGTGCTTCCCAGCTCAAGTCCTGAGAGAGGAACCGGGTGGCCAGCCAGCTAGTAATCCTCGTCCCCTGTGTCCTTGCTCATGCTAACCTCATTTATTCTGCCTGCTGTATTTATTTTGTCACAAAATGTAATAGCTGATATTGGGAAAATTAAATTAGAAAGAAGGGGGAAAAAATCTCACATATCTCCTAATAAAACTACTGTGGGGCATATCATTTTCCCTCAAAATAGAAATGCCTTTTAAAGAGTTATTATAAAAGTAGCATATACTCCCTTGAAAGAATTCAATATCAAGTTGTTTGAGGCATGAGGTAAAAGCTACTACTTCTCAAAGGTACTTGTTAATATTTTTTGCCATTCCAGACCTTTCTATACATATATAAATGTACATAAATTTTCTATATAAAAGGCATCTATATATATATGGAAATGTATATATATAAATTCTGAGACAGGCTTCTTTTCACTTAACACCATGCTGTGGTCAAATTTCCATGGAAATATGCTTAAATACCCTTATCTTTTTTTACACCTTTCCAGGATTCCTGAACACTCGGGCATGTCAAGACTCAGGTGCTCTATTCTATAGCACAGGGAACTGTACTCAGTACTCTGGTGACTTAAATGGGAAGGAAATCCAAGAAAGAGGGGATATATGTACACGTACAGCTGATTCCCTTTGCCTCACAGTAGAAACTAAAGTTTGTAAAGTAACTAAACTCCAGTAAAAAAAAAAAAAAAGACTCAGGCACTCTCACAGTGATGCTCTTGAATCCCCAGGGACACCCACCCCATGTGCACCAACCCTGGAGATGGGCCAGAGGGACACAATTCTTTTTGCATGTCTGTTGGAGGCCTGACCAGGCCCCCCTGTCTGGCTAGACCTAGAGTCCACGTCAAATCTCAGAACACTTTAGTCAGACTCTGACAGGAGCTCTCATTCAACCTAAGATCTTCCTCTACTTCCAAAGGCTCAAGCCTCTGGTCAGAACTCCAGGGGACCTAGAAGGCCTCAGACCCTTGAGGACATGGCATGAGGTCCCCAAGATGCCACACACGAGGCAGGAGGGGGCATTTGCTTTTCTTTGGCAGGGCTTGGAACAGGGGAGTAAGGAGAACAGAACCAGGAGAAATACAAAAGAAGCCGGCAAGATACAGTAAGGAAGCCACGCTTGGTTAATTTTAGAAGAATTTTGACCACGTAATCTTTAGGAAGCTCAACTCCACAAGGATTTGGTCTAAGTAGCTTCGTCTTGAATTCCAGCAACGGGACTGGGCCTGAAATCTCCAATCCTCCATGCAGTAGGGATCAGAAGACATCCACAGAAGACATCCACAAAGTCAAAGTCTGGAGACAGAGAGGGGCAGAGGAAAATAGAGGAAAGAAATTAACGGAATCTGAGGCGAATTTCAGTGTTCACAGTCCATGGATTAGGCCTTGGAATGAAGTTGAACTAGTTACTCAAGGACATTTGGAGTGTGGATGGATAGGCAAGCATAAAGAGAAATATAGATGCACAGGCAGAAAAAACAAAATATATATATATATACAGAAGTGAATGAAAGACTATATCGGTTATTAACAATGAATATGTCTCACTCCAGGGGACGTAGGTGAATTTTGTTCTTGATGACTTTCTGTATTTTCTAAATTTGATATTAAGAAAACAAACTCTATTAAAAGGTGAGGACAGAAGAACCGAAAAATGAAAGCAGGACAGAAAAGATGATGCTGAGGTTGAAACCATACCCCAAAGACTGCCTTACAGCTGGATCAAGAGGTTCAAAAACTTGGCACTGCTGTCTACCCAAGGAGGAAAACACAGTCAATCAACTCGGTGTCCAAAGGGGAAAAATGATCCAGTTGCTCAGCACAAAGTGTTTCTGCTACAGGGGCTGAGGTTATTTTTCCGTGGATCCCCCTAATAAAGAACGGCTTCACACAACATCCTTAGCAAAATGCAGCACATCTCCCTCCCTGAAGGCTGACAGTGCCATGCCGCAGAACAATTCAGTGAAAACCCTTTCCTGCAGGACCAAACCTAAGGGGCCCAGGCACATGGTTCTCCGCAAGATGCAGGTCTGCAGAATCTGGGGTATTACTGGCTTGAGCATCACACACTGCTCTCCTCTCTGAGTGTCTGCAAGCTAGAGACTTTTTTCCAGACAATAACAAGCAAAGATGCTATCTCGGTTGTTGGCTGAATTTGGATGCAGGCTTTATATGAGCCAGCTGAGCCAGGAAGAAGACTCCAATCTCCTTTAGAATGATGAGAACCCTAATGACTCTGTGTGCCTCAGCAGAATGTGAATCCATCTCCCAAAGGGGTGGGCAGGGCAGGATGAAGAAGCCACCCTCATTTCAGGTTATAATCATGGCTGACTCCATCTCAGGGGTCCCCAACTCCCAGGATCTAATGCCTGATGATCTGAGGGGGAACTGATATAAGAATAATATAAATAAAGTGCACAATACATGTAATGCACTTAAAACATCCCCAAACCATTCCCCTACCCTGGTCCATGGAAAAACTGTCTTCCAGGAAACCGGTCCCTGATGCCAAAAGGATTGGAGACCACTGCTCACACTACTCTCCTCTAAAATACCTACAGATACACACTAAACACTGGAAGCTTGGCGCTGAGCCAAGTCTGAGAGGCGGACACGAGGAGCTAAAATGAGGATCATCACCAGTGGATGGTAGTGAAATGTCCTCCTAGATGTAAAGAAGCATCAGAGAAGAGGCAGTGCTCCACCCCTCGAAACGGTCTGCACTCAGAACATTGGTCAGTCGTCCATGTCTATCTCCTGGGAGATGAAATGACATTACAAGAGACCTCTATGGAAGGGAGAATGGCAGGGAGAGACGTGCAGAAAAGCATCTGAGGATTTTAGCCTCCACACTCTCATCTGTTCAGAGCGCCCCAAAGCCAGACAGGGAGAGAAGGGAGCTCATTGTCTGCTGAGTACCTACAAGACCAGGTGAAGCAGACACCTGCTGTGTCATTTCAAATACGTTCAACTTCACCTCTTTCCTCCTACGTGGCTGTGATGAGCATTTCCAAGCAGATCTGCAGATCTCACTTGGGACCAGCCCACAGTGACAGCAAGTCTCAGACAGCCTCTGCACTTGTCAATTCCTGCCCCACTGTCTCTGATGCTGTCCTCTGAGACGCCCACCGGAACCCACTCAGCACTCAGGGCCACCCAGAAATGCGGGGTAGCCACTTTTGACCAATAGGAGACTGGAGACAAATACTTCCTCCTTTCGCTCTTCTATTTTAGGTCACTTTTCAGATGGTCCAGAACAAGCAACTTTGCCCTCCCTCTTCAGATGTCCACCCCTAACCTCACTGCTCCTGGGAATCATACTGCGGAATCAAACTTTGCATCGGGCTGTTTCCGGGAACACTAACTGAGAAACTGGGCTTAAGCTGTATCCACAGCACTCCGTCCTCCAGCTGTGAGTCTGGGATGGGCCCCTGCCAACAGGCAGAGAGGGCTGCCAACCGTGAAGCTTTTTTGATCCAGGGACAAAAACGGACTTGTTGTAAAGTGATTTATACGGGAGAGGCTCTGCTCATGTACTAGGGTCATCCCATGTGATGTGATGTTAATTTTCTACTGAGATTTAGGAAAAGGCGTTCTGCCATCTCATATTTTTGTTGAAAATAGCTTGCCCAGTAGACGATAAGGCCCACGGGTGGCCCAAGGCGGCCCTACTGTGAGCACTAGCACAGTGGTGGGGGGCTGACCAGAGGCATGGGGGAGGACATGGATGGGGGACCCATGCCCACAAAGTCGGGAGCCCACAGCTACTCTGACTCTCAGCCTCGGCAGCACGTGAGTCCTGAAAAACCGCAGAGGCAGTGAGCTCCTAAAAGCAAACATGTTTCAGGGAAAGACGGGGAAGGGGCATGTTCCAGACAATGCTAAATGCAGATATGAACCTCTTCAGGGTGCTGAATCCCCCCTGTGCTGAGATCCCCAGCTCCGACTAAGCCTCTGCCCTCCAAGATGGTCAGATTTCTGAACTAGCAGGAAAAAAAAAATAATAATAACAGTAAATCTCGCTTTCCTTTCCTTCCCCCTTGTCCCTTCCACTCTGCTCTCTGGGCGCTCCCAGCTCTGAGCAGGCTCAGAACTCCCCTTGTGAGGATGAGCAAACAGGAGAACACCAGACACATGAAAAGATGCAGAGAGTTCAAAGCAGAAGTGTTTACTTTGAGGAAAGAGAGAAAGTGCCTGCCTATGAAATCAAGTCCCTGCCAGGAAAAGGAAGACATTTTACAGCAAATACAAATGCAGAAAAACACTGGATTTGATAACGGACTCCAAGAAAAATAATTTTTTTGTTGCTGTATCCAACAAAACAAATTGCTGATAAATTTAATCAAGATAAAATGCAAATACTCAAAATAAGGAAATAGCAAAGGGATATAGGAGCCAATGAGGAAATTATACAGCATTATGAAAGGATATTCTGAATAACTCTGGCTAGTAAATTTTAAATTCTTGATCAAGTGATCATTTTGGAAATGTATGAACATTAACAAAATTGGCTCAAGAAATAGAAAATCTGAGTAGACCAATTATCAGAGAAAAAAATATAAAAGTTGATATGTATTTCCTAAAAGACATGAGAACAGATAATTTGGTAAGTGAACTTGATCAAACTTTCCAACAAAAAAATAATTCTTATGTTGTGTGTACTATTCCAGAAGAAGGCAAAAAAGGAAAAAATAACAGACATCAAATCTGAAAGAGCACACATATATTCCTAAAACCTCTAGACTGGTCACATTTATAAATGCAAATATTTTTACTTAACATTATATATAACTGTTATCTGCTTTTCAAAAATTACATATCATATCCAAGTGGCCTATATACCAGGAAATCAAGGATAACTCAGTATTAGGAAGCCTATAGGTTAGAAGAGACAAGACATACAGTCACCTTAATAAAGACTGAAAAAGCACTGACAAAATTTAACATCAATTTCTGATTAAACACAATACTCTGCATAAGCTGGTTATTGTAGGACACTTTGTGGGCATAAAAAGTTAAAACCATGACTAGCAGACCTTTCTCGAATTCACCCATATCCACTTCTCCATTCCATCCCAGCATAAAGAAGAGTTACACCTTCCTGTCCCCCTTGAAATCAGTAGGACTATTTCTCAAGTCCTGGCCAATAACCTTGAGCACAAACGATGTGTATCAATTCTATGCCAGAGTATTTCATTGCTGGTGAGAAAGCCTACGAATCTTCTTCCCTTCCCTCATCAGTCCAGGAGATCTTGTACTCCAGATGGTGCAGTCACAGGACGGGGAAGCCCCCATCAGCCTGGGTCACTGAGTCACCACATGGAGGGCAGCTGTACCTGGGAACCACCTGGAGCTGCAGAACTCTGGGAACTTAGCTACTGAGCGTTTGGAGTTCTGCATTACTACAGCATGCCTAATATAACTAGCCCATGTCTTATAATAGAGAAAATTAAGTATGTTTCCATTCAAGTCATGCATGCCTGTATCATTGCTATTACTTAATAGTTTTGGCTAATGCCAATGCAGCTAATGCAATGAGGCAAGAAAAGGAAAGGAGAGGCTGCTGTACTGGTTACCATTACACTGTAACAGATTGACACAAAACAATCATTTTGTGGGTCAGAAATTCAGGGAGGGGTCATCTGGCCATTCCTGCTGAGGGTGATTAATCAGATGTTGACTAGGGCTGGAGTCATCTTTAAGCCTTGACTGGGCTGAATGTCCTGGATAGCACAAGAACATGGCTGCTACTGATGCTGCATGTTGACTGGGAGGTCAGCTGGGCTATCAGCTATGGTGTCTACGTGTGACCTCTCCAGCATGGTGGTCTCAAGGTATCCAGACTCATTACAGGACCCCTGCCTTCACGCAGAGTGAGAGTTCCACTAGATTCTGTGGAAACTGAGTGACCTTTGTTGACATGGCCTTCTAATTTACAAAGTGTCATTTCTGTTGGATTCTGTTGGTTGTGGGGGATTCACTGAGGTCAGCCCTGATTTAAAGGAAGAGGACATACACTCATCCTCTATAAAGGATGGCTAAAGAATGTGCATGCGTGCTTTTAAATTGCCACAATTACTTTGAATGATGATTGAAAATTATCACAGTCAAGTTTACATGCATAGTAACCCTAAGCTTATTAAGAATAATAAGGATAAGGGGTATGACCGAGATAGCAAAGTAGGAAGGACCCTGAACTTACATCCTGCCATGGGCACACTAAATTCCAACTACTTATCCAGCAACTATCTTTGAGAACAACCTGAAGGCTAACAGAAAGATTTTCCACGATTTTTCCACAGCTAAAGATACAAAGCAGAGAAGGCAATGGCACCCCACTCCAGTACTCTTGCCTGGAAAATCCCATGGACGGAGGAGCCTGGTAGGCTGCAGTCCATGGGGTCGCTAAGAGTTGGATACGACTGAGCGACTTCACTTTCACTTTTCACTTTCATGCATTGCAGAAGGAAAAGGCAACCCACTCCAGTGTTCTTGCCTGGAGAATCCCAGGGACGGGGAAGCCTGGTGGGCTGCCGTCTTTGGGGTCGCACAGAGTTGGACACGATTGAAGCGACTTAGCAGCAGCAGTAGCAAAGATATAAAGAAAGAATTGAGTAGGAGGGGCAGAGAGGCAACACAGTCATGCCCTACACCCTCCAGGTTGGAGACCCACAAACAGAAGGAATGTCACAGCTGCAGAAGTCCTCCCCAAGGTCTGAGGGGTCTGATCCCACATCAGGCTTCCCAGCCCAGGAGACCTGCAGCAGGAAGACGAGCTCCCAGAATATCTGACTTTGACATCCAGCAGGAAGACCCAGAGGGCTACTGGAAACAGAGACTCCACTCTTAAAGGGCACACACAGAATCTCACACACTGCGAGTCCCAGTGTCGAGGCAGTAGTTTGAAGAGTCTGGGTCAGACCCACCTGTTGATCTGAGAGAGACTGTCAGAGAGGCGGGAAGCAACTGGGAGTCCTGCTGGGGACAGAGACTCCGCGGAAGCCACTCCGGACGCTCCTCCTTCTGCAATGACACCAGCACCATCGAGTGTCCTTTTGGAATCTTCCTGTGGGCCTGAATCACCAGGAACTCACTCGCCCACCCGCAGGCTGACGCTAGCCCCAAGGCCCAGCCAGTGCACCCAGACATACAGGGACCCAGCCCCACCCAAGAGCAGGTCAACACCAGCCCCGGGAATCTCTGCACAGGCAGCCTACCCTGCCATCTGGCAATGCCCCATCCACCACACAAGGCTGGACCTCTCGATCACTGGGGTGGGGGGGGGAGGGGGGCAGCCCCCTCTACCAGTGACCTACAGTTGTCAGCCCCACCACAACAGAAGGACCACGCAGCCCACACAAGAGGCACCCCTACAGCATACAGCTTTAGTGACCAGAGGGGAGTATGCTACCAGACCCCACAGAACATCTCCTACATAGTCACTTCTGCAAGACCAAGAAACATAAGTGAACTACCAAAGACATAGAAATAAACACAGAGAATTAAGCAAAGTGAGGAGACAGAGTCAGTCAGTCAGTCAGTTCAGTCACTCAGTCGTGTCCAACTCTTTGCGACCCTATGAACCCACAGCACGCCAGGCCTCCCTGTCCACCACTAACTCCCGGAGTTCACTCAGACTCACGTCCATCGAGTCGGTGATGCCATCCAGCCATCTCATCCTCTGTCGTCCCCTTCTCCTCCTGCCCCCAATCCCTCCCAGCATCAGAGTCTTTTCCAATGAGTCAACTCTTAGCATGAGGTGGCCTAAGTACTGGAGTTTCAGCTTTAGCATCATCCCTTCCAAAGAAATCCCAGGGCTGATCTCCTTCAGAATGGACTGGTTGGATCTCCTTGCAGTCCAAGGGACTCTCAAGAGTCTTCTCCAACACCACAGTTCAAAAGCAT
>NW_011495059.1:2182136-2182448 GCF_000754665.1 Bison bison bison
AATCTTGATTCCAGCTTGTGTTTCTTCCAGTCCAGCATTTCTCATGATGTACTCTGCATACAAGTTAAATAAGCAGAGTGACCATATACAGCCTTGACATACTCCTTTTCCTATTTGGAACCAGTCTGTTGGTCCATGTCCAGTTCTAACTGTTGCTTCCTGACCTGCATACAAATTTCTCAAGAGGCAGGTCAGGTGGTCTGGTATTCCCATCTCTTGAAGAATTTTCCACAGCTTCTTGTGATCCACACAGTCAAAGGCTTTGGCATAGTCAATAAAGCAGAAATAGATGTTTTTCTGGAACTCTCTTGC
>NW_011495059.1:2183650-2187418 GCF_000754665.1 Bison bison bison
CTGCTTCTGTTAGGTCCATACCATTTCTGTCCTTTATTGAGCCCATCTTTGCATGAAATTTTCCCATGGTATCTCTAATTTTCTTGAAGAGATCTCTAGTCTTTCCCATTCTTTGTTTTCCTCTATTTGCATTGGTCACTAAGGAAGGCTTTCTTATCTCTTCTTGCTATTCTTTGGAACTCTGCATTCAGATGCTTATATTTTTCCTTTTCTCCTTTGCTTTTTGCCTCTCTTCTTTTCACTGCTATTTGTAAGGCCTCCCCAGACAGCCATTTTGCTTTTTTGCATTTCTTTTCCATGGGGATGGTCTTGATCCCTGTCTCCTGTACAATGTCACAAACCTCCATCCATAGTTCATCAGGCACTCTATCTATCAGATCTAGTCCCTTAAATCTATTTCTCATTTCCACTGTATAATCATAAGGGATTTGATTTAGGTCATACCTGAATGGTCTAGTGGTTTTCCATACTTTCTGCAATTTAAGTCTGAATTTGGCAATAAGGAGTTCATGATCTGAGCCACAGTCAGCTCTTGGTCTTGTTTTTGTTGACTGTATAGAGCTTCTCCATCTTTGGCTGCAAAGAATATATAATCAATCTGATTTCGGTGTTGACCATCTGGTGATGTCCATGTGTATAGTCTTCTCTTGTGTTGTTGGAAGAGGGTGTTTGCTATGACCAGTGCATTTTCTTGGCAAAACTCTATTAGTCTTTGCCCTGCTTCATTCTGTATTCCAAGGCCAAATTTGCCTGTTACTCCAGGTGTTTCTTGACTTCCTACTTTTGCATTCCAGTCCCCTATAACGAAAAGGACATCTTTTTTGGGTGTTAGTTCTGAAAGGTCTTGTAGGTCTTCATAGAACCATTCAACTTCAGCTTCTTCAGCATTACTGGTTGGGGCATAGACTTGGATTACTGTGATATTGAATGGTTTGCCTTGGAGACGAACAGAGATCATTCTGTCGTTTTTGAGATTGCATCTAAGTACTGCATTTCGGACTCTTTTGTTGACCATGATGGCTACTCCATTTCTTCTAAGGGATTCCTGCCCGCAGTAGTAGATATAATGGTCATCTGAGTTAAATTCACCCATTCCAGTCCATTTTAGTTTGCTGAACTAAATGAATGAATAAACTAATGAATGTCCTAGAATGTCGACATTCACTCTTGCCATCTCCCGTTTGACCACTTCCAATTTGCCTTGATTCATGGAACTGACATTCCAGGTTCCTATGCAATATTGCTCTTTACAGCATCAGACCTTGCTTCTATCACCAGTCACATCCACAACTGGATATTGTTGGAGACAATTGAGGAGACAGAGTAATATGCTCCAAATTAAGGAACAAGACAAAAATCTCAGAGAAAGAACTAAACGAACAGGAAACAAGCAATCTTCCCAATAAAGTTTCAAGATAATGATTATAAAGAGGCTTACTTAGCTCAGGAAAGAACAGATGAACACAGAGAAAACTTGCGCAAAGAATCAGAAAATATAAAGAAGAACAAGACAGGGAATTCCCTGGTGGTCCAGGGGTTAGGACTCAGTACTTTCACTGCCAGGACCCGGGTTCAATCTCTGTCAGGGAACTAAGATCATGCAGCCATGTGGCACAGCCAGGAAAAAAAAAATAAGTAGAAGACAAAAATGATGATGACAGAGATAAAAGACACAATAATTGAAATTAAAAAAAAAAATACACTAGAAGTAATCAGCAGTAGACTCAATGACACCGGGGAATCGATCAACAATCTGGAAGACAAAGCACCAGCAATTACGTAATCTTAACACAAAATAGCAAAAAGAAATTAAAAGAAATGAGGATAGCTAAGAGACCTCTAACACAACATCAAGCATACTAACAATTCACATTATAGGATCCCAGAAGAAGGAGAGAGAGAAAGAGGAAGAGAACTTATTTGAACAATTACTAGCTGAAAAACTCCCTAACCTGGGAAAGGGTACAGACATCTAGTACCAAGAAGCACAGAGTGCCCCAAATAAGATGAATCCAAAAAGTCCACACTAAGACACATTATCATTAAAATGGAAAAAATAAAGGTGAGTAGAAAATCTTAAAAGCAGCAGGAAAAAAGCAACTACTTGCATATAAGAGAAATCCTGAAAGGCTATCAGCCAGCTTTTCAGAAGAAACCCTACAGGCCAGAAAGGAGTGGCAGATTATATGCAGAGTGATGAAAGAATAAAAAAAACCTACAACAAAGACTATCTGGCAAGGTTATCATTTAGATTTGAAGAAGAGGTACAGAGTTCTAAGGAAAATCAAAAGCTAAAAGAGTTAAGCACCACTAAAGACTTTACAAGAAATGTTTAATAAACTTCTCTAAGCAGAAAAGGCCACAACTAAAAATACAAAAAGGAAAGGAAAAAACCTCACTGGTAAAGGCAAACATACAGTAAAAGGAGATCAGCCACTTACAAAGCAACGGTGAGGCCAGGGAGCCCCCTGCTCCTCGAGGCTCCAGGGAAGTGGATGGGCCCCAGGGCAGCCAGCAACAGCAGAGAAGCCAGAGAGCCATCCACTCCTGCGCATCCCCCAACATCAATCGGCTCCAGCCAACAACTCCAGCAGGGCCTTTGCCCAGGCCCCGGGGGACACGAGGACCAACACCTAGCAGCTGATGAAGGTTCGTCCGCTCAAGAGGACCAGCAGAGGGACAACTAGGGCGCTGGGCATGTCCTCTGGCTACTTGGAGCCACTGAAGGGCATGTCCCTGCTAGTCAGAGCCAGACAAAACGTGATCCACTGGCAAAGGGTATGGCAAGCTACTTCAGTATTCTTGGCTTGAGAACCCCATGAATAGCATGAAAAGGTAAAAAGATATGACACTGAAAGATGAGCCTCCCAGGTTGGTAGGTGTCCAATATGCTACTGGGGAAGAGCAGAGAAATAGCTCTAGAAAGAATGAAGAGGCTGAGCCACAGCAGAAAGGATGCCCAGTTGTGGATATGTCTGGTGGTGGAAGTAAAGTCTGATGCTGTAAAGAACAAAATTGCATATGAACCTGGAATGTTAAGTCCATGAATCAAGGTAAATTGGATATGGTCAAACAGGAAATGGCAAGAGTGAATATCGACATTTTAGAGATCAGTGAATTAAAATGGATGGGAATGAGCGAATTTAATTCAGATGACCCTTATAACTACTACTGTAGGCAAGAATCCTTTTGAAGAAATGGAGTACCCCTCATAGTTAACAGAAGAGTTCAAAATACAGTACTTGGGTACAGTCTCAAAAACAACAGCATGATCTCAGCTGGTTTCCAAGGCAAACCATTTAATATCACAGTAATTCAAATCTATGCCCCAGCCAGTAATGCTGAAGAAGCTGAAGCTGAACATTTATATGAAGACCTACAACACCTTCTAGAATTATGACCAAAAAAGACATTCTTTTCATCACAGGGGACTGGAATGTAAAAGTATGAAGTCAAGAGATACCTGGAGTAACAGGCAAGCTGGCCTTGAAGTACAAAATGATGCAGGGCAAAGGCTAATAGAGTTTTTGCCAAGAGAAAGCACTGGTCATAGCAAACACCCTCTTCCAACAACACAAGAGATGACTTTACACATGGACATCACCAGATAGTCAATATCGAAATCAGACTGAACATATTCTTTGTAGCTGAAGATGAAGAAGCTCATACAGTCAGCAAAAACAAGACCTGGAGCTGACTGTGGCTCAGACCATCAGCTCCTTATTGCAAAATTCAGACTTAAACTGAAGAAAGTAAGGGAAAACCAGT
>NW_011495059.1:2187518-2206200 GCF_000754665.1 Bison bison bison
CAGTAGGTCATTCAGTTCAGTTCAGTCGCTCAGTCATGTCCAACTCTTTGCAACCCCATGGACTGCAGTATGCCAGACTTCCCTGTCTATCACCAACTCCCGGAGCTTACTCAAACTCATGTCCATTGAGTCAATGATGCCATCCAACCATCTCATCCTCTGTTGTCCCCTTCTCCTCCCGCCTTCAATCTTTCCCAGCATCAGGGTCTTTTCAGATGAGTCAACTCTTCACATCAGGTGGCCAAAGTACTGGAGTTTCACCTTCAGCATCAGTCCTTCCAATGAATATTCAGGATGGATTTCCTTTAGGATGGACTGGTTGGATCTTGCAGTCCAAGGGACTCTCAAGAGTATTCTCCGACACCACAGTTCAAAAGCATCAATTCTTCAGCGCTCAGCTTTCATTATAGTCCAACTCTCACATCCGTACATGACTACAGGAAAAACCAAAGCTTTAAATAGATGGAATTTTGTTGGCAGTGTAATGTCTCTGCTTTTTAATATGCTATCTAGGTTGGTCATAACTTTTCTTCCAAGGAGCAAGCATCTTTTAATTCCATGGCTGCAATCACTGTCTGTAGTGATTTTGGAGCCCCCCCAAATAAAGTCTGTCACTGTTTCCATTGTTTTCCCATCTATTTGCCATGAAGTGATGGGACCAGATGCCATGATCTTCGTTTTCTGAATGTTGAGCTTTAAGCCAACTTTTTCACTCTCCTCTTTCACTTTCATCAAGAGGCTTTTTAGTTCCTCTTCATTTTCTGCCATAAGGGTGGTGTCATCTGCATATCTGAGGTTATTGATATGTCTCCCGGCAATCTTGATTCCAGCTTGTGGTTCATCCAGTCCAGCACTTCTCATGATGTACTATGCATATAAGTTAAATAAGCAGGGTGACAATATACATCAAATCCCTTATGATTATACAATGGAGGTGACAAATAGATTCAAGGGATTAGATCTGGTAGACACAATGTCTGAAGAACTATGGACAGAGGTTTTTAACACTGTGCAGGAAGGAGGTGGTGATCAAAACCATCCCCAAGGAAAACAAATGCAAAAAGGCAAAGTGGTTGTCTGAGAAGGCCTTACAAATAGCTGAGAAAAGGAGAGAAGCAAAAGGCGAAAGAGAAAGATATACCTAACTGAATGCAGAGTTCCAGAGAATAGCAAGGAGAGAAAGGAAAGCATTATTAAGTCAACAATTTAAAGAAAAAGAGAAAAACAACAGAATGGGAAAGTCCAGAGATCACTTCAAGAAAATTAGAGATACCAAGGGAACATTTCAAGCAAAGATGGGCACAAGAAAGGACAGAAACGGTATGATCTTAACAGAAGCAAAAGAGATTAAAAAGAAGTGGCAAGAATACAAAGAACTGTACAAAAAAGTTCTTAATGACCTGGATAACCATGATGGTGTGGTCACTCATCTAGAGCCAGACACCCTGAAATGTGAAGGCAAGTGGGACTTAGGAAGTATTACTACAAACAAAGCTAGTAGAGGTGATGGAATTCCAGCTGAACTATTTCAAATCCTAAAATATGGTGCTGTTAAAGTGTTTTACTTAATATGCTAGCAAATTTGGAAAACTCAAGACTGGCCACAGGACTGGAAAAGGTTAGTTTTCATTTCAATCCCAAAGAAAGGCAATGCCAAAGGATGTTCAAACTACCTCACAACTGCACCACCTCATGTGCTAGCAAGGTAATGCTCAAAATCCTCCAACCTAGGCTTCAACAGTATGTGAACCGAGGACTTTCAGATGTACAAGCTAGATTTAGAAAAGGCAGAGGAATTGGAGGCAAAAAGGCAACAACCAATTTGCTGAAATCAAATTGCCAACAAGTTGGATCATAGAAAAACAGAGGAAATCCAGAAAAACATCTACTTCTGCTTCATTGGCTACACTAAAGCCTTTGATTGTGTGAATTAAAACAAACCGTGGAAAACACTTAAAGATATGGAAATACCAGACCATCTCACCCGCCTCCTGAGAAACCTGTATGCAGGTCAAGAAGCAACAGTTAGAATCAGACATGTAACAGTGGACTAGTTCAAAATTGGGAATGGAGTACATCAAGGCTGTATATTGTCACCCTGCATATTTAACTTACATGCAGAGTATATCATGAAAAATGTCAAGCTTGATGAATCACAAGCTGGAATCAAGATGCCAGGAGAAACATCAATAACCTCAGGTATGCAGTTGACACCACCCTAATGGCAAAAAGTGAAGAGGAACTAAAGAGTCTCTTGATGAAGGTGAAAGAAGAGAGTGAAAAAGCTGGCTTAAAACTAAGATCATGGCATCTGGTCCCGTAACTTCATGGCAAATACATGGGAAAACAATGGAAACAGTGACAGACTTTTTATTTTCTTGGGCTCCAAAATCACTGCGGATGGTGACTGCAACCACAAAATTAAAAGATGCTTGCTCCTTGAAAGAAAAGCTATGACAAACCTAGACAGCATATTAAAAATCAGAAACTCACGTTGCCAACAAAGGTCCATATATCAAAGCTATGGATTTTCCAGTAGTCATGTACAGATGTATTAGGTGGACCATAAAGAAGGCTAAGCACCAAAGAATTGATGCCTTCGAACTGTGGTGCTGGAGAAGACTCTTGAGAGTCCCTTGGACAGAAAGGAAATCCAACTAGTCAATCCTAAAGGGAATCAACCCTGAGTACTCATTGGAAGGACTGATGCTAAAGCTGAAACTCCAATACTTTGGTGCCTGATACAAAGAGCCAACTCATTGGAAAAGACCCTGATGTTGGGAAAGATTGAGGGCAGGAGAAGGAGACGACAGAGGATGAGATGGTTGGATGGCGTCACTGACTCAATGGATATGAGCTTGAGCAAACTCTGGGAGATGGTGAAGGACAGGGAATCCTGGCCTTCATGGACAGTGAAGTCCGTGGGGTGGCAAAGAGTGACTGAGCAAACAACACAACTGAGCTACTGAACAACAACAAGGGAAGTTAAAAGACAAACTAGTAAAAATCATCTATATCCACAATAAGTAGTTAAGGGATACACAAAACAAAAAAGTAACATATGTCAAAAACATCCAGTGTGAGGAAGAATGTTCAAAATGAAGGTTTATCAGAAGTGCTTAAACATAAGAAATCAACTTAAAATGATCATGTACCTCATATATACGGTTACATGTATCAACAAGAAAGTATAACAATTGCAAACAACATAACACCCCACATAAGAGCAACAAAATATGTAAAGAAAATGTTAACAAACTGGGGGGAAACTGACAGTAATAATATAATAGTAGAAGATTTTAATACCTCATTTACATCAATGGTCATATCATCCAAATAGAAAATTAAAGAAACACTGGCCTTAAATAACACCTAATGTTGTTGTTCAGTCACTAAGTCACATCTGACTCTTTGCCAGCCCTTAGATCAGATGACATAACCCCTTAGATGGATGAAAATATATATACCCACACAGAACAGCTCACCCCAAAAGAGCAGAATACACATTATTTTTAAGGATACTGGTAGCCTTCAGAATAGATTACATGCTATGCAAAAAAACCAAATCTTCATAAGTTTAATATTGAAATCATATCAAGCATCTTTTCCTACCACACCACTATGAGACTGCAAAAAAAATTTTTTTTTAAAAACTGCAAAAAAAAAAAAAAAGTGGAGTCTCAAATAATATGCTAAAAACAACCAAACAGACACTTAAGAAATCAAAGAGGAAATGAAAAAATATCTGGAGACAAATGAAAATGTAAACACATCTATCCAAAATTTATGAGAAACAGCAGAAGCAGTTCTAAGAGGGAAGCTTATACTGATTAAAAAAAAGTAAACAATCTAATATACTTGAAGGAAAGAGAAAAAGAGCAAACAAAACCTCAAGTTAGTAAAAGGAAAGAAACCATTACGATAAGAGCAAAAATAAATAGAGACTAAAAACCAACAGAAAAGACCCATGAAATTAAAAGTTAATTCTTTGAAAAGATAAATAAAATTTATAAATGTTTAGCCAGACTCAAAAAGAGAGAGGGACCAAATAAAGAAAATCAGAAATGAAAGAAAAGTTCCAGGCAATACCACAAAAACATGAAGAAACATGAGAGACTACTACAACAATTACACACCAATAAAATAAATGACCTGGATAACAGAAGACATGGGTAAATTCCTGGACATGTACAATATTCCAAGAATAAAGCAGGAAGAAGTAGAAAATATAAACATACTGATTACCAGTAATGAAACTGTATCAGTTAAAAACAAACAAAAAAATCCAACAAAGTCCAGGACACAGATTCAAAGGTTAATTCTACCAAACATTTAAGGAAAAGTTAACGTCTATCATTCTAAAACTACTCTAATAAAACTGAAGAGGAAGGAATGTTTAAGAACTCATCCTATGAAGCCAGTATCACACAGATACCAAAACGAAACAAAGATGCCACACACATAAAAAGAAAATTATAGGCCGATATCACTGATAAGCATAGATGCAAAAATCTTCAACAAATCATAGCAAAACAAATTCAACAAAACAGTAAAAGAATTATATACCAGGATCGACCAAAACCATCCCAAAGAAAAAGAAATGCAAGAAGGCAAAGTGGTTGTCTGAGGAGGCTTTACAAATAGTGGAGGAAAGAGAGAAGCAAAGGCAAGGGAGAAAGGGAAAGAAATCCCCAATTAAATGCAGAGTTCCAGAGAATATCAAGGAGATATAGAAAGGCCTTCTTTTATGAAAAATCCAAGGAAAATAATGGAATGGGAAAGACTAGAGATTTCTTCAAGAAAACTGAAGATATCAAGGGAACATGTCATGCAAGGATGGGCACGATAAAGGACAGAAACCATAGGACCAATTAGAAAGAGAAGAGATTAAGAAGACGTGGCAAGAATACAAAGAAAAACTACACAAAAAAAGGTCTTAACAACGCAGACAACCAGGATGGTGTGGCCACTCATCTAGAGCCAGACAGCCTAGAGTGTGAAGGCAAGTGTGCCTTAGGAAGCAGTACTATGAACAAAGCTAGGGGGGTGATGGAATTCCAGCTGAGCTTTTTAAAATCCTAAGACAATGCTGTTAAAGTGCTACACTCAATACATCAGCAAATGTGGAAAACTCAACAGTGGTCATAAGATTGGAAAAGGTCAGTTTTCATTCTTGTCCCAAAGAAGAACAATGTGAAAGAATGTTCAAACGACCATACAATTGCATTCATTTCACATGCTAGCAAAGTTATGCTCAAAATTCTTCTATCTAAGCTTTAGTAGTACGTGAACCAAGAACTTCCACATGTACAAGCTGGGTTTCTAAGACGCAGAGGAACCAGAGATCAAACTGCCAACATTTTCTGGATCATGGAAAAAGCAAGGGAGCTTCAGAAACCCATATACTTTTGCTTCACTGACTATGCTAAAGCCTTTGATTGTGTGGATCACAACCAACCATGGAAAATTCTTAAGGAGATGGGAACATCAGACCACCTTATCAATCTCCTGAAAAACCTGTATGAGGGTCAAGAAGCAACAGTAAGGACTGAACATGGAACGATGGATTGGTTCAAAATTGGAAAAGGAATACATCAAGACTGTATATTGTCACCCTGCTTATTTAACTTATATGCAGAGTGCATTATGCAAAATGCCAGGGTGGATGAATCACAAGCTCAATTACGGCAATCAAGATTGCTGGGAGAAATATCAACAACCTCAGATATGCAGATGATACCACTCTAATGGCAGAAAGCGAAGAGGAACTAAAGAGCCTCTTGATGAGGGTGAAAAAGTTGGTTTAGAATTTAACATTAAAAACTAAGATCATGGCATCTGATCCCATTATTTTGTGGCAAATAGAAGGGGGAAAAAGTGGAAGCAGTGACAGATTTTATTTTCTTGGGCTCCAAAATCACTATGGATGGTGACCACATTCATGAAATTAAAAGACGTTTGCTCCTTGGAAGGAAAGCTATGACAAACCTAGATAGCATATTAAAAAGCAGAGACATCACTTTGCCAACAAAGGTCCATATAGTCAAAGCTATGATTTTTCCAGTAGTGTATGGATATGAGAGTTGGACCATAAAGGAGGCTGAACACTGAAAAATTGATGCTTTCGAACTGTGGTGCTGGAGAAGACTCTCGAGAATCCCTTGGACTGCAAGGAGGTCAAACGAGTCAATCCTAAAAGAAATAAACCATGAGTATTAATTGGAGGAACTGATTCAAAAGCTGAAGCTCCAATATTTTGGGCACGTGATGCAAAGAGCCAAGTCCTTGGAAAATACCCTGATGCTAGGAAAGATTGAAGGCAAAAGGAGAAGGTGAAGGCAGAGGATGAGATGCCATCCCTGACTCAATGGACATGAGTCTGAGCAAACTCTGGGAAACAGTGGAGAGAGGAGCCTAGTGTACCTGACACAACTTAGCGACTGAACAAAAACAACAGCATACCACAATCAAGCAGAATTTACCCCAGAGAGGCGAGGATGTCTCAGTGCCCACAAATAAACGATATGATGACCACATTAACAAACTGAAGAATGAAAATCAGACCATCATCTCAGAAGATGCAGGAAACTCTGACAAATTTCAACATCGATTTATGATAAAACCTCTCAATAAACTGGGTATAGAGAAAACATATCTCAACATAATAAAGGTTGAGACAAAACCACAACCAACACCATACCAATAGTGAAAAGCTGAAAGCATTTCCTCTGAGATTGGGAACAAGACAAGCACGACCACTCTTGCCACTTTTCTTCAACATAGTATTGGAAGCTCTAGTCACAGCAATCAGAGATGCAAAGAAATAAAATGCATTCAAATTGAAAAAGGGGAAGTAAAACTGTCACCATTTGCAGGCATGATACCATATAGAGAAAATATAAAGAAACCACCAAAAAGTATTAGAATTAATGTGACTTCCCTGGTGGCTTAGACGGTAAAGCGTCTGCCTTCAATGCTGGAGACCCGGGTTCAATCCCTGGGTTGGGAAGATCCCCTGGAGAAGGAAATGGCAACCCACTCCAGTACTCTTGCCTGGAAAATCCCATGGACGGAGGAGCCTGTTAGGCTACAGTCCATGGGGTCACAAAGAGTCGGACACGACTGAGCAACTTCACTTTCACAGTAAATTTGCAGGATACAAAATATATAGAAATTTGTTGTACTTCTGTATACTAATATATACTAATATCAAGTATCAGAAAGAGAAATTAAGAAAACAATACCATTCACAGTAATGTAAAAAAATAAAATAAAATACTTCAGAATTTTGTTAAACAAACATACTACTCAAGGCAATCAACAGGTTCAATTCAACCTCTATCAAAATATCAATTGCTTTAGGAAAAAATAATCCTAAAATTTTGTAAAGAAATGCAAAAGTTCTGCAATAGCAAAAGTGATCATAAGAAAGAAGAATAAAACTGAAACATCACACTCCTTTATTTCAAACTCTACTAAAAAAACTCTACTACAAAAGATCAAACCAGTCAATCCTAAAGGAAATTAGTCCTGAATATTCATTGGAAGGACTGATGCTGAAGCTCCAATACTTCGGCCACTTGAGGCGAAGAACTGACTCATTGGAAAAGACCCTGATGCTGGGAAACATTGAAGCCAGGAGGAGAAGGGGACAACAGAGGATGAGATGGTTGGATGGCATCACCAACTCGATGAACATGAGTTTGAGTAAGCTCTGGGAGTTGGTGATAGACAGGGAAGCCTGGCGTGCTGCAGTCCATGGGGTCACAAAGAGTCAGACACAATGGAGAGACTGAACTGAACAGAGTGCTATCAGAACCCTTGGAGGTGGGATGCATTGAGCCTAGCCTGAGGTTGGATGACCAGTGAATATCTGGAAGACAGGAAGTCTAAGTCAAAGCTGGAGAAAACAGGAAGAGCTGGAGAAGACAGGAAGTCTAAGTCAAAGCTGGAAAGGAGATGGGGCTGAAACTGTCAGGTAGGCATGAGGTGAGGGCAAGGGCATGTTTTGCCAGGCTGAGGAGTTTGGATTTTAATCCAGGAGCCATGGGAGCCACTGAAAAAAGCAGGATTTTTTAAGCCGGATTCACATTTTAGATGCAATTGTTTGTCATAGACCAGAGCAGGGAAACCAGAGACAGGCAGGTGGCTGAAACAGTAACTCAAGGATAGGGAGGCTCAGAAGAGGCTACAGCGACCATGCGCAGCAGGCAGGACAGACAGCGACCAACACAGATGGTCCTGGCCACCATGCTGCACTTTCAGGTATGCTCAGTGGCTGGGTGCTCATATCACGCTTCAATGGACAGACCTGGGGAGAGGACTCAGTCTGGCTGTGCAGAGACACCCTGAAGGGTTTGGGATGTGTTGCAGGCTACAATTGGGGTTGTGCACAGGATGGAGCCCAGTTCTGCCTTAGGAGCCCCTGTTGTTAACACCAACAGAAAGACAGGGGTGTGGTCCCACTATAGCAACCTTATTCTCAATGTGCTCACAGCTGGCACAGCTCAGCTGCTACAAGCTTTGGCAGCATGTAAGAGACGGTAGACTGCCAACACGTAGAGGCAAGGCTGAAATCTGAGCTGATTCCCAGCAGGTGCATGACTTTAGGAGATTTATACCTGCAGCAGTTCCTGGAGGACATCTGAGCCCTTCGAGACCACAGTAGATAACTGTTTCCCCTAAATTCACAGAGTCAGAGATATAAAAGTAAAATGAAAAATCATGGGAACAACTCCTGGTTAAAAGAATAAGAGAAATCCCCTGAAAAAACAAACAATGAAACAGACCTCTCCAGTCTACTAGACCCCAAGTTCAAAAGGGGGGAATGAAAATGTGAAAGGAACTAAAGACTGCTGTTGAAAGAAATGCAGGTCATCGTAAAAACAAACAACAAACAAAACCTAGAAATGATAAAGAGAAGTCAATAAAAATTAGACAACTCAAAAGCCAAGATAAAAACTGAGCTAAAGTCAATAAGTAGCTACTAAATAATACAGATGAACAAATAAGAATCTGAGAGATAGAATAATAGAAGTCAATCAGAAGAGCATACATAAAGACAAATGAAAAAACTGAAAGCAACCTATAAGACCTATGAAATAATATAAAGTGTGCCAGTCTACAGGTAATAGGGATCACAGAAAGATAAGAGGTAAAAAAGGAAATCAAAAGTGCATTTGAAAAAACTATGGCTGAAAACGTCCCAAATCTAAAGAAGGAAACAGATATCCAGGAACAGGAAGCACAGAGGGTCCCAAACGAGATGAACTCAAACACACTTGTACTAAGACATGTAATAATTAAAATGGAAAAAGTTAGGATTATAAATGCAGCAAGAGAAAAACAAAGGATTAGTTACAAGAGAGCCCCGTAAGACTATTAGCTGATTTCTCTACAGAAACGTTGCAGGCCAGAAGGGAATGGCAAGATATACTCAAAATCCTCAAAGGGAAAAAATGTAGCCTAGGATACTCTTCCCAGCAAGATCATCATTAAAAGTGGAAGGAGAGATAAAGAATTCCTCAGATAAGCAAAAACTAAAAGAATGTAGCAATACTAAACCTCTCCTAAAAGAAATATTGAAAGATCTTCTCTAAATTTTAAAAATAAACAAATATGAAAGTCATAATAGGAAAAGCAATTCTATAAAAGAACTGACGACCACTTAAAGAAGCCAGTACATAGATTTTTTTAAAAATAATAAAAAAAAATTTTTAGATTAACATGAAGATGTAAAACAGGAAATCAAAATCATAAAAAATGGGGAAGGAGAATAAGAAAATGTAGATTTTTTTAGAATGTGTTTGAGCTTATATGACTACCAGTCTAAAGCAAGTAGATATAGTAATGGGTTAACATACTCGAAAACCAGGGTAACCACAATCAAAAACATACAGTAAGTCCACAAAAACCAAAAAGAAGAGAACTCAAACATAATACAAAAGAAAACCATCAAACCACATAAAGAAAAACAAAGGACAAAAAAGAAATACAAAGTCAACTGGAAAACAAGGTTTAAATAGACAATACATACAAACCGATCAATGCTGCTGCTGCTGCTGCTGAGTCGCTTCAGTCGTGTCCGACTCTGTGCGACCCCATAGACGGCAGCCCACCAGGCTCTCCCGTCCCTGGGATTCTCCAGGCAACTACCTTAAATGTCAATGGACTAAATGCTCCGATCAAAAGATATAGAATGGAAGACTGGATAATAAAACAAGAGCCTACACGAGACCAACTTTAAGGCAAAGGACACACATAGATTGCAAGTGAGGGGACGGAAAAAGATTATTTCACGCAATGGAAAGGACAGAAAGCAGGAGTAGGAAAAATCACATCAAACAAAATAGACTAAAACAAAGACCACAGAGAAAGGAGGACACTATATAATGATTAAAGGATCAAAACAGGAAGAGAATTTACCCTCATTAACATATATGCACCCAATATAGGAGCACCTAAATACATAAATACCAGCAGACATAAAAGGAGAAACGGACAGAAAGACAGAAATAGTAGTTGACTTTTAACACCACTGACATCATGGACAGATCTTCCAGACAGAAAATCAATAAGGCAACAGAGATCCTAAATGACACAGCAGAACGGTTAGACTTAATTGATACTTTCAGGAAATTACATCTCCCCCCAAAGAGAAAACACATTCTTTTCAAGCATTCATGAAACTTCCTCTAGGATAAAGCACATGTTAGGACACAAAATAAACATCAACAAATTTAAGAGGATAGAAATTATTTCAAGCATTTCTTCTGACCACAACAGCATAAAATTACAAACTAATCACACAAAGAGAAACCAGAATAAAACAGCTACATAGAGATGAAACAACATGCCGTTAAAATACCAATGATGAAATCGAGGAGGAAATGATGAAATCGAGGAGGAAATTTTAAACACCTTGAGACAAATGAAAAGGAAAACACAACCATACAAAATTTATGGAATGCAGCAAAAGGAGTCCTAAGAAGGAAGTGCACAGCAATATAGGCCTTCCACACACAAAACAGAAAAATCTCAAACATCCTAACCTACCACCTAAAATTAGATAAAACAGACAAAACCCAAAGGCCACAGAAGGAAGGAAATAATAAAGATCAGAAAGGAAATAAAATATATATCATGGTGATCATTTCATACTGTATGCAAATATCAAATCACTGTTAGTACACCTGAAAATAACATAATATTGTATATAAACTATATTTCAGTAACAAGTAAGGATATTCAATAGAGGTACAGGCTATAAAACAAGTATGCAAAATAAATGGTTTCCATATTCATGCCTAAACAATAAAGAATAAACTAGTGAATTCAGTAATATAGCATCCATTATGTTATTATAGAAAAACATAATGCAAGAGAAAGATTGTATTTACAAAAGCAGCACAAAATACTAAAAACCTAAGAATAAACTTAAACGTCCAGGACCCACATAAAGAAAACTACAGAATTCTGTCTCAGGACCTAAAAGATGAGAATAAATGAAAAGATGCAGCAGATGGGGAGAATAACTATAGCTAAAGTACCACTTTCTAGCAACATTAAAAGAACAAATTTAATTCCGTTTCAATCAAAATCCATATGAGTCTTTTAATAGGTAACTAGAAAAAAATCATTTTAAAGTTCATCTGAAAAAAAATTAACACAAGAGTAACTAAACAACTAGCACCAAAGCAGGAACACAATCCGTTCATTTCCTTGGGATTTCTTGTCACACTAGACATTAGGAAGACAAGTTTCCCATCTGTTAAGATACAATTTTAATAAAACTTGTTTAATATTATCAAGTCTCCACTGACCAAAGGCAAGAGAAAATGAGAGGGAAAACTTCTCTCTCTTACAAGTCACCAGAGTTTTTGCTGTCTTTTGGGTTTAGTTCAATTCAGTGCATTTGACTGTATGCAGTTCAGTCTAACACCTCAAGTGTTCGATTATTCATTCACTTAATTTTTAATCACACAAATAATACATAAATATACCCTCCTGGTAAAATAAACAGAACATTAGTGATAAAGAAAGGTCCTCTTTGGCCACCATTCCCAATCCCTGAACACTTCCCCAGTGGAAACGGAAAAGTCTTGGGTCTTTCCATCTACTTACTAGGAGTGCTCTCACTTCTCTAGGCAATCATGAGGGCCCATGGGCTCCAGAGCACTGCTCTAGGGATTAAAATCAAAGGAAAGAGGGGGTTTCCCTGGTGGTCCAGTGGTTAGGACTCCAAGTTCCCAGTGCAGGGTCCCAGTCCCTAGTCGGGGAACTTGACCCCACAGCTGCAACTAAGAGTCCATTCGCATGCCGCAATTAAAAAATCTCACATTCGGCAATGAAGATCCTGCATGCTGCAACTAAGTCTTGGTGCAAATAAATATTAAAAAAAAAAAAAGAAAAGAAATTGCTTTACTTGGTTGAGAACATCCCACTTGAAGATGGAAGTAAGCAGAGAAGGACCAATTTTAATATACTGACCTGTGGATGGGAATGGCGGTGAAGCCTCCCCCAGGATTTATGCTAAATTCCACCACTCGGTTCTAGCAACTAGTGATGTTAGTCATTCAGTCATGCCCAACTCTTTGTGACCCCATGGACTGTAGCCTGCCAGGCTCCTCTGTCCATGGAATACTCCAGGCAAGAATACTGGAATGGGTTGCCATTTCCTTCTCCATTGATCACACCAAGGTCTCCTGCACTGGTGGGCAGACTCTTTACCCTCTGAGCCACCAGAGAAGCCTGCAGATTCTATGCAAAATAATAAGCTGGGTGCAGAATTTTCCTTAGAGATGAATACATCTGTCTCTTTGAGAGTGGCCTATGAAAGCAATCATCCATCACTAATGGCTCCAAGTAGGGCCCTAGGGGCAAGCCAGACAGCCTTGACACCCAGGTCCCCAGAGACAACTAACTGCCCTATAGTGATAGAATAAATGAAAAAGCTAAAAGATCCAAAGAGGGGTACCATATGTCCAGACAGACTGTGGCTGCCTTCAGCGGGAAACGTGCTAGAGCAACTCATGTCCTGTTAGAACCAGAAAGACAAAATATGGGGGTCACAAGATTCAAAGAGGGCCATATAGTATATGGAGAAAGAAAAATGTTGGCCAGTTTTCCCAGACTGTGCCACTGGAGAGATAAAAGACCTGAAATCATGAATATGATGAGATAAATGTTCTAAATTCCAAGCCTCTTGGAGAAATTAATATTAAAACCTACTCTTTAAGTCAACGCATCAGGATTTACATCTTTACAGTCCCAACCAGGTAAGTGGAGAAGAAATGCCTTGTCTCCAAGGAGCGAACTCCAGATTGATCACAGGATCTGAAAACGCAGGCCGAGTAGTTATCTGTAAAAGTCGTAACTCCCTGAGAAGCAGTTCACCTTGACTCTCACAAGCCCAGCTCAACTGGTCCAAAGTCTGAAACAGGTTAAGGAGACTGTAGAATGAAGATTACTGGAGAATCTGCTGAGCAGAGAAAATTCACAGTAACAGTGATACAGGGCCCTGACCCTGGTACTTTTCCAAGAAGACACGGGGAGAGATGCCTCTCTCTGGGGTTGGGCAAGAGATGGGTTCTGGGCACTTTTTGGTGGTCCAGTGGCTAAGACTCTATGGTCTTAATGCAGGGGGCCCAGGTTTGATCAGTGGTCAGGGAACTAGATCCCACATGTCACAACTAAGGGTATGCATGCTGCAACAAGGAATAAAAATCCTGCCTGTTGCAACTAAGACCCAGCACAGCCAAATAAATGTTTAAGAAAAAAGAGAGAGAGATGGGTTCTGCTGTGGGACTGGGGGTTGAGGCATTTTTGTGAAAGAAACACCATGCCGAGAGGTCCTGGGGATGGGGGGATTCGATGCATGATGTGGGGTATGCTGTCATTATGGTCTTAGCTCTACAGACTGATGAAATCCCTCTGCACAGACACTCCCCATGCACACACCCGAGATCCCAGAAAGGCATCTACATCTGCTCTCAGAGAAATGGATCCAAAGCAGAGAATCGCAGCCTTGACTCTTCCCAATGTCCCAAGGGCTTGCTTTCCCAGGAGGACTCCAGGCCCCTACTCTTCCTTACAGGTTCTGGAATTCTTAGCCAAGCTCACTCTGCTCCACTTATTTCCTGACAAATGCACTTGCCCTCCCAGCTGACTCCCTTCAAAAAAATCACAGAGTTTGCACCCTCTTTGTAGAGCTTCGGCTGAGCACTTCTCTTAAAGGGAAGGGGATCAAGGGGCCTACCCTACAAGGCCTGTCAAGGTGGGAGGTGGAAAACTCAGGCCTAAGAGTCTTGGGGGCTGGTGGCGGCACCCCGCTGTGGGTACCTGTAGCAATGGTCAGCCCTAGTTGGCCCTTCCCCTCAATAGAACTTCTGTTAGCCATAGCCCAGGTTGGCTTGCTACCAACATTCCCTAATTGTCTTCAAAAGGCAAAGTTACCCATGTTAGAAACCCTGGATTTTAAAACATTCAGCATCTTGGGACTTCCCTGGTGGTTCAGTGACTAAGACTCCCAATGCAATGGGCCGGGATTCGATCCCGGGTCATAGAACCAGATCCCACAGGCCACAGCTAAGCGTTCGCATGCTGCAACTACAGAATCCACCCGCTACAACTAAGATCCAGTGCAGCTAAATAAATATTTTTTAAAAATAAAACATACAGCACCCTGCATCAGGCCTTGAGGGACTGTCAGTGGCAACATCTTTCCAACAACTCAAGCATGCAACTATAGAAGAGAATCAAAGCCGCGGGGAGGCTGAGCCGTGGAGCCCCTACGCATCCCAGGGTGAGATTTCCCAAAGAACCAGCAGACTCAATCCCAAGGAGGAAGCTGGGGCAGGAACACGGTGGCTTCTAGACTTCTCAGATGTTGGGAGGGCTTCTCACTCCTACCGTCCCTGCCAAACTGCTTCTTATTGGTTGTGATCAAAACAAAACAAAATGAACGAAAAACACAAAAGGATAAAAAGACATAAAATTTTAAGCCGGGAGAAAAGTAAGAAATAATAAACAGGAATAAAATACAAGACTGCAAGAAGATTAAACTATCAACATAAAAAAAAAAGATCTTTTTAAAAATCATATTAATTTTATATTTAACAAAACTGACATACACTGGCAGAGACAATGGCATTCACCCAGTAGTTCCTGCATTTCCAAGGCTCCCTTGTATATTATTTGGGGCCCATGTGACTGACAGAATGAAATAACAATTTGTTTTCAAAGCAGAGCATATATGTGCATGCTCAGTCATGTCTCACTCTTTGCAACCCCATGGACTGTAGCCCGCCAGGCTCCTTTGTCCATGGAATTTCCCAGGCAGGAAAACTGGAGCAGGTTGCCATTCCCTACTCCAGGGGATCTTCCTGCCCCAGGGATCAAACCCACTGTCTCTTATGTCTCCTGGATTGGCAGGAGGATTCTTTACCACTGAGCCACCAAGAATCTGCCTGCAATACAGGAGACCCGGGTTCAATCCCTGGGTCAGCAAGATCCTCTGGATAAGGGAATGGTTACCCACTCCAGTATTCTTACCTGGAAAATACCATGAACAGAGGAGCCTGGCAGGCTACAGTCCATTGGGTCGCGAAGAGTTGGACACGACTGAGCGACTAACACTGTAACATGTGACTGATTCTGGCCAATAGGCTCTGGGGGGAGATGAGATCCATCACTTTCAGCAGGAGCTATTTGAAACTATGGAAACCATGTGTTGAGATGCTTCACAAGATGAAGGGACTCTGGATCAACTGAGTCCAACATGGAGAGCTCCGGAGGGTTACCTGACCCTATCACACTCAGCATGAGCGAAAAGCTAAACTTTGTTGGGTGAAGCCACTGAAATATGGGGGTTTAGGCAATGGCACCCCACTCCAATACTCTTGCCTGGAAAATCCAATGGATGGAGGAACCTGGAAGGCTGCAGTCCATGGGATCGCTGAGGGTCGGACACGACTGAGCGACTTCACTTTCACTTTTCACTTTCGTGCGTTGGAGAAGGAAATGGCAACCCACTCCAGTGTTCTTGCCCGGAGAATCCCAGGGATAGGGGAGCCTGGTGGGCTGCCGTCTATGGGGTCGCACAGAGTTGGACACGACTGAAGCGACTTAGCAGCAGCAGCAGCATTGGTTTCCCATCCAAGTACTAACCAGCACTGAGCCTGCTTAGCTTCGAGAGGTTTATTGGTTTCTATAGCATTTATTGGTTTGTTGGTTTCTATAAACACTTAACTAACATAAGTGCTTATAATTTATAATTCTCTTAATCCTTATAATCTTACAGCATAGGCAACACTGTTATCTTCACTAAGGAGAGAAAGGCAGAGAAAAACGCATTAACTTTTGTTCAGGCTTCGTATTTGGTAAATTGCAAACTGAAAATTTGGATCTAGGCAGTCTGTGTCCATAACCACCAAGCCAGGCTGCTCTTACAAAAGATATATCTTAAAGTAAGATGCAAGGAACTTCATGGCCATGCACCTTCTTCAACAGAAGATTTGGGAATGTTGAAATAGGGCAGAAAAGGGGCATAAGGAGGAAAGACAGCCCTAGACAGGTAAATTAACTGTTAATCCCTTCTTTCTATTCCTCTGGGATAAGTCCATCAATATTCATGTGATAAGGTAAAGGGATGCATAAGGTAGATGCATAGAGTCAACTCTAAACCCCAGCCTTCTGGATTGAGCCTTCTCTTTTTAAATTTCCAGCCCAATATAGTGGCAAGACTTTCACACTCAGGAGTTGGGAAATCTGAAGTCTAGTTCCAAGTCCACCACACAAAACGTTGTGTGGCTTGAATAATTGCCTCTGGTCTCTTTGAGCCTCAGTTGTTGTATCTGAAATGGGAGAATAATTGCTTCTGTCTCATCAGGATGTAGAAAGTTTAAGCCAAACAACATATGTAATGATGCGTTGGGAGACTGTGAAATGCTTTGCAAACGTAAATTGTCTTTATTACACTGAACCAGGTTATCACAACTTCACGATTCAATCTCAGAAAGATCAGACCCCAGGCTCTCAGGCTGACCATCCTTCTATCTTCCCTTCATCTTCTTTCATCCACATACAAAGCTCTGGAAGGAAGGCGGAGCAAAGGGCAGCCCCATGTCGAGGAAAGGGTCAGCAAGTCAGGAAGCCATTGCCTTCCTGTGTGGCCAGGGACAACTTCATCTCCTTCTCTGGTCCTTGGAGTCCTAACCCAGAAAGGGGACTTTTTTTGGATGAGATTAACAAAAGTTCCTACTCCTCCCCATGCAATCAAATCACCTGGGAAACTTATAAAATGCAAATACCCAGACCTCTTGTAGGGATTCATTTTTAATAGGTCTGAGCATAGGCACCTTTGAAATTCTCACCAGGTGATCATCGTGGGAAGCGGGGTCTAAAAGAAGCCCCTTAATGGATGATCCAAAGACCTGCTGACTGGTCACAATGACTGAATGTCTGAGGAAGCCTGAGAACCCACGTGAGGCTCCAGGACTGAGGGAGATTAAAGGGTGGGAGAGCCTTGAAAAGGGTCCGAGGCCTCATCAGACATTGGGAGTGGGGCTGCTGAACCCTAATTTCACACGCCCTGCTGTGTGAAGGAGGCCTCGGCTCCACTGGGGCCTAGCTGGAAGGCCTTTCATTTGGAGAAAGATTTCCTCAAGGTGTCTCTCCGCCTCCTTTGCTCATCCGGGGAACTGAAGCTTTTCATTTTAATTAGCAAAGTGTTGTTGCAGCCGCTAGAAATCAGACTCTGTTCTTGTTTTCCTTTACAGACTGTCAGCCGAGATGGTGACAGAGGGGGTCGGGAAGTGACTCGGGAGCTGTCGTTTGATGCAATTTCTGGGCTGGTGGGGGGCTCGGAAGATGTGAGAGCGGCTGAGGTTGCAAAGGAACCAAACCGTACACTTAAGGCAATGGCTTTGTGGCTTCAGGATACAGCGACTTGGGTTCCAGCCTCTTGGTAAGACTGCCCAAGTTATGCTGCGGGGAAGATGAAGTGTTATGAGGTCCACCCAGGCCCCAGGAGCCCCGCAGACAGATGGATCACATCTTCAACCCTGGAAGCCTTATGAGAAGGGGGCGGGGGGGAAAGCAGGCTTTCAACAAAATACCTGTAAATGAAGAGAAATGAAGATGGCATTTGTCTGATGCATATTTTATAAGCCTGTGAACTCTCAGAGCTAGAATGAGCGCTCACTGGTCATCTTGTTAGCACCAGATGGATGGCAGAGAGGTGGCCTGCCCGAGGTACCATAGATCTCAGGAAGGCCCTGTCCTGCGTGTCCAGCAGGGGGGAGAAACGGTCCACGGGACTCAGCTTCCACAGGTCTCTCTTAATAAAAGCACGTTTTCTAGAACTAGCCCTTGTGTTTCTTGTATGAGCCTCCTTGGTTGTTCAGCTTTTCCAAAACTAAGGGAACACTTGATCCAGATGAGGAGCATAAAAAGAGATGGGTAATCAGAAGAACGTCCTTAAGCAATGAGACGGATCAGTGACAGGACCAAAAGGAAGGATGGCACACAGATACTTAAGAGTTCAGTTACTCAAATCCCATTCCGAGAAAGGCAGGTGAGGCTGCTGCAGCCCAAAGACCACAAGGCGGGGCAAACCCTCAGGATGTGGCCTCCCCCGCCACAGTCCCGTCCCGTCCCGTCCCTTCCCCTCCCCTCCCCTCCC
>NW_011495059.1:2206734-2214219 GCF_000754665.1 Bison bison bison
CGCTCCCTACAGTCCCCTCCCCTCCCCACAGTCCCCCTACCCCATGATCCGGCCACACCAAGCTGTTTCTACTGCCCAGGGCACCAACTTTGTACCAGACCCTCAGCCAGAATACTGATTTCAGATCCTTCCCACTTCTTTCTTCAGGCACCTGGCCACCCGGCTAAGCAGGATAATACAGTGGCTCCCTAGCCCCGCCTTATCCGTGGTAAAGGCTCTAAGACCCCTGATAGATGCCTGAAACCACGGAAAGCAGCAAACCATATATATACTACGATTCTTCCTGTGTATATATTAATACACTCTTGTGTGTGCGTGTGCGTGCTTTGTCATGTCCAACTCTTTGCAACCCCATGGACTGTAACCCACCAGGCTCCTCTGTCCATGGAATTGTCCAGGCAAGAATACTAGAGAGGGTTGCCATTTCCTTCTCTAGGGGATCATCCCGAACCAGGGATCAAACCTGTGTCTGCTGCATTGGCAGGTGGATTCTTTACCACTGAGCCACCTGGGAAACCCACATTCCTATGATAAAGTATAATTTATAAATTAGGCACAGTAAGAGATTAACAATAATAATTAATGATGAAATAGAACAATTATAAGAGTATACTGTAAATAAGTTATGTGAACGTGGTCTCTCTGTCTCTCAAAATACCTTACTGTCCAAATGTAATGCCTTTTCCATCTTAACTAAGCACTTATCATGCACCATGGCCATAACTTTTGCAGTTTGAGGTGCAACAGCAAAACGAGCACAATTTCTTTTTCCTTCACAGTTTCACAGATAGAAGATTCATTTTACCATGGGTCTTAGCAACCTCAGAGCACAATTGTTTTTCTTTCCATAGTCAGCCAAGAATTTTCACCTTTTTAAAAGAAGCACTTTAAGGCTTCTCTTTGGTATATGTGAATTGCCAGCATCATGACTCTTGCACTTGGGGGCCATGATTAAGTAAAATAAGGGTCACTCGGACACAAGCACCGCAAAACCACAAAATGTGTCTGATAACTGAGATGGCTACTAAGCGACTAAGAACAAGCAGGACCCACTGGACAAAGGGACACTTCACAACCAGGGCAGGACATAGTGGGACGGCATCAGATTTCATCAGCTCCTCAGAGAAGTATGCGATTTAAAACTTATGAATTGCTTATTTCTAGAATTTTCCATTTACTGTTTTTTGGACTGCAGTTGGGTAACTGAAACTGCAGAAAGCGAAACCACAGGTAAAAGAGACTACTGTGTATCAAGGATCAGCCCCTTCACTCTTCCAGTATTTACTGAATATCCATTTATGGTAAACAAAACTGTCATAGATGGTCCCATCCTCAAATTGTAGAAGGCAGATATATAATGAAATGCTCATGCAAATGCATGTAAAGTCATCTCCTTGGAAGTGCTTGGAAGGAAAGATGTATGTCTAGTCAAGGCTATGGTTTTTCCTGTGGTCATGTATGGATGTGAGAGTTGGACTGTGAAGAAGGCTGAGCACCGAAGAATTGATGCTTTTGAACTGTGGTGTTGGAGAAGACTCTTGAGAGTCCCTTGGACTTCAAGGAGATCCAACCAGTTCATTCTGAAGGAGATCAGCCCTGGGATTTCTTTGGAAGGAATGATGCTAAAGCTGAAACTCCAGTACTTTGGCCACCTCATGCAAAGAGTTGACTCATTGGAAAAGACTCTGATGCTGGGAGGGATTGGGGGCAGGAGGAGAAGGGGACGACAGAGGATGAGATGGCTGGATGGCATCACTAACTCAATGGACATGAGTCTCAGTGAACTCCGGAAGTTGGTGTTGGACAGGGAGGCCTGGCGTGCTGTGATTCATGGGGTCGCAAAGAGTCGGACACAACTAAGCGGCTGATCTGATCTGATCTGATGTGTTAGGGGAAGCACTGACTGAAACCACCTGCCCAGGCACACACAGGCTTCCCTGGTGGCTCAGTGGTAAAGAATCCACCTGCCAATGCAGGAGATGTGGGTGCAATCCTTGGGTCAGGATGATCCCCTAGAGGAGGAAATGGCTAACCACGCCAGCATTCTGGCCTAGAGAATTCCATCAACAGAGGAGCCTGATGGACTACAGTCCATGAGATCGCAAAGAGTTGGACACGACTGAGCAACTGAACACACATGCAAACACACACACACACACACGGGGCCTCATTCTTGTGGCCCATGATCCAGACCTTATTCACGCTTTGATGCCCCCCACAGAGCACAGCGCTGGCACATGCATACGCAGGTGTTTGGTAACTGATTTTTGAATAAGTGAATGATGCAGAGATAAAGCATCTCAGACCTCTCATGCCCTCCATCGCACTTTAGCTGTCTATCTGTCATGCCTCCGTAATGCTCCAAAGCACATTTGGTGTGTATTTTGAGTTTGTGCAAGGGCCAAGGAATCTGAAATATATTTTTTCCACAGTCTGACTTGGCCCCACAAGTTGACAAAAGCATCATCTCATTAGAAGCTATTTGAATAGAAATTATAGGCTTGTTCTCTGAGAGTGAACTTGAGAGCACTTCATAAGACAATTACTGCTAAATATCTGAAGAGAAGCACCCTCATTGGCTTCTAAAAGCCCATCTCAGGTCAAACCAACCTAAATTCCTCTCAATACAATTAGAATTTCAATAAGAATGAGAGAAACAACAAGCTTCCAAGAACACCAGGACCTCAAAGGGATGATAAACAACACTGCTGGAAGACCGAGGTGGGGAAAGAACAGGGAGAGAGCAGAATATTCTGGAAGGCAGCATAAAACATGTGGAGCACAAACCTAACCAGGCTTTGATCAAGAATGATCAGCCCAACTCCCACACAGGAGAGCAGACACAGATGAACATGGATCACAGCCTCTTCTCTGCTCTTTCTGCTTCCATGGAGGACCCAGAAGTATACTCTGGCCCAGTCTGAGCTTCTAGGCCTTCCCAAATGCAGTTTCCCCTGCTCCAAATGCCCTACTCTTCTTTTCGCACCTTGTCTTCTAGGATGCTTCCCATTTCCCCCAGCCCCCAGTGGTCACCCCTTTCTCTAAGGGTACCATGGCCCAGGTACCATCTCCCAGACTCATGCAAGGAACCTGAATGTGCCAGGGGGAGATGGCCAAGGGGAGATGAGAGGGAGAGAAGTGCTTGACGGGGAAGACTGCACTGCCTGCCTCCAGGGAGCGCCACTTACAACGTGCTGTGCTTACTTGCTCAGTTGTATCCAGCTCTTCGCAACCCCCTGGACTGTAGCCCACCAGGGTCCTCTGTCCCTGGGTATAATACTGGAGTGGGTTGCCATGCCCTCCTCCAGGGGATCTTCCCAACCCAGGGATCTGGTAGGTAGTCAGAATAGGAAAAAAGGAGTCCAGAATGGTGGTGGCTAAAAGACAAAGAAGGGGAAAGCCTGCGAGAATAGAAAAAAGGAAGGTCGGAGAACCAGAGTGAGAACCTCAGGTGAAGCAAACAGCCCTCCTGGCTCCCCAGTTTACCTAGGGTAGGCTCAGGGGGAGGAGAAAAAACATAAAAAGAGGAGCCAAAATTGAGCTGCTCTCTTCTCTTCATGTCTTTTGGGTCGGACTGCCCTCACGCCTCGAGGATGTATTTTCCTTTGCTTGACAAATAAAACTGAGCTATAACACCAAGCTGTAACACTGGTCCATCCGTTACTTCAAATTTTTGCTGTGGCAAGAGAGAACTGAAGAAATTACAAACTCCCCTGACAGATGGAACCCAGGTCTCCCACACTGCAGGCGGATACTTTACCATCTGAGCCACCAGGGAAGTGTATGTAAGTAGAGCCCCCAGAGCACAGGTATTTAAATATGCTCTTCAAAAAACCACTACTCTGCTGACCTGGCTGCTTAAGCTCTCCCAGTTCTGGCCCCTCTTTCTCTTGCCTCCTCCCCTAGACTCTAAGAATCTTAAAGATAAGCTAGAAATCCAGTCTCCCTAATATCTATGCTTTGAGCCCTTAGCCCAGTTAACAAAAGATGAAAGCATCTGAAGGAGGAATAAATTTAAAACAAGAATGTGCCAATAAACTAGGTTATTGATCCCACCTGAAGAAAGAGACATCACAAAAATTGGGAGAAAACATTGCAAAATTATAAGTGCCATTTGGAAATGCTCTTTTGTTTCCTAGAAAAATAAAAGGTGACTGGAGGTATAAGGCTGGCAACACCCTAAGCCCACCTTCTCAAAAGAAAAGGAAAAGCAATGTAACTTATATAGCGAGAACCTTCTTTAAAACAATTCCTCTTCCACAGTGTAGGTCTCTTGGAAGACAGAAGGTCTCTCCAGGAGGCAGGGCTCCACCAGTCCATGCCCCTTGCTGCCCACGTGTCCACAAGAAGGATGCTACAGCCACTGCATTGAAAGGCACCTATTCTGCATAGCCTCTGACTCACTTTCCTCGGGTGATGCTGACACCAATACCCAGCAGGACCCTGTGGAGCCTCTGGGCATAAAAACCTTTCTTTGTCCCCCATTTCTTGATTACAGGAAAATCAGCCTCCCTGATGTTCCCTGAGTTCAAGGGCAGTTTCAAACAGATGTTAATTAGGGAAGGGAGTGGGGGGGGCGGAGACAAAGGAAGAACATTCCAAAGAAACAATAGTGCAGCCTTGAGGCAGGGTCCTAGTTCCCCATCAAGGGATTATATGTAACAATATCTTTGAATTGTTTTATAGATACTGAAACCCCCACCAGGTGGGAGAAATCAATGGTATGCTGCCAATAAATGCACAGACCCCAGACCAGTTGGAACCTGAAGGCTGATGATGCTGACTCACCACCAACCAGTCAGAAGAATATCCACAAGCTGATCTTTGAACCATTACCATAAAACTCCTCACTACCCCCTCCAGGTTGGGACACACAGTTTTGAGGGCATTAGTTTGCAGTGGCACCCTCTGCCTGGCAAAACAATAAAGTGATTCTTTTCTACTGCACCCAAAACTCTCCAGAGAATTAATTAATTAATTCAGAATTAACAGAGCCCAGGTTGGGTTTCAGCACCTGGACACTGGTGAAGAGTCAGGTAGGTCTTTCCCTGAATGGGCAGAAATGCTCGTTCCCAAGGGAGAGACAGAATGTGGGGGAAGAGGGCTGGGGTGGAAGGTGGGAGCAGGGAGAAGGGGTAGGGCACTCTTCCTAACTCCCTTGCTGTCTTAGACCATACAAGGGACCCACACACACCCCAAGTCTGGTATCTCCACAGGCACCATCAGAAAAATGGAGGATTCCAGAGAGTACAGTTTAAAGACAAATAACCAGAACCATCCCCGGGTGGGCCCCCTTCAGCTTTGACATTCTGAGATGTTAACATGGAAAAATATTCAGCTAAAACTGCTGGCATGGTTAAGCAGTAGCTTAGCAATTCCTTTTTATGAAATTACTGTTTCTCTAAATGCAAGACTTCTTTGTGTGTGGAACTCTGATTCATTCTTAAGATGAAGCTGATCTTTAAATCTTACGATGGCTTTCACCCCAAAATCTATTTAGCAAAAAAAAAAATGGGTCTTTTTGACCAGATTACTCCCCTGACTATGCTCACCTCAATGGTCAGAGAATACTGTAATGAGGAGAAGATATTCTGAACTGCTACTAAGTCCCTTCCCCACATTGTCAAAGGTCACAGGGCCCTGTTACTTGGGAATGTAACTATCATAGTTAAGATTAACGTTGCAGGTCATGAGAAAGACAACCATGGAAGACATCTACCCATATTCATGCCACTTAAGCAATGAAGTTCAAGGAAATGGACTGGTGTGGTCTTGAGACTTTCACCATGTTTCTTGACCAGAGACTGATCTCTGATCCTGGGCCCCAAGCTGACACCTGATACAGCCCAGAGTCCTGCCCCCAATTAACCTGTAACTCAGATGAAAGACTGACCCCTCACTCTCCCGTCACTCATAGATATATTACCTCGGCCACATGAATCACAGTAAAGATAAAGATAGTATCTGAGTCAGCTGTATTTCTTGAATGCCAGAACAGGAGTTGGCTCCAAACAGGTGCTAAATAAATGCTAATTGAAAACATGAAGGAAAAATGAAATGAATGTACAAGTGAATGAACAAAAGGTTCAACTGGAAAATGGCTCAGCCTAGTCTTCTACTAATAGGTTGATTTTTTTCAAAGACCTGGGGCCAAGGAGATGGCCTGTTTTCAAGGTACCCATCTCTCAGGTCCACTCCAGGGAGCTCCATGCTCTCCACCATGTGACTTACGAACATTCTTGTCACTGGGCTTACCTGTGGAGTAGACAGTTCCTCCTGAGCTATATAGCAGGTGATTGAACTAATGCCATTGTCCAAGCCCACTGATGCCCACAGCTGAGCTCATCATACCCCTGGCTTTCTAGGGAGGGTCTCCTGCTCCAGAAGACCCTAAATGGGCAGGTGGAAACAGAAGGGATCCTGGATGGGGAGGAAGACCAGAGCTCTGCTCCCAGTTCTGCCACTGATCCCATTGTGTATCTGTTGTAGGTCCAGTAGTAAAAGCAGATGACTTGTACAGCACTTCTAGCTACACTTCCTAATGATCCATGAAATTTTAAGAAATACAGATTTGTGGGTACCAACCCAGAGCCACTGATGCAGACCCTCTGGATATGGGACCTAGAATCTGGACTTTTGGCATGCACTCAATAAATGACTGCAACCAATGTAACTACTCTCAGAGTTGAAACTCTAATTCAGGGGTTAGCAGAATATGGCCTGCAAGCCACATCCAGCCCACTGCTTATTTTTGTAAATGTTTTACTGGAACACAGCCACACTTAGTCATGTTGTCTAAGGCTTCTTTCAAACTACGTGGCAGAGGTGAGCAGTTGCAATAAGGACCACGAGGCCCACAAAGTCTAAAATAGTCTGGCCCTTTACAGAAAAAGTTCACCAACTCCTATTGCAATTTACAGATGCTTTCAGTAGTTAAGGAGAAAGAGGTGTCTGAGCCTGGCCCAGGTTTTTCAGTAGAGAAGAGCACATTATCTCTGACCACCATACAAGAATAAAGGAGAAGTACCCTAGGCTTCAGGAGCCCCAGTGCTGACTCGTATAGGGAGGGCCTTGGTCTACTGTGTGGCACTGCCAGGTGGGAGGGGGAAGGCACCTGCAAGATGAGAACAGGGGGCCAAGGTGAGCCCAAGGCCTATCTGAAAACTGAGCTCCAGGTCTCATCAACCCAAGTCCTGGTGAGCTGAGTGCAGAGGATAGACCCAGACATGGGTTAGCACCTTGGTCTTAAATTCCCATGTCTCTGTCCTTGTGTTAAAGGCTTGCCTGCAAGGAGATCCAACCAGTCCATCCTAAAGGAGATGAGTCTTGGGTGTTCACTGGAAGGATTGATGTTGAAGCTGAAACTCCAATACTTTGGCCACCTGATGCGAAGAGCTGACTCATTGGAAAAGACCCTGATGCTGGGAAAGATTGAGGGCAGGAGGAGAAGGGGCTGACAGAGGATGAGATGGTTGGATGGCATCA
>NW_011495059.1:2214319-2233309 GCF_000754665.1 Bison bison bison
CTGACTCATTGGAAAAGACCCTGATGCTGGGAAAGATTGAGGGCAGGAGGAGAAGGGGCTGACAGAGGATGAGATGGTTGGATGGCATCACCAACTCGATGGACATGGTTTGGGTGGACTCCAGGAGTTGGTGATGGACAGGGAGGCCTGGCGTGCTGCAGTTCATGGGGTCACAAAGAGTCGGACACGACTGAGCGACTGAACTGATGGACTAAAGAAGGTGTGGGAGGAATGAGGGAGTAGAGAGGGAAGCAGTCTAGAGGCAGCTCTTCAAAGCTGCAAATTCTCAACAGACCCTCCTACACTGCTGGTGGGAATAGTGGTGGAAAATACTATGGAAAACAGTATAGAGGTTCCTCAAAAAACTAGAGTTTACATATGCTCCAGGAATCCCACTTTTCAGGGATATTCGGAAAAGATAAAATGCTAATTCAAAGATACATGCACCTCAATGTTCATAACAGCATTATTTACAATAACCAGGACAAGGAAGCTGCCTAAGTGTCCATTAACAGAAGAATGGATAAAGATGTGGTATATACACACACACACTGGAGAAGGCAATGGCACCCCACTCCAGTACTCTTGCCTGGAAAATCCCATGGATGGAGGAGCCTGGTGGGCTGCAGTCCATGGGGTCGCTAAGAGTCAGACATGACTGAGCGACTTCCCTTTCACTTTTCACTCTCATGCACTGGAGAAGGAAATGGCAACCCACTCCAGTGTTCTTGCCTGGAGAATCCCAGGGACGGGGGAGCCTGGTGGGCTGCCATCTATGGGGTCACACAGAGTCGGACACGACTGAAGCGACTTAGCAGCAGCAGCACACATACACACACACAATGGAATATTAGACAGCCATAAAAAGAATGAAATATTGCTATTTGCAGCAACATGGATGGATCTAGAAAATATCATGCTAAAAAGTAAAGTATGTTAGGCAGAAAAAGACAAATATCATAAGATATCACTTATATGTGGAATCTAAAAAAAAACAGTACTAATGAACTTATTTACAAAACAAACAGACTTACAGACATAGAAAACAAACTTATGAGCACCAAAGGGGAAGGGAATGGGTAGGATAAATTAGAAGTATGAGTTTAACAGAAACACACTACTTTATATAAAATAAACAACAATTTACTGTAGAGCATAGGGAACAATATTCAATATACTGTAATAACCATAGTGGAAAAGAATCTGAAATAAATGTGTTCATTTATTTTCAGAGTCTTCTACATAAATATGCATGCACGCTCAGTCTCTCAGTCACATCTTTGCAACTCTATGAACTGTAGCCCACCAGACTCCTCCATCCATGGGATTTTCCAGGCAAGAATACTAACTAGAGTGGGTTGCCATTTCCTCCTCCAAGTATCTCTCTGACCCAAGGCTCAAACCCAGTCTCCTACAATGGCAGGTGGATTCTTTACCACTGAGCCACCTGGGAAGCCCTTTATATAAATATATATGTACTTATACATATATATACATACACACACATACATATATAACTGAAGTATTTTTCTATACACCAACATTGTAAATCAATACACTTCACTAACAGCAACAAAAAAAAGGCTCCAACTATATGACACTGGGCATATCCAGAGAAAAACACATTCCAAAAGGATACACGCACCCCAGTGTTCACTGGAGCACTGTTTACAATAGCCAAGACATGTGACCAACCTAAATGTCCACTGACAGAGGAATGGATAAAGAAGACGTGGTACATGGATACAATGGAATATTACTCAGCCATCACAAAGAATGAAACAATGCCATTCGTAGCCACATGGATGGACCTAGAGATTGTCATACTGAGTGAAGTAAGTCAGACAGGGAAGGACAAATACATGACATCCCTTGTACGTGGAATCTAAAAAGAAATGAAAAAAATGAACTTAGCAAAAAGAGACTCACAGACTTAGAGAACAAACTTATAGTTGCTGGGGGGAAGGACCAGGGAAAGAGACCGTTAGGGAGTTTGCGGTGGACATGTATACACGGCTATATTTAAAATGGATAGCCAACAAGAACCTACTGTATAGCACATGGAATTATACTCAACGTTACGTGGCAGCCTGGATGGAAGGGGAGTTTGAGGGAGAAGGGATACATGTATATGTATGGCTGAATCCCATCGCTGTTCACATGAAACTATCACAATACTGTTAAGCAGATATCACCAACACAAAATAAAAAGTTTTTTTTAAAAAGCTCCAGATTTCAAAAACAGAAGCAACTGAACTTGGGACATCACTGAGAGCCACAGGATTTCTGAGGGGAAAAGAAGCCACTTAGGTCAACTGTGTCCCCAGTCATCTGCCTGGTCAGTCACACTCTGGGCCCTGGGAAAGCAGGTCTAAGATAAGTCTACCATCCCACCTGCACTCAGAGACAGGCCTGGCAGAATCCACTCGGGGCACCTGGAGTGCCCAGCTGGGTGTGTATGAGCCCAGGACTGTTTCAGTTGCCAGGCCTCCCCGATGAAACTGGCCGAGCAGGTCTGGCTTCTGCCTGTGCTTCTCGGCACACCCAGGCCCTCCACCCTAGATGTGGGGGAACAAACTGCAGTCAGTGTTGGGAGTGGTGGCAGATTTGCATTACTTAAACATGAGTTGAAATACACACATCAATCAATGTAATCTGCTCAGCTGGCAAATGGCAAGAGGCCTTGGGGAAATTCCAGACTGAACAGATCTACCAGGAGCTAAACAATGAGGGAGCTGTGTCTGGAAATAGCTGCTTGTGTGCCAAACTTTGGAAAATGTGGTCTCCCACAAATGAAGACGCCAGGTCGCTTCAACTTGAGAACTCTGCAAGTTTGCAGTAGTTCCAGGGAAAAACTGTGACTTAATTTTGATGTGAGTTTCAAGACATATTTTAATTGTATTTGTACATATGCACCAACAACAGGCCAAGCTGGAAATCCAGGATATGATCTCAGTATTTAGTGAGCTCGTTTCTTGCTTTCCTCTCCTCCAAATCAGTAGCAGGGTTCCAGTCATTCCACATCTGACTGCGGGTATCAGCCCATCCCTTGCTCCTCAAGCCACCTTCACTGAGGGGACCTGCCTATTGTCATAATAACCCCCGAAAGGAGGCTTAGACCATGGCTGCTGAAGACTGGATCCCTCAAAGCACGATGGGATCGAATTCTCATCATGCTTTTCCTTCCCTGTCTCACTTCCCTAATGCCCTGCAGACCCACTACCCAAAAAAACTACTGCATGCATTTCTTGTCTGAGAGTCTACTTACACGGAAACTCATCTGAGACAGCAGGACTGTAACTGAGCAGAATCCTACAGGGTCTTCCGGGGCAGACCCTCCCCCATGTCTCCCACCTGCCTCTTATTTATTGAAAAACTGTAACTTCCTAATAAGCACTTCCCTGAGTGCCAAAGAAAAAATTTAATCAGAGAAGTGAGAAAATGCAAAAACAAAGGAAAATAGTCAAGCAAGACAAAATAATAATAGTTTAGCCATTAAACAAAGTCAAGGACCTTAAGCTCCTCCTCAAGGGCTATTATCTATGTTCTGAGCCATATCCATTGAGCTGCTGAAACCTTCACCAGGTGGAAGGAGTTAACTGCATGCCACCCACAAGCCCACAGACCCCAGGCCAGTTGGAAACAGAAGGTAGATGATGCTAACTCCTGATTACCTCACCACAACCAATCAGAAGAACATCCATGAGCTGATCCTGCACCCTGAACCCCCTCCCTCATCCTGTCTTTAAAAACCTTTCCCCGAAAGCCACTGGAGAAGTCAGGCCTTCTGAGCACTAGCTGCCTGGACTCCTTACAATAAATGCTCCACGTTCCTTCAGCACCATCAACAGATGTCAGGCGTCACTGGCTTTACTGCACACAGGTGAGAAAACCCAGGTTTGGTTCAGTAACAGGACTGTGACCCCCAGTACAGACCACTGGAATGAATCAGCTGACACCCTCTGCTGTCTGTAGGTCCTGGGGAAGAATCCGGGCTGTGCTCACTTTTGATACTCTGGCCAGAGTGAGTGACAAGCCAGGATCAGACTATGTGCCCAAGCCTGTCCACTGGTCTTGGTGATGGAGCTGAGATAGGATCAGTGCCCCTTGCAGCATCCTGGAGATGATCTCCGGGCCTCTCCCATGGAAGGCATTTACAGCAGCCACACGAGCTCTCTTTCTCCCATTTAGTTCTCAGCAGGGAGCGTCAGTGCCGCTTTTCTCTTCCTAGTTGAGCCAGTGTTTCTCCACAGGGAGTGCTATTTTCATAAATTTGTGTTTTTGGATCACCCATAATTCCCAGCCCTGCTTTTGACTTGTCAAAAACAGGCAGCGGGTCCCTCTCAGGGGGCACAATGACTCAATCAGAGGCACAGCTCTTCCTCCCCTGGATGGGCAGGAACTTCTCCGCCCCTCACCCCCCTCTGTGACTAAAGACAGGAGCAGCTCTCCTCCTGGTCCAGTCAGGGCTACACCGAAAATTTTCACAAGGAATAAAACCTCTGCTATGACTCACACCTTGGGACAGGCACACTCCTTCACTAGGAACATCTGCTGGGCTGCAGTGTGTCAGGCACTGTTGGAAGTGCTGGAGATACAGAAGAGAGTCTGGTGAGGCAAATGTCCCTGGGATCACATGGTCGGACTGGGGAGGCATTCCACTTCACAGCGTGCCAGGCTCAACACTCAGAGGGAGAGGGTGCTTGAGAGCCGACTCAGAGCTGGACTTCCTGAGTTCAAAACCAGTCTCTGCCCCCTCAAAAGCTCAGTGACCTTGGGCAAGGTACTTAACCTTTCTGAGCCTCAGCCAGCTTCCATGAAAACAGAGGTATTCACACCAAGTGCACAGAACAGTGCCTGGATTTAAAATAGGAATCAATGGTAAATGTATCCACCCTTTGGAAGAGGTCAAGGGCCCAAGACAAGCAGAATGATCCCAGGTAGCAGCTCCGCTTGTGTGCAAGAAGCTACATCCTCAAGAGACAGGAAAGGGGTGACACCTTCTACTCAGAGAACAGTTGCTAAATTCACCAACAACAAAAGGATGTGACTGAGACCCACAGACGGGCAGTAGTGGAAATACTCAGGCTGTGCACGCAAGTGCCCCTGGAGTTCTCAAATCAAGAGGAGTCCTAGGAATAGGCAGAATGCCTGCTCAGTGTGCAGATGGGGGCTCAGAGCTCTTCTGTGGGCAGAGGTGTCATGAGCTGCCCATCCACAGGCTGGGGGAGGGACATGGAGGCATCTGAGTTACGATGATGAACTGGAGGGAGCACGGCACTGGGAGCACCAGCCAGACCTCTGCATCAGCTCCCAGAGGGACAGCACTCTCCGTCTCCCTTGGAGCACCCTCCCTTCCCTAGAGGGTCCTTGAGCTCTGAAACCTAGAATACAGAGTCTCCATGTGATAGGACGTCAATCTCTCTTTGAGATTCTGCTTTTAATTCTTTTGGATATATAACCAGGAGTGGGGTTGCTGGATTATATGGTAGTTCTATTTTTAATTTTTTTGAGGAATCTCCGTACGCTTTGCATAATGGCTGCACCGATTACATTCCTGTGTACAACGTGTTACCTTTGCTTTTTTAAAACAGCCGCCATCCTGATAGGTGTGAGATGATGTCCAACTGTGGTTTTGACTTGCATTTCCCTGATGATTAGTTACGTTGAGCATCTTTTCACATACCTGTGGGCCATTGGTATGTCTTATTTGAATGCCCATTCAAGTTCTTCGTCCACGTTTAAATTTAGTTATTTGGGTTTTTCACTATTGAGTTGTAAGAGATCCTTATATACTTTGTATATTAATGCCTTATCTGATACAGTCTGAAAATACTTTTGCCTTTCAGTCTATTGTTTTCATTATTGGGCAGCTCTTTAATTTTATGTAGTCACATTTCCCTAGCTTTGCTCTTGTTACCTGTAGTTCTGGTTTCAAGAAATCACTGCCAAGACCAATATCATGAAGATGTTTCCCTATGTTTTCTTCTATGAGTTTTATGGTTTTAAGCCTCATATTTGTCTTTAATCCACCTAGAATTGATTCTTGTGTATAAGTATCCAACTTCATTCTTTTGCATGTGGATATCCAGTTTTCCCAGCATCATTTGTTGAAGAGACTATCCTTTCTCCATTGTGAATTCCTGGCACTCTTATCAAAGGTCCATATATACAGCTGATCATATATGCATGGGTGTATGTCTGGGATCTCAATTCTTTTCCATTGCTCATATGTCTGTTTTTATATCTGTACCACATTGTTTTCATCACTGTTGTTTTGCAATGTAATTTAATATCAGAAAGTGTGAAGCCTCCAGCTTTGTACTTCTTTCTCAAGATTGATTTGGCTACTCAGGATCCTTTATGGTTCTATATGAATTTTAGGAGTATTTTTCCTATGTCTGAAAAAATATTCCAGTGGGATTTTAATAGGATCTGCATTGAATCAGTAGATCCCTTGAATAGTATGGACATTTTAACAATATTAAGTATTCTGATCCATGGACATGGGATATCATCCCATTAACTTGTGCCTTATTTGCCTTCTCATCTACAGTGCCGCATTATTGGCAATGGCAAAGATGCGGAAGCAGCCTGTATGTCCACTGATGAATGAATGAAGAAAATGTGGTATGCAGACCCAAAGGAACGTTACTCAGCTTTTTAAAAAAGGAAAGCCTCCTATATCCAACAACATGCAAGAACTTGGAGGACACCATGCTCAGTGAAAGAAGCTAATTACAGAAGACAAATATTGTGAGATTCTATTTATATGAAGAATCTAAAATAGACAACCGAAGCAGAGTAGAAGGGTGGTTGCCAGCAGCTGGGGTAAGGGAGAAAGAAAGAGCTCCAAGTCAATAAACAGAGTTTCGGTCAGGCAAGATGAATACCTTCTATAGATCTGCTGGACAACCACGTGCGCGTAGATGACAATACTGTATATTCAAAATTGTGTTAAGAGAGCAGATCGCATATAAAGTGTTCTTACCACAGTTTAAAATGGGGAGATCAAAGTATCTAAATAAGTATTTCTCTTAAAAAGATAGGAAAATGGCCAATAAGCAGGTGAAAAATGCTCTCATTAGCCGTTAAGGAAATGCAAATCACAAGCACAATGAGCTTCAAAAGCACACTTCACACCCACCAGGATGGCTATACTCAAAACAGGCACATAATACCAAGCACTGGCAATGATGTGGAGAAACTAGAACTCTTGTACGTGGTGGGGACCACTGTGAAGTGGCGCAGCCACTCTGTAAAACAGTCTGGTTGTTATTCAAAGGATTGGCCACAGAGTTACAGTATAACTCAGCAATTCCAATCTGGGAAAATATATACTCAAGAAAAATGAAAAGAGAAATGAAAACATATATCCATGTAAGAATTTGCACATGAATATTCGGAGAAACATTATTCATAATAACTAAGAAGTAGAAACAATCCAGATGTCTGTCAACTGATGAATGAATAAATTGTGATATAGTCATAAAAGAGAATATCATTCAATAAAAAGTAATGAAGTACTGATAATACTATGAGATGGTTAAACCTTGAAAACATTATACTCAGTGAAAGAAGGCATTCAAAAGACTGCCTATTATATGATTCCATTTATATGAGATGTCCAGAATAGACAAATCTACAGAGATAAAAGTAAATTAGTGGTTGCTTAGGGCAAGGAGAGTAGGGAGGAATGGGGAGATAACTGCTAATGTGTATAGGATTTCTTTTTGAAGTGATGAAAATGTTCCAAAGTTGATTATGCTGATGATTGCCCAACTCTACGGATATACTAAAAATCACTGAATTGTATATTTTAAATGGTGAATTGTATGATATATGAATTGTATCTCAATAAAGCTATTTTTAAAAAATTCAATGGAATGGAGGTGCTTGTTTAAAAATCAGGATTTCCAGGCCACACAAAAGTATTTACTTCACATTGGGGCCCAGAAATCTGCATTTTTGGCAAGCTAAGATTCCAATACACTTTGAGAGCTACTGCCCTAGGAACAGGGGAAATATTTTTTTTTTCAGTTAACTGCACTTAGGCCCTGGGGGCTGATTCTTTATTTTATAGAAGTAGCTTCAGATTTCCTTTAAGAATTCTATTTATGAAACTTGCCTTCAGCCTAGCAGAAGTTATTAAGGTGCTAACAGAGGGGTTTTATGATTTTAATTAGAAACAGGCAGTGGAGCCCATGTAAAACTTCCCTATTGACTTTGCAGTAAAGGTCCCTGTTCTCCAAAGAACAGGCCAAGAGACATGGGAAGGGCCTTCTGGAATGGCGGGAAACCATGATTTGCTAAGAACCTACTGCCTGCTGAGAGGTTCAACATCACCCTCATACCTGCGAGGTGGACACTGTCTGGCTCTGTTTGGCTCAAACAATTTAAGGGTCTAATTCCAAGCCATAACGATCAGCAAACATTTCAGTTATATTTTGCTGCATTAAAAGCTACCCTAAAACTTAGGGGTCTTAAAACGACTATTTTATTATGCTTATGTACTCTGTGGATCGGGAATTAGGCAGGGCAGAGGCGGGGTAGGTTGTCTGTATTCCTTCACGTCCAGGTGTCCTGAGTTTCCTCACAATATGACAGCTTCAGTACTTCTATGTCATGGTTGAGGGAACAAAATGTGACTATCGCAAAAGAACCAGGAGAAAGCTCTATCTCCCCTTGTGACCTGCCCTTGCAAGTCACAAAGCAACACTTGCATCCTACTCTGCTGGTCATCCAGTCACAAAGTAAATCCGGGTTCAAGGAAAGGGGCAGACCCCACTTTAATGTGAGGACCATCAGAGAATTTGCAGGCATATTCTGAGCCTATATCTGGGCTCCTCCTCAAGATTCAGGAAGAACTGACTTTTCCCATAAGAAAAACATCATGTCTGATTTTTTATTATGAACTGTATTAGTCAGGGGTTCATCCTTTTTTTCATGAAATTAAAAGACACTTTCTCCTTGGAAGAAAAGCTATGACCAACCTAGACAGCATATTAAAAAGCAGAGACATTACTTGGCCAACAAAGGTCCATCTAGTCAAAGCTATGGTTTTTCCAGTAGTCATGTATGGATGTAAGAGTTGAACTATAAAGAAAGCTGAGTGCTGAAGAATTGATGTTTTTTTTTTTTTTAAACTTTACATAATTGTATTAGTTTTGCCAAATATCAAAATGAATCCATCACAGGTATACATGTGCTCCCCATCCTGAACCCTCCTCCCTCCTCCCTCCCCATACCATCCCTCTGGGTCGTCCCAGTGCACTAGCCCCAAGCATCCAGTATCATGCATTGAACCTGGACTGGCATCTCGTTTCATACATGATATTTTACATGTTTCAATGCCATTCTCCCAAATCTTCCCACCCTCTCCCTCTTCCACAGAGTCCAAAAGACTGTTCCATACATCAGTGTCTCTTTTGCTGTGTCGTACACAGGGTTATTGTTATCATCTTTCTAAATTCCATATATACGCGTTAGTATACTGTATTGGTGTTTTTCCTTCTGGCTTACTTCACTCTGTATAATAGGTTCCAGTTTCATCCATCTCATTAGAACTGATTCAAATGTATTCTTTTTAATGGCTGAGTAATACTCCATTGTGTATATGTACCACAGCTTTCTTATCCATTCATCTGCTGATGGACATCTAGGTTGCTTCCATGTCCTGGCTACTATAAACAGTGCTGCGATGAACATTGGGGTACACGTGTCTCTTTCCCTTCTGGTTTCCTCAGTGTGTATGCCCAGCAGTGGGATTGCTGGATCATAAGGCAGTTCTATTTCCAGTTTTTTAAGGAATCTCCACACTGTTCTCCATAGTGGCTGTACTAGTTTGCATTCCCACCAACAGTGTAAGAGGGTTCCCTTTTCTCCACACCCTCTCCAACATTTATTATTTGTAGACTTTTGGATTGCAGCCATTCTGACTGGTGTGAAATGGTACCTCAGAATTGATGCTTTTGAACTGTGGTGTTGGAGAAGACTCTTGAGAGTCCCTTGGACTGTAAGGCAACCCAACTAGTCAATCCTAAAGGAAATCTGTCCTGAATATTCATTGGAAGGACTGATGCTGAAGCTGAAACTCCAATACTTTGGCCACCTGATGCAAAGAACTGACTCATTGAAAAAAATCCTGATGCTGGGAAAGACTGAAGGCGAGAGAAGGGGATGACAAAGGATGAGATGGTTGGATGGCATCACCAACTCAATGGACATGAGTTTGAGCAAGCTCTGGGAGTTGGTGATGGACAGGGAAGCATGGGGTGCTACAGTCCATGGGGTCACAAAGAGTTGGACATGACTGAGTGACTAAACTGAACTGAACATCATTTTCTTACCTCCCTCAGGGCCTAGGCCCCCTGGCCCTGCCCAGCCTCTGAGTTGCTCCTTAGAGAGAGGATCGAGGAATGAGTTAAACTCTGAGCCTCAACTTATAAAACCCAGAGAGCAGACTGGAAAGCCCAATTCCTGGTGTCTTCCTCTGCAGTGCAGAGTTGGGAGATCTTGAAGCCCTCATTCCCACCTCCCTTTCCATCCCATCTTCTCCAGGGCAGAACCTTCATTGCCTAAAGTCTGTACCAAGAGATCGATTAGGAAGGTGAGGTGGAGGAGAGATGGATAGGGAGCTGTCTCATTAGAAAAGACCCTGCTAGGAAAGATTGAAGGCAGGAGGAGAAGGGGACAACAGAGGACGAGATGGTTGGATGGCATCACTGACTCAATGGACATGAGTGTGAGCACGCTCTTGGAGATAGTGAAGGACAGGGAAGCCTGGTGTGCTGCAGTCCATGGTGTCAAAAAGAATCGGACACGACTGAGCAACTGAATAACCACAACAATAACTGCATTACTTTGCTGTCCACCACAAACTAATACAGCATTGTAAATCAGCTATACTTCAATAAAACAAATTGTTTAAAAAAAGACTAGGAAGGTGATATCAAGCCCTGCTTCCCTTGATACTAAAAGGTAATGGCCATGGATTTTAAGATGAGCCTCTAGGACCCAGTATCACTCAGGAAAGACATCGGACAAATTTCCCAGGATAATTAATTAAGAGTAGCTGTTTAACTGTAACCTCAATGCTCAGGACCTTGTCCTTATCCATAACTAAATGTTGTGGCCATCCCTCAAGGCTAGACTCTCATTCACCAAGCTTACAATAAGTTGATGCATATACTCAAATGCCATCATTTAAATTTACCATGAGAAGTGCAATGGCTACATCAGCCATTATCTATCCATAGGGAATCTCTAGGGGAAGCCAATTCATCAGCAGACAGTTGTCATGTGATTTGGACTCAATGCAAGTGGAGCTGACTATGCGACAGGGTAAAGTGACAAGTTGGATGGCGAGAGTGTAGTGGTCTGTCTCCTAAGGAGGTGCTTATCTCAGCAGCAAACTCTCTGACAGGACAGACAGCAATCCCCCAAAGGAGATCACACATTCTCAGACAACAGCCTTCAGGGCCTCCTCTTTGCTAGACTGGGGCTCATTCTAGCCCTTGACCCTTACTCCATCAAGTCAATACATTTTCTTTAGACACGGCAGTGGCCCCCACTGGGCTGAACCAAAGATCTTTTCCCATTCCTGGTCCACTATGTCGTCGATTTTCTTCATTGGAGTGTAATTGCTTTACAATTCTGCGTTAGTTCCTACTGCACAGCAAAGTGCATCAGCTCTAGGGATACACATATCCCCACACTTTTGGATTTCCTTCCCATTTACATCAACACTGAGCTGAGAGTTCCTAGTATCAACAGTGTATACATTAAAAGACATTATATATTTAATGTAGGGCTTCCCTGGTGGCTCAGTAATAGAGAATCCACCTGCCAATGCAGAAGACATGGGTTCGATCCCTGGTTGGGGAGATCCTCTGGAGAAGGAAATGGCAACCCACTCCAGTATTCTTGCCTGGGAAACACCATAGACAGAGGAGTGGGACGGGTACAGTAAATGGAATTGCAAGAGTTGGACACAAGTTAGTGATGAAACAAAACAACAATTTAAGGCAACCTCGCAAACAGGGCTTTCTTGATCTTGGCCAGTTATTTTTTCACACTAAATTTCCATTTTCCCCCGGAGAAGCCGGGTAGGTCTGATATAAGAATTAGCTCACATGGTACAGTGCAGGGCTCACAGGAGGCACTCAGTAAATGGGAGCCAGTGATTCCACGTGATACATGAGTGACGGTATCAGATACCCCAGCTCATTTCAGGGATATGAACTGCCATCCCTGGTCGCCATGGTGGCCCCAGAGGAAATGAGTCCCTTAGGCATGTTTCTGTGGCTGCAGGCGAGCCAGGCACCCTGGCTACACCCCAACCCGATCCCCCACCCTCCCCCGCAAACACACACCCTTTCATATGACAACCTTTTCAGTGTGTACACGTAACCAGCTGTGTTCCTCCTTAGCCTAACAAAACAAATTGATCAAGAGTCAATGCAGGTCCTAATTACAGGCTCTGCACTGGAAGATTGATGGCGGAAGATGAAGAGGGAAGCAGAGGCCCTTGATGGGCGCCTGTAATGAGGTGTCACTGGTTCCCACTCTAAGTCGTTTATAAACATGGTCTCCCGTCTGCGGCTGTCAGCATCCCCGCCAGAGCTTAATGAGCTGCTCCTTCCTGCCCCGGGGTTAATGTCAGAAGCTGATCATGTTTTCTGCTGCAAGAGGCACTGCCTGATGGTTGGTGACTTTCATCTACAAATGTCCCCATTCTCTCAGGAAATGCTTTTCCCAAAACTCCTGGCAAGCATAGGCACGGAATTTCCCATCAGGCCTCTTGATATCCAGCATGTGCCACTGCTGAATTCTCCATTGGCAGCCTCTTGCCTTGGCTTGGGTGGATTCAGGAGACATGTCAGGCAAGCCTAGAGTTTGGGTCCTGAAGCGAAGTGGTTAATAAGGGAGACTTGGCATCTGACTTTGCAGGTTTGGATCCTGGCTCCACTATTTACTAGTTACATGACCTATCTAGGTCTCAGCTTCCTCATCTGTATATTAAGAGCAAAAAGAGATAAAAGAAGGCCCTTCCATTTGGGGCAGCAGCACTGAGTGCTATGTCTTAGCACCCTGGCTATTATCAGCTGTAGCTAATAAACCGTCTATGGACTTGGAGAGACCCCAGATCAAAAGACCATCCATAGACCTAACTGAAGGCTCTGTCTTGACCAATACACAGCAAGACTTATATTAACTGACCATGTACAAACCAACAGATGCATCTGTCCAATCCAGGGTGCAAATGGCAATTCCTAATTCACATAGTAACAAACTTCCCTTCCCTAACACGTAAAACCCCCTGACATTTTCCAGAAGCCACCTGATGAATTTCCTCCACTGCATGTCTTCCCTTGACAAATAAGTCAACGGTGCTCAACTTTCTAATTGTGGTCGTAGTGCTTGTTTTTCCTTTAATAACACCTCTTTCATTAACAGTACTTTCTCATGTAGGCATAAGGCTCCCCAAAGATGTCCATGTCCTAATCCTCAAGGATCTGCATGTCAAGTCACCTAAAAAAGGATAATCAAGACGGCAGATGGAATTAAGCTTGCTGATCTCATGATAAACAGATTAGCCTGCATGATCCTAGTGGGCCCAATGTAAACACATGCATTTCTAAAGGGGGAAGAGGGAGGCAGGGGAGAACCAAAGTGTTGGCAGCTGAGAAGAACTCTACTGATACTGCTGGCTTTGAAGATGGAAGGGATCACGAGCCAAGAAATGCAGGTGCCCTCCAGAAACTAGCAATGGCAAGGAAATGAATCTCCCCTAGAGCTTCCAAAAAGGAAGACAGGCCTGCCAAAACCTTGATTTTAGCCTAGTGAGAATCAGACTCCTGAGCTCCAGAATCGCAGAACAGTAAGTCTGTGCGGTTTTAAGCCATTGTTTCTGGTGCTTTATCACAGCTGGCACAGGAGATGAATACAAGTATCCCCCTCATGGGGTTTTTGGTGACCTCTGTACAGGTAAAGTGCTCAGGCCCATGCCTGGCAAATCCTAAATATTCATTTAATATTACTAAGAATTTTAATAATTCTCATCAATTTCTTTATTATAGAGCTTCTCACCTCCTCTCTCCCTCTGACCATTCCCACAGCTCAACTCCAGTCAACAGAAGTGACCTTTCCTGAGCACTTCCTATGACCAGGCACCAGCACTTGGCACGTGCCCTCCTCCGTGGGTGAGTGTTCTGGAATCACCCTCTCTAGAAAGCCAGACCAAGTCTGTGCTTCAGTGATGTTGAGAGCCCTGTTACAAATCATCAGCCAACTGGGGTATCTGAACGAGCATCATCAATTACACTCACCCCACCCTCCTCCAAGCACAAGCATGAGGCACCACTCTGTGAGGCTCTCCCATCGTCGTCTGCCAGGGGAGCGGAGCTGGCCTCTCCTCGTCCCGACTCCCGAGCTCTCAGCTCATCCCCTCCTTTCAGAACCAATGGCCCAATGATTTCCTTATTCATCTGCCTCCTCATTTGACTGTGTGATCCCCTGGAGAAGGGATAGGCTACCCACTCCAGTATTCTCAGGCTTCCCTTGTGGCTCAGCTGATAAAGAATCCACCTGCAATGCAGGACACCTGGATTTGATCCCTGGGTTGGGAAGATCCCCTGGAGAAGGGAAAGGCTACCCACTCCAGTATTGTGGCCTGGAGAATTCCACGGACTATATATATAGCCCACGGGGTCACAAAGAGTCGGACATGACTGAGCGACTTTCATTTTCAGGTTAGTCACAGCTAGTGCCTAGCCCTGACAGGCGAGTGTCAGCAAGTTTTTGCTGCATGAAGGAGGGTGAAGGTATAGATCATGTTTATTTGTTCCTTGAAAGAAGCAGGAGCTCCCGACACCCATGCTGAGATCAATAGCTTGGGCTCTTCCAAGGTCCTTTCCAGAGCCAGGACCAGGGTGAGGCAAGAGAAGATCCCAGGGTGTGAAATTTAATGAGGCGCTTCCTCCCCAGGACTGACCCCGCACTGGGACAGACTCGAGAGTGAGCACTCCTGACGTCTGACACCCTGGTGTCCCAGCCCTACCCACTGCCGTCAGGGACTGGGTCACCAGGCACTGTCACTGGAGCTTGAAGAAAATCTCATTACACACACTGAGAGATGACGAGTTTAGCCTGGATATTGGTAGGGGTAATGCTAGGCTGTGATAACAGGGCTTCCTAGGTGGTGCTAGTACAGGAGACATAAGAGATGCAGGTGCACTCCCTGGGTTGGGAAGATCCCCTGGAGAAGGAAATGGCAACCCACTCCAGTATTCTCGCCTGGAGAATCCTATGGACAGAGGAGCCTGGTAGGCTACATTCTATGGGGTCACACAGAGTTGGACACAACTGAAGCGACATAGTACACAGGCTGTGATAATAAATTTATCCTGAAATTTTAGTGGCTTAACACAGCAGCCGATTTCTCACTCACATGCCATGTCCACAGTGGCTCAGCGAGGGGCTCTGAGGGGTCTAGAGAAGTGATTCTCAAACCTTGGCGTGTAGAAGCATTAGCTAGGACTTTGGTTAAAAATTCAAGTTCTTCATCCCTAACCCCCAAGCTTCTGATTTGCTAGGGCTTGGGAAAGCCCAGGCAAGTTTTTTTTCACATTCACCAGCTAATTCAGATGCAGGTGCTCTGTGATCCAGCCAGATAAGCCCTTTTGACCACAAATGGGTAGAAGCTGGGGCACCAATGGCCTGACCCGTGAGTACTCTGAGGTCATGGCCCCTCACATGGATCCAGTAAAAGGGTGGGAGTTTTGGTAACCTTCCTGAAGGTACAGACTGGGATGGGCTGGTCTTAAGTGAGGATGACCATCACTGGGTATTCTCAATGGGTAACTGTAGCGTAAGGCATGGAACCCCTGTTGTAAAGACAACTGTAGACAGTGGGGAGGGGGCCACCCATCCCCAGAGAGCCCGATACCACACCCTGGGCATCTCTAAGTCAGGAGGGCTTGGCACTGGACAAAGCAAATTCTGCAGCATGAGCTGCTGTGAGTTGGAAGACAATCCAGAATTGAGTACAGTTGAAAACACTGATGATAAAGCTGGTCTGCGAGGCAGAAGGCAATGACCCCCAAGGGGTGGTAACCCCATTTTGTGCAACATAGGGAGAAATGTTTCTCAGCAGCTGGTATGAGATAGAACTCGTTCATAATCAGGGGTCTCCTGTGTTAAAAAGCAGTTCTGATGGGCACCTTGGGGGTCGAAGTGAGCAAGATACCAGGGGACAGGCAAAGCATGGAAATGATTCCAAATAACCAAAAATAAGTAAAAGGAAAGGGAAGGAGAAAGGCTGAGGGAGGCCTCCAGGAAGAAGATGAGTGGGAAGAGAATCCGAGTACGCTTTAAAAAAAAAAAAAAAAGTGTTTCTGAGATGGTTTGCTTCGTGTTTGTGCTCGGTTACTCACTCGTGCTCGACTCTGTGTGATGCCACGAACTGTAGCCCGCCATGCTCCTCTGTTCATGGATTTTCCCAGGCAAGAAAACTGGAGGGGGCTGTCATTTCCTACTCCAAGGCATCTTCCCAACCCAGGGATCAAACCCGCATCTCTTGTGTCTCATTGGCAAGCAGATTCCTTACCACCGCACCACCTGGGAATGAAAGCACATGCTCGGTCTTATCTCCAGAAAAACCTCCACTGCTCACCCATGTCGGGCAGGCTGGGTTTTCTTCTGGGGGGGGGCGGGTGGAAAGCTCCCACCTCGGAAGGGCTGAGCCCTGTGTCAAGAGTGCAAATCCACAGGCAGCGAGCCATTCTCCCTGCTCCACTCTGGACCACGCTGCAGTTAGAGGCTCTGGCCCCTCCAATGGTTCTGGAAGGACTCCCAGACTGTCTGAGCAGAGCAAGAGGCAGTCACACCTGGAGATGCCAATGAAGCCACCCCAGTGTCTGGCAGGACTGAGAGGGACAGAGGTGATTAGCCAAAGACTGTGCCTGCCAGGACATGTGTGTAACCCAGGAAGTGGCCTTGATGCCATGTGCAGGTGAGGTGGCCCCTGGGAGCTCTCCAAATATCGGGGGCCAGGTGAGCTTATGGGGCTTGGAGCTAATGCACATGCAAGAAGCAGCTGGGAGCCGGGATAATAGCCTAAACAATTGACCATGAGAGTAAATGTAATAATAATAATAGTAGTAGTAGTTGATGCCTATGTAGATCTATTAGATACATGTCTTATTATCCACCCCACAATAAATTGTGACTTAAGTATATAATTGTCCCCATTTTGTGGGAAAAAAAACAAACACCTGAGCCCAGGGAGAGCAAGTTTCTCAGGGGTACACAGCCTACAACAGCAAGCCCATTACTTGAATGTGAGCAGCGTGTCTTCAATATCTATGTTCTAAACCACTACAATCTGATATATGCAAAAGTGCTTTATTAAATAAATAAACGTTGCTGAGCCATGTTACGTAGCACAAGGCTCCTGAATGTCTAGACAAGAGCTATTAAAACATAAGAAAGCAAAAACCAACCCTTCGCTCTTAAGGACTTTCAGAGAGACTGAGAAATTTTTGACTTCAAGAAACCCCCACCTTGCCTACAACCTTCCCCTGAAGTGGGCAAAAATGTTCACCAGGCCCAACATCTCTGCCCTGTTTCATAAAAATAATAATTGCCATTCCAGGCACTTCTCTTTGGCAGATTTTTTAAAGAGCAATCAATCCTTAGGAATTGCTATAAACCAGATCAAGCATTGTTTATACCTAGGAAATCACAGACCTGGGCAAAGAAGACAAAAACAGAAGCCTGGAGGGTCAGTACTTGAGCTTTTGCAGCACCAAGAATCAGTAAATAGAGATGATTTCGGTACAAGAGGGAAAGTGAGCACAAACCAATACAGAAGTCAGCAGGAGATGCCAAAAAAGAATATGAGTTGAGTTTCAGAAGCTGAGGATCCCTTGTGAGCACAGCCAGGAGGAGGAGAAGCCGCAGCAGGCAGTCTGGCCAAATCTGCAGAGCCCCGCCCACTGGAAAGCCCCCGGTCCCAGGCGCAAAGGCTCTGCCCAGCATCTGAAACACGGCACTGAAACGCCTCCTCCAGGTGACTCAGGGCCCAAAGGTCAAAGCAACCCAGGCTTTGCCTGCACCGTTAGCCAAAGGCCCGGCCCCTGCCGGCCTGTGATGTGTCCCGCCAGCTCTGCCAAGGGAAGGAGATGGCATGGGAACATGCCCTGCCTGGTATGAGAAAGGCTTTCCTGATTTCTGTGTCTGCATTTCATCTTTGTTGATATGTTTATGTCAGATCTTGATCATCCCACTTGCCTATAATTTAGGCTGTTTTCCTTCCAAACACACTAAATACATGTTATTACTAAGAAATTGAGTTCTCAATTTACACTGTTTTGCACTCATTTCGTAAAACATCTTGGTGACGTTTCAGTGTGAACCACAAAGCCAACCCTGACGGTGTTGGATCTGGACCATGAAGGAAGCCAGCAGACATCCTAAAGAGCTCCTTGAGAGATGTTCAGATCTGTATAGTCATCTTTGGGTCCATAAATGCTAGGAACCAGAAAGAAAGGCAAAAGGGGCCTTTGTGCAACATTTAAAAAATCCAGATAAGCAGACCTCAGGCCAGCCCATCCTGACTGCCAAACACCCCAACTGTCTACCCTGACTCCCATATTCTGTCCTGGCTATCTCCCACGGCTGAACGCTCTCACACAACCTAAAGATGTCTCTTGTGCTATATTTCCCTTGAAGAGTGGAGCACTTGGACCTTAACTAGAACAGCAACAAATTTCTTCTGGAGACTATGCTCTCAGCAGCAAAACAGGAGGCAGATTAATCCAGGCAGCCAAGTCTCTGTAGTCAGACAACTCCCCTCATCATCCCCCCACACCCTGAAAACACAGCAGGACTCCATACCTGGGCGGAGGAGGGGGCAGAAGGGTACTCAGGGAGCCATGGAAGCCTTCCCAGCACTCAGTGTGAATCCCACACTCCTCTCTGCCCACG
>NW_011495059.1:2233409-2242311 GCF_000754665.1 Bison bison bison
CCTCTCTGCCCACGTTCACAGCCACTTCCCACTGAGTACCAGGGCCAGATTTCTCCCCCTGGAGCCCTCCATGTTTGCCCTAGCTCAATCATCTTCCTGCTCCCTTGCATCTGCCCCAAGGCAGGTGCCCTTCCACCCGCATTCCACCTTACCCATCCTTCCAGGACCCGCTCAAACCTCTTCTCCTCCACGATTCCCTCAGGCATCCCCTACCTACCCCGTGAGGCCTGGTGGTGATGCAGTGAATGCAAGCAGACGGAGTGCTCAGAAGGGCCCATCAATGTTAGCTTTGGTGGCCGGCAGCCCCCTTCCCTCCCAGAAGGTAGGGCCACGCCTCCCACGCCACGGCAATCCATGCCTCGCCCAGCATTCCACCTGGTCACAACAGCTGAACTGAGTCAAACCACTGATCACCCACCTCCGTCTTCCTCCAAGCCATGCGCCTCCAGCCAGCAGGAAGATTTTTGCCAAACGCAGTCAAATGACACATCCTCACGTCCCAAGATTGCAAAAATCACAACAGTTTAGCCATCTCACTCCATCGTGCATTTCACAGGTGGGGACAGAGGAGCAGAGAGACCAAGAAACTCTCCGGGAGTCCCACGGTAATTACAGGTCCTCTCTGCCTGACTGTCCCAGCAGGGTGGCCGCCCTTGTCTGCTTCTCCCCTTCTGCTCCAGTCCTCGCTCCTGGGACGTTGTTGGGCATTGCTCACAAACCAGGGGGTGATATTTGACTCCCAGCTCCCGCTGATGGCCGCCACTCAGCACGCGAGGAGCAGAGCGCTTATGAGAGGCTCCTCCTTCTGGTGGGAGGGTCCTCTGTGCCCGCCCCACATCACTGGCTGCAGCTGTGGGCCCAGAATCCCTTGTAGGTTGGGCTGCATCGGCGCTAGGGGTCAGTGCCACGTGAACTCTGCACCAACTGGGGGCTGGGCGATCAGCGGCAGGTTCACATCTGCCGAATCTGCCAACTCCTTTTACCCTCACAGCCCGCACAGCAAGGCAGCATCTCTCCGCTGTCTACAGATGAAGGTGATGAGGCCAGGGGCCGGGGGAAGAACCGACTTGATCCCCTTTGCACAGTTCACTGGGAGGCTCCCAAGATGCGTGTGTCAGTGGAAACGATCAGTGCATAAGTGAGAACCGGATTTGCCCATCGGTTCTGCTGTGTGGTTCTGGGGGAGCGATTGCTTACTGCCACACTCAGTTTCCCATCTGAACCATGAAGACTTGGTCAGAGGATCTATAAGAGAGGGTCCTTTCAGCTCTGACATCACCACAAAAAGGGCAAGCCTGTATATATGGCAACCCATAAACCAGGCCTGCCGTCTATGGGGTCGCACAGAGTTGGACACGACTGAAGTGACTTAGCAGCAGCAGCAGCAGCCACCCCCAAATGAGTCATTTCAGCTGCAGATCTAGGGGTCTCAGTTCAGTTCAGTCGTGTCCAACTCTTTGTGAACCCATGAACTGCAGCACGCCAGGCCTCCCTGTCCATCACCAACTCCCAGAATTTACTCAAACTCATGTCCATTGAGACGGTGATGCCATCCAACCATTTCATCCTCTGTCATTCCCTTCTCCTCCTGCTTTCAATCTTTGCCAGCATCAGGGTCTTTCAAATGAGTCAGTTCTTCACATCAGGTGGCCAAAGTATTGGAGTTTCAACTTCAGCATCAGTCCTTCCCGTGAATATTCAGGACTGATTTCCTTTAGGATTGACTGGTTGGATCTCCTTGCAGTCCAAGGGACTCTCAAGAGTCTTCTCTAGCACCACAGTTCAAAAGCATCAATTCTTCGGCGCTCAGCTTTCTTTATAGTCCAACTCTCACATCCATACATGACTAGGGGTCCCACTGATGCTTTATTGCCCCTTCCATTTGGTACACTTAAAAACAAAAACAAACCTCTTTCTGCTGATTTGCAAGTTTCCTCTAGGTGCAGCTGGAGGTGTTCTCTGCCCTTCCTGGGGCACCCAGCGGATCCTCCTGTGTCCTGATGCACTGTCTCCTGCTTGGCTCTGACTGTAGCCCCTTTGCTCGGAGTTTCTCTTTCCTGCTTCTTTGCCTTTTCACTCTCTCCCAGCCTGTGGCCACCCCAGGCCTAGACCTCCTAAGGATGCACTTTTTAGTGGTCTCCAGGATTCCTGCTGTTATCCATTTTTAAACCCAATCGTCATCATCTGTAAAGCACTGTTAGAGGTGGAATGAGCACCTGCTGAGAAATCAGACATCCCCAGGAAGGACGCCCGGGCTCTGCCACTCAGCAGCCTGGACAAGTTAGGTAGCCTCTCTGAGTCTCAGTTTCCCCATCTTTAAAATGGGGCTGATGGTACCAATCCCATGGTCGTGAAAACTATCAACACATAAAATCATACACATGCCTGGCACATAGCAAACTGTCAATAAGCTTCAGCTGTGAGTCTTATGAAAGCGTTTGCCACCCAATGAGCAGTAAGCAGATTCTCTTGACACCTCGCTCTCACATTCCCTTGTCCTACCCCAGAGGTCATCTACAGTTTCCATGTGCACCAATGGCTGCAGGACAGTGCTGGGGAGTTAGTGGCCCAGGAACAGGAGAAGTCACCGAGGAAGGGGAGTTGGCTGATGCATTTCTGAGCTTCCTCACCCCAGCCCATCAATCCTGAGCTGGGTTCCAGCTCACCTGTCCCAGTACTCCAGGAGGATGGAGCTGCAGTTACACAGCCAGAACCTGCTCCCTGCTCACCATCTCCCCTCAGTCACAGTTCATCCTGCTGTCCCCACCCCCATAAACGACTTGCACCCAGACCTTTACCTCAAGGTCTACTTTGGGAAGAACACAAACTAAGGCAGGAGGCCAGTTGAAAGAACATTCTATGGCCACCCAGTGAGGTTGGTGCTGTAATGGAGAGAACACAGAACTCAGGGCATCATTTCAGTTGGGTGTTGTCATTATAGACATGTGTGAACCAGCTAAGTCTGCTCCTGCCCCTAAAAAGGGCTATAAAAAAGCTGTGACCAAGGCCCAGAAGAAGGACGGCAAGAAGCGTAAGCACAGCCGCGAGGAGAGCTACTCCGTGTATGTGTACAAGGTGCTGAAGCAAGTCCATCCAGACACCGGCATCTCGTCCAAGGCCATGGGAATCATGAACTCCTTTGTCAATGACATTTTCGAGCGCATCGCTGGCAAGGCATTGCGCCTGGTGCATTACAACAAGCGCTCGACTATCACATCCAGGGAGATCCAGACTGCCGTGCGCTTGCTGCTACCTGGGGAGCTGGCCAAGCACGCCGTGTCTGAGGGCACTAAGGCTGTCACCAAGTATACCAGCTCCAAGTAAATATAATATGCCTTGCCACTGTTAACGGAGAAGGCAATGGCACCCCACTCCAGTACTCCTGCCTGGAAAATCCCATAGACGGAGGGCCTGGTGGGCTGTAGTCCATGGGGTCGCTAAGAGTCGGACACGACTGAGTGACTTCACTTTCACTTTCACTTAAAGCAACCAGTTCTGGAAGGTCCTGCTGGGAAATGGCTACATCATCCCCTAAGCTCCAGCCACTTTTACCAAGTGCCTGTTTGGTAGCAGGCACCCTGCCAGGTGCTGGCGATGGTACCCAACTCCTAGCCTCCAGAATGCATGCTCTGGGGGTGAGGCAAACACTTATAACCCCTTGCATCTGTGTTGTGGCAGGAGCCTGCTCAGGGACTGGGGTGTGGTGGCCATGTCAGAGATGTGGCCGCCAAGCTGAAGCTTGGGGGATGGATAAGCACTGGCTGGGCTGTGGGAGGGGAGGACTTAAGGCTAGGCCAGGGTGGGAGGGGGTCTCTAGATCCTCATTTATTAGAGGCATCTCCAGGGACGACAGATGTGGACACTATCCTCCATGATTAGGACTCATTAGAAGTCCTGGCTCTTGGAAGCTGGTCCTGAGCTCTCTTTTGGAAATTTCCTAGAATTTGGACTTCCCTGGTGGCTCAGACAGTAAAGTGTCTGCCTATAATGCAGGAGACCCGGCTTCAATCCCTGGGTCAGGAAGATCCCCTGGAGAAGGAAATGGCAACCAACTCCAGTATTCTTGCCTGGTAAACCCCATGGACAGAGGAACCTGGTAAGCTACAGTCCGTGGGGTCACCAAGAGTCGGACACAACTGAACAGCTTCCGTTTTCACTTTCACTTAGCATTTGGAGTGTCATGGACTGGAATTCCAGCCCTGGCTCAGCCTCCTGCTCCCTGAGTCACTGCATCTCTCTGGATCTCAGTTCATACTTCATAACTTGCAGTCAACAATGTATACGTCTCCTGACTGTTATGCAGAGGCCATGAAATTCTGTAAACACACAGGGACAAGGACCACATAGTTAGTTGAAGGACACATACCTGAGAGAGCAGTGAGCACTGGAGGAGACGCTGAATGAAAATTTGAATGTGGACTTAGCTGACCTCTTGTGTCTCAGACGTAATATGAGCTTCTTGAGAGATGCCTTTGGGATGGATGCTCAATGTGGCATCTGAGCGGTGGGGACTCCACTTGTTCTCCTAATCCTGCTTTGGATTCCAAGGTCACTTCCCTTCTGTGAACCTTCACCCCTGAGCCAGCTCCAGAGAAATTCCCAACAGGGTCCTAAAGCTCTGATGGGATTGGGATTCAAAGACCTGCTGATGGGCTAAGTGGACGTGTGACCACAGAGTCTGAATGGAGAGAATGACTATTGTTAAAGCTCCAGAAGAGGGCTTCCCTGATGGCTCAGTGGTAAAGAATCCACCTGCCAATGCAGGAGACACGGTTTTGATCCCTGATCTGGGAAGATCCCATGTGCCTCGGAGCAACTAAGCCTGTGCACCATGACTGTTGAGTCTCTAGAGCCTGGGAGCTGCAACTACTGAAGCCAGAGCACCCTAGAGCTCATGCTCTGCAAAAGAGAAGACACTGCAATGAGAAGTCTGCACACTCAACTACAGAGCAGCCCCTACTCGCTGCTACTGGAGAAAAGCCTTTGTAGCCACAAAGACCCAGCACAGCCAAAAATAAATAAATATCTTAGATCTATAATGAACCTCATTACATTCACCCCACTTGTTTTGATATTAAAAGTGGAAATCAACCAGAAGCAGCCTCATCAAGTAATTTAAACTTTTCATAGGATTTTTCAACATAACAAAAGATCACCCAGTATAAAATAATCTCATCGACCTAAAGTAACCCTTCTTATTAATGCACACCCCCACACACAGTTGGGCAGAGGAGAGGAGAGATTAGGGACTGGGGTAGAAAGTCATGGTACTTAACCCCTAGGTCAGTGCTGAGACAGCCTCTTTTCCTAGTAGCTCTTTCAGCCATCACTTTGGAGAGGACCCTACCTGAGGGTGTTTATCACAATGAGGACCAGAGTCTGTGAATAGAGACTCAGTCTTCAAGTGTCTGGAGAGCAAGAGATAGATGGACTCCTGCCATGGGAGCAAGTGTTACTGAGCTGTGAGCTTTTATCCTCTGTAAATCCTACCATGCTGATATCACTATATATGCCAACCGCACTTCTACCCATCTGGCTGTAGGTTTTACATATATGCAAATTAGGCCACTGGCATGGTAGGCAAGCTCATGACATGGTCCCCGATGATTTCTGTTACATGTGTGTCCTTCTGTAATCCCCACCTCTTGAGTGTGGGCTGGATCCAGTCTTTCACTTTTTTCTTTTTTAGTATTGTGGAAACTCTTCAAAAAATATATTTATTTATTCTTGGCTGTGCTGGGTCTTCATTGGCACGAATGGGCTTTCTCTAGTGCAGCAAGCAGCGTCTACTCTCCAGTTGCAGCACATGGGCTTCTCTTGTTGTGGAACATGTGTTCTAGGGTGCTCAGGACTCAGTAGTTGTGGAACACGGGCTTAGTTGCCCTGCAGCATATGGAATCTTCCTGGAGCAGGGAGGGAACCCATGTCCCCCACATTAAAGGTGGATCCTTAACCACTCGGCCACCAGGACATTCTAGTCCTTTGTTTTTAGTCAATAGAATATGGCAGATATGGTGGGATTCCACCACTGAGATTAGGTTACAAAAGGTCATAACCAAAAAAAAAAAAAGGTCATGACTCTCTTGCTGGCATTCTCATTCTGACTCTTGTGTGCTTGCTCTGATGAAATGACCTCATGGCAAGAAACTGGGGGTGAACTCCAGGCAACAGTCACCAAGGAATTAAGGCCATCAGTCCAACAGCCTTCAAAGAAATGAACCCTGCCAGCAAGAAGTGATCTGGGAAGCCATGCTTCCCCAGTCAGCCCTTCATATGAGGCTCTAGCCTTGGCCAACACCTTGACCACAGCCTCTGAAAGACCCTAAAGTCAAGGTTAGGTTGTGCCCAGATACCTGACCCACAGAAACTGTGTGATAATAAATGCGTCATTGTAAGCTACCTCGTTTTGGGGTAAATTGATATACAGCCATAGATAATAGTACATCCAGTCTATGGATTCTGATAACATGTAATTAGGACTTCGAGTCATGAGTCATACGCCTAATCATTCTATGGTCAGCAACAGGGGAAAGGCAGGACAAAGAAAATAAGATTGAGTGGGAGAGAACCTTCCGTTGCATCACGGATAATGGTAACCAATATTCCTGGCAAGGATATCCTGTCCAGGCACACCCCTCCATCCATGTCATCTCATTTAATCCACACCACAAGCTGTAATGTTGGCACAACCCCAATCCATGTTTTATAGGTGAAGAAATTGAGACTGAGAGGGCTTAAGTTATCCAAGCTCACTAAGATGGTGCAGAAAACCAGGATTTTAACCCAAGCCTCTCTGACTTTACAACCTTCCCACTAACCACTGCATTATAACCCCAACTAAGCTGCAAATAGGGTAGGAGCCCTTTACAGGCTATGAGAAGGAGGGCAAGGGTCTATTCCCGATTCCATTTTCCATATCTATGACATGAAGTGCAGAAGTTCCAAGGGACCCCTAAGATATATGTCTGAGACTGTGGGGGGTGTACAGTGTCAGTAAGTCTTTGGTTGGGCCCCATAATCATGAAATAAGCTACATACATCACATTTTATTATAACATTAATGACAATAAAGAATAATTCGAAGAATAAAATAAAACTCCTGAGGCAGAGAGGACTGTAGCCTTGAAAATCAGTTGCAGTGAAGGCTGCTGAATTTACAGGCTTAAAGGGCCCAATATTCCAAAGATTTTTCTGATTCTTGGCCTTCCTTTACTTTCTCATTCGGATAACCCACCCAAATCTCTGCACAGTAATTTGTGAAGGGAAATCTGATTTTGTAGTTGAAACTCCTTAGCCTATGTTATACACTTATTCACTTTTCTGGCCTCATCTCCCACTTTTGCCCCAAACACACCTAAGAGACACTCTACGTACCATCCAGTTCAAATTTTGACTGTGTACTCTGGTTTCTATGATTATTCCAGTTTATACCCTTTCTCGCTTGGCAAAATCTGTTGCTTTACATCTCAGTTTGACTATAACTTCCTCTCTAAAGCTTCTCTGGAAAGGCCTTTTATGCTGTCACATATTAGTTATCTATCGCTGTGTAACAAACAACCCCAAATGTAGCAGCTTAAAATGACAAGTATCTATTATCTCCGGGTTTCTGGGAGCAGCTTAGCTGGGTGCTTCTGGCTCAAGGTCATTCTTGAAGTTAGAGTGGAGGAGTCAGCCTGGTCTGCTGTCATCTCAAGGCTCAACTAGGGCCAACAGATCCACTTCCAAGCTCACCCCTGTGGTTGGTGTTGACAGGTTTCACTTCCTCGTGGGTTGCTGTACAGAGGGCCTCAGTTGCCCACCACTCCTTAGGGGCATCAGTCTGCTCACAACATGGAAGCTTGCTTCCCTCAGCACATGTGATACAAAGAGACAGAGAGAGGAATGCCACATGCCGCAGTATTTTTATAACCTAATCTCAGATGCAACATTCATCATGACCACTGTATTCTATTCTTTAGAAGCAAGTCTATAGATCCAACCTATGCTCAAATGAAGGGATCACACAAGGATGTGAATTCAAGAGACAGGGAATCTCTGGAAGAAATCTTAGAGCTTGCCTCATACATAATCATTCTCATGATCAAGACATTATGCTTCTTACTTTATCTGTCTTCTTCCCCCCAGGACTGGACTATGACTCCCTTAAGGCAAGACTATGTCTTTTTATATAGTTTCCCATTTCTGGCACCTGCCAGGTGCTCAGGCAGTAAGGAATGAGCGGCCTGACACTTCCCTGCCCATGACCTCCTCTCCCAGAACCCGATCAGCATGGGGATGGATGGCCTGTTTACCATCACACTGTCTCTTGGATGTTAAGTGTCTGTCCCTAGAATAATTCCATTTGCCCAAGAGCTCCCTTCTCTGCCTACTTTCTCCTGGGCCATTGAATGGAGGGATTATCTTCTTTGAAGACAGTCCCCAGCCCAGGTTTTAGGGTGATCATTACTTTCCTGGCCAGCCTGCTCTCCTCTACCTCATGACCCCTCCCATGGTTGACCCCACATCCCTCCTTGTGCCATTCTCTTTCCTCTTGAGTCTGCATCTCATTCCTCTTGAGTCTGCATCTCTTTCTTTCCCTCCTCTCTTTCCCCAGGCCTACTTCACTGAGTCAAATTCCATTTTGAAGGAATTCCAGAACATTCTGTCCCTCAGTGTAGCAACTGTGTACAAGGCAGAAATGGAACCAGACTGCTTAGCTTAGAATCCCAGGTCTGCTATTTACTAGAAGTGTGACCTTCAGTTCAGTTCAGTTCAGTCACTCAGTCGTGTCCGACTCTTTGTGACCCCATGAATCGCAGCACGCCAGGCCTCCCTGTCCATCACCAACTCCCGGAGTTCACTCAGACTCATGTCCATTGAGTCAGTGATGCCATCCAGCCATCTCAACCTCTGTCATCCCCTT
>NW_011495059.1:2242496-2243183 GCF_000754665.1 Bison bison bison
CTGGAAAAACCATAGCCTTGACTAGATGGACCTTTGTTGGCAAAGTAATGTCTGCTTTTCAATATGCTACCTAGGTTGATCATAACTTTCTTTCCACGGAGTAAGTGTCTTTTAATTTCATGGCTGCAGTCACCATCTGCAGTGATTTTGGAGCCTAGAAAAATAAAGTAAGACACTGTTTCCACTGTTTCCCCATCTATTTCCCATGAAGTGGTGGGACCGGATGCCATGAGCTTCGTTTTCTGAATGTTGAGCTTTAAGCCAACTTTTTCACTCTCCACTTTCACTTTCATCAAGAGGCTTTTTAGTTTCTCTTCACTTTCTGCCATAAGGGTGGTGTCATCTGCATGTCTGAGGTTATTGATATTTCTCCCGGCAATCTTGATTCCAGCTTGTGTTTCTTCCAGTCCAGCGTTTCTCATGATGTACTCTGCATATAAGTTAAATAAACAGGGTGACAATATACAGCCTTGAAGAACTCCTTTTCCTATTTGGAACCAGTCTGTTGTTCCATGTCCAGTTCTAACTGTTGCTTCCTGACCTGCATATAGGTTTCTCAAGAGGCAGGTCAGGTGGTCTGGGATTCCCATCTCTTTCAGAATTTTCCACAGTTTCTTGTGATCCACACAGTCAAAGGCTTTGGCATAGTCAATAAAGCAGAAATAGATGCTTTTCTGGAACTCTCTT
>NW_011495059.1:2243403-2252428 GCF_000754665.1 Bison bison bison
TTGGAGAATTTTGAGCATTACTTTACTAGCATGTGAGATGAGTGTAATTGTGCGGTAGTTTGAGCATTCTTTGGCATTGCCTTTCTTTGGGATTTAAATGAAAACTGACCTTTTCCAGTCCTGTGGCCACTGCTGAGTTTTCCAAATTTGCCGGCATATTGAGTGCAGCACTTTGTGTGACCTTAGGCACGTTATTTAGCTTCTCTGATCCTCACTTTCCCTATCTGTAAAACTGCGATAACCATAGTAGACACATCTCATAGTGCTGTTGGGAAGATTGTGAAATACTTAGAACAGTGCCTGATGTACTGTGCTATAAAAATGCTTGCTGGATGAATGAATGATCCTGCTGAAGAATGTGCCAGAATAAAATTAATAATTATACCTAAGAGATTAGATGACCCATCCAAGGTCCTGTGGAGAGCTAGTGGCAGAGGTGGAAGGAGGCCCAGGTCTCCAGAGCCCCGTTTCTTTGCATCAAGCAGGAAAGCAAGATTCCTCCAAGCTGATGTACAGGTCATTCTCAACTCACTGCATTTCTTATTCTCTCATGAGGATAAACAGAGTCAGACATGACTGAAGCGACTTAGCAACAGCAGCACCATGAGGATAAATCAACACTTAAATGAGCAGCATGAGGTTGCTGTAGAGGGAATCAGCTCACAGTAACATCTTTTTCAGTGTGTTGATTAGTCAGAGGAATCTTGAACTGCCAGTGAGGCTGGGAAAGCAGGTGATTCTATGTCTATCATGAACTAACTCAGACATGGGGCCCAGGGGATGCTATAAAGGTTCAGATTGGATCCACACCTGTCTATCTTGAAGAAATCTTTTGCTGTCACTATATATTAGCTTTCTTTATTATCCTTTTCATGATGGCTCTGCTGAGAAATGTTGCCAAATTGGTTTGTCATCTGTAAAATGAGGCTGAAACTTGTTCCCACCTTGAGGGAAAATATTGTTTCTCATCTAATCCAGTGTCCAGCACACCTGAGTGATTACACGTGCTGACAATCTACTGAGGAATGATCTCTGAAATCCCTCCCATCTCTAGCATTTAAAAACACTGATAGAAAAGGCAGAGACAGAGAAATAAAACTATTGAAAAATAGACACAATAACTCAATGAATAGTTCTCTGGGGTCACTCATACATGGGCAAACAGGCTCCAATATCTTAGTAGATTCTGAAGGCATCAGTGCATTCACTACTTGGTCAACAAATGTCCACTGTGATGATCCCAACTCATACAAGAGTCCACGTTAGTTTAAGGAGGCACTGGCTGGTGGTGTAGGACTGCCTAGGTGTCTCAATAGTAAGGAAGCCTCATGCTAATGCAGAGATGCTGGCTCGATCCCTGGGTTGGGAAGATCCTGTGGAAAGGGAAATGGCAACCCACTCCAGTATTCTTGCCGGGGAAATCCCCTGGACAGAGGAGCCTGGAAGACTACATACAGTCCATGGGGTTGCAAAAGAGAGTGGGTCATGACTAAAGCGACTGAACAACTGCAGATGTTGTATGATTAACCAACCACATTAACCATAGAACCCATGGACTGAAGAGATGATACATAAAAGACCATATCTGATGACCAATAAAGTCACAATAAATTCAGCTCAACTGGCATTTTTTTGGTATCAACCATGCATCAGATGGGCTCTCCGGGTGGCATCAGTGGTGTAAAAAAAAAACCCACCTGACAATGCAGGAGACATAAGAGACGGAGATTCAATCCCTGGGTTGGAAAGATCCCCTGGAGGAGGGCACAGCAACCCACTCCAGTATTCTTGCCTGGAGAATCCTGTGGACAGAGGAGCCTGGTGGGCTATGGTCCATAGGGTCACAAAGAGTTGGACAGGACTGAAGTGAAACACACATGCATCAGATACACTGTGAGTTTTGGTTCTCTGAGAAGTAGACACCTAGATTGGATTAGATGTGCAGGACACTCTTGGGAGAAATGCCTATGAAGAGTAAAGAAAGCATGAGCAGAGAGGGAGAGCCCTCAGTCTCGGATGAAACTTTGACACCCGAGAGAGAGGGAAGGCAGGACAGAGATTAAAAAAACAAACGCTCAGATCACAGGTGCCTCTGAGATAGAGTCGGCCCAGCCGATGGAGAGAACTCAGGCAAAGGCTGCTCCCTGGAGAAAGTCCAAGTTAGGCAAGAAGTTATGGCTCTGGTCCTCCTCAAGTGTTGAGTCTTGGGCCAGAAGGGGTAGGGAAGCTTGGCCCAAGCCTGAGTGCAGGGAGAATCCACAGATACAGCAAGGAGGCTGCCAAGTACCCTGCAGCTGGTGCTTTTAAAGGTAGCAGGACACAAACATGGTGACCACAGACCCTCTTCTGTTTCAGAGGTACAGACCTGCCTAAGACCCAGAACTTTCCTTTGAAGAACTTTCTTTTAAAGGAAAAAGATTTCAAGGGCTTCCCTGGTGGTCCCGTGGTAAAGAATCTGCCTGCCAATACAGGGGACACCGGTTCCATCCCTGATCCAGGAAGATCCCACGTGCTGCAGAGCAACAAAGCCCATACACCACAAGTACTGAGCCCATGTGCCGCAACTACTCAAGTCTGTGTGCCCTAGAGCTTGTGCTCCGAAGACCATGGATGTTAATGAAGGGTAGCTCCCGCTCACTGAAGCTATAGAGAGCCCTCGAGAGGCAACGAAGACCCAGTGCAGCCAAAAATAATTTTTTAAAACTTGTCAAAAAAAAAAAAAAAGATGCTGTAAAAAAAAGGGCAGGGGGCAGATCATGAACAGTGAAAAAATATGAGAAGGAAGTCACGTGGCCGAGAAGAAGGAATCCTTAACTTCCTGGGACAAACGATGGTGCCTCAGAGGAGTTTTCAGAGAGGACGTGACCACAGGTCACGGTGTTGAGGCACCATCGCTGGAAAGGGGCAGCAGACTAGACGACCAGATGGCCTGCCCCCCACAACAAAGAAGAGATTGTAAGGATCAGACTGCCTCAGTTCTGTGAAGAGGCGGCCCGAAAGGGGTCCTAGTCAAAGTGCACAAATTCACAAAGAAAGGTAGCAGGTGGAAATGAATCTGCTCATCAAATTCTACAACCAAGAGAATGAAGAGAGAGGGTTTCAGAGCAGATGAAAAAAGGCCTGCTTTACATCGAGGGCTGTCACCTTTTACAGCTAATCGGAAGGAGCTCAAGAGGCTGTAGCAATGTCCCAGTCATCCAGCCTTCCCAGGAGAGGAATTTTTCCATGCCTATAAAACGTCCCTATGACAGGATGCGGAGAAGGCAATGGCAACCCACTCCAGTACTCTTGCCTGGCAAATCCCATGGATGGAGGAGCCTGGTGGGCTGTAGTCCATTGGGTCGCTGAGGGTCGGACATGACTGAGCAACTTCACTTTCACTTTTCACTTTCATGCATTGGAGAAGGAAATGGCAACCCACTCCAGTGTTCTTGCCTGGAGGATCCCAGGGACAGGGGAGCGTGGTGGGCTGCCGTTTCTGGGGTCGCACAGAGTCAGACACGACTGAAGCGACTTAGCATCATGACAGGATGAGATTCTTTAAGGGGAAACTAAAACAAGATCATGTTGGAGAGAAATCTTTCCAAAATAAATCGATCAATGCCCTGCCTTCTTAAGCACCTTTTAAATGTTTCCCGGTGATTGTGAAGAGCTTGCTCTTGCAAGAGTGACCGTACTCAGACATGGTGATATCCTTACATCAAATCAAGTGCGGAAGTGGTGGAGCTCCTGCACCAAATGGCTGCAAATACTCCATCTACTTCTGAAATCGCCTGGTCACCATCTCCCTCCACTGTCAAGCAATCAGTAGATCCCTCCTCCTGCTTTCAAGGAATTTGCTTATAGGAAATTGAGACACACTATCCCTTCTAATTCATTGCTTCTAATTTCCTTTGGGGTGGAAAGCAATTACCATTCTCATCAAACTTACATTTAATACGAGACTAAGTGTGTTCTGAATAAAGAACGGAGGTTCTCTTCCATAAGTTGGCTGATCCATGGGGAGGCCCTGGATTTGATGGCATCTATTTTTGCCTCAGACTTGCATTTGTTTGCATGCGTTGGTGGTAGAGGGAGGGGTGTTGTTTATTTCTTTCTTGGTCCTGAGCTCTGTTCTAGATAACTGAGGTCACTGAGCACGTGACAAGTGACTTCTGGATAAATGAGCTCCTAGGAGATCGCAGCATCATGGACAGTCAAGGGAAACGAGGACTGTTATTACTTCTTATGCCCCTTATAACCATGATCAGATCTTGAAACATAAAACCTGGCTTCACCCCTGCTTACAGTTCGTGCCCTTTACTGAAAAGAGTTTAGAAAAGCAGGAACAGCCATGACTGGGACTGGCATTCCCGCCTGTGTGCATGTTAAGTCGCTTCAGTCGTGTCTAACTTTTAGTGACTCTATGGACTGTAGCCTGCCAGACTCCTCTGTCCATGGGACTGTCCTGGCAAAAACTCGTGGAGTAGGCTGCTGTGACCCCCTCCAGGGGATCTTCCCCAGACCCAGGGATGGAACCTGAGTCTCTCGTATCTCCTGCATTGGCAGGCGGGTTCTTTACCACTAGTGCCACCTGGGAAGCCCAGTGTTCCTGACGTAGGGCTTATTTACAAGGACCATGGATATGCTGCTGCCCCACCCCTCACCGCTAAGTATGTCAGTGTTTGGAAATGAATGAGCAAAGACTGCTAGAGTTGCAACTAGCTAGAACTGGGTTAGCTGCTTTAACATACATTCTTTCACATTAAAGATAAGGAAACAGATGCCCAGAGAAATGAGTGGAGTTGCCCAAGGTCATGTAGTCGGTAATGGACAGAGCTAAAGGTACAAGTATCATTGCCTTTTCCTTTACATACAAGATCTTGAGGAGACTGGAAAGCCCTTCCCACATGGAAGCAGACTGGCTGAAAGGACAGTATTAGCAATTCCACTGTCACTTCCAGGCATTTGACCTCATCCCTTGGCGTATCCACAGTGGCCAGCTCGGAGTCCTGCTCCCCGTTAGCCCCCCGGCTCCAACTCTCCAGTCTTGCTCTGCTTGGAGAAGCATTATATGCCCTGCAGCATTTAGCAACTCGAAACCAGACCCGTCTCTACCTTTCTCATTTCCCTCCATTATTTCCAGCTCACCCATTCTGACCTAACCAAGAAAACCTGCTCACAAACCCTTCAGATGATTTTGCTTCTGCTTCTTTCTACACCTTCTCATTGGGTATGCATCTGGCTCAGGAAAAATACATGTCTTGTGTACACACTGCTATATTTTAAATGGATAACCAACAAGGACCTACTCTATAGCACAGAAAACTCTGCTGAATCTTATGTGGCAGCCTGGATGGCAGCAGAGCATAAGGGAGAATGGATACATGTATATGTATAGCTGAGTCTTTACATTGTTCACCTGAAACTATCCCAATATTACTAATCGGCTATATGAGAGTGCTAAGTCACTTCAGTCATGTCCGACTCTTTGCAACCACATGGACTATAGCCCACCAGGCTCCTCTGTCCATGGAATTCTCCAGGCAAGAGTCCTGGAGTGGGTTGCCACTTCCTCCTCCAGGGGATCTTCCTGACCCGGGGATGGAACCCACGTCTCTTACGTGTCCTGCGCTGGTAGGCAGGTTGTTTACCACTAGTACCACCTGGGAAGCCCCAATACAAAACAAAAAGTTTTTTAAAAATACATGTCTCTGTCTCCCTTTATCCACCTGGGCTCTTCTCCTCCTTCAAATCTGTCCTCAAACTCATCTCTGGGAATAACTGGTTAGCTCAGCTAACTCTTTATTTCCTTGTACTCTTTGTGCTTAGTCGCTCAGTCCTGTCTGACTCTGCAACCCCATGGACTGTAGCCTGCCAGGCTCCTCTGTCCATGGGGATTCTCCAGGCAAGAATACTGGAGTGGGTTGCCATTCCCTTCTCCAGGGGATCTTCCCAACCCAGGGATCAAACCAGGTCTCCTGCATTGCAGGTGGGTTCTTTACTGTCTGAGCCACTGGGGAAGCCCTAGCTCTTGGGAAAACACATAGACACTCAAGTCAGAAAGAACTGGGTTCTAGACCTAAAGTGACCAGCAACCAGCTGTCTGAAAGGTGAGTCACATTTAAAAATAATAATAATGATTCCTTAGCTGTAAAACAGATGTTAATACCTACCCCTTGCCTAGTGACAGCAGATGCAGTATGATCTGGTTGAGTGATTGATCTCAAGAGTCAAACCACAAGAGTTTGAATCCTGGTGATAGTGCCTTGAGTCAATTACTGACTTGCTCTAAGCCTCAATTTGCCCATCTGCAAGGTGGGCTCATCTGTAAGCGGGCAGCAGAGGATGAGAAGGTTGGGTAGCATCACTGATTCAATGAACACGAAGTTGGGCAAACTCTGGGAGATGGTGAGGGACAGAGAGGCTTGGTGTGCTGCAGTCCATGGGGTTGCAAAGAGTCAGACACGACTGAGCGACTGAACAACAGCAACATCAAAGTGGACTGAGAGTTGCACCAACAGAGTTCTGAGAACTACAAAATGAGATAATACATGTAAAAGACTCAGCAGAATTATCTGCATATTGTAATTGCTCAACAAACGTTAGTTGTCTGTTATTATTTATCACCCACCTGGTCAAGGGAATGTGAATAATTAAAATAAAAAGCAATTAATTAAAATAAATGTAATAAAATATATAATCATAAATAATAGTTTAAATAATATATTAAAATATATAATTATAAATGATAATCAAATAAGTAATTGATAAATAAATAATTGAACTAATTAATTAAAATAAATGTAATTAAAATGAAAAACAATTAAAAAGTAAAATGAATCAGCAGTGGGCTGAAGCTGACTTGTATCAGTTTGTGAGACTCTGTCTTGATTTTTTTTGTTTAACTTTTTGATATTGGAGTACAGTTGATTAGCAACGTTGTCATAGTTTCAGATGTACAGCAAACGGATTCGTGTAGCCATTCTTTTTCAAATTCTTTGCCCATTTAGGGTGTTAGAGACTCCGTTATTTAATGATAGGAGCTTTGCAAACAGATCGATGGCAACTTAGTAGCCTGAGATCAGCTGTGACATCAGGATTCACTGCAAATATCAACAAATACTAGATAGTGGGGGTGGTGACGCTTTGTTATTCTTTTTTCCAAGAGTCTATTTTCAAGCATTTACCAGCACCATTGACCTGACCCAGGAACACAGCAGATACTCTGTGAGCAAATGTGTGAGTTTTCTGTCCTTCTGCAGTGATTCTGACCATAATTCTTTCCTTCAAGTCCCCACTCATGATAAAGCAGCCAGCCTGCGTGTCTTTCCTGGTGGCACAGTTGTGAAGAATCCAGCTGCCAGGGCAGGAGACACAGTTCCATCGCTGGGTTAGGGAAGATTCCTCTGGAGAAGGGAATGGCAACCCACTCCAGTATTCCTTGCCTGGGAAGTCCCATGGACAGAGGAGCCTGGTGGGCTACAGTCAGTGGGGTCGCTAAACATCTGGACGCGACTGAGCGACTAAACAACAACAGCAGTGATTCTGGCTCTAATTTGTTCGGGTCTCCGCCCATGATAAAGGAGCTCGGCCTCCTCACTAATGGAGGGGCGCCCTCTAGCGACATAAATAGTAATACACTCTGAAATGTCTTCACTATAATAAGGATGAGTATAAACTACTGATCCCTATTGTTAGGGCTTCCTTGGTGGCTCAGACGGTAAAACGTCTGCCTGCAATGCAGAAAACCTGAGTTCGATCCCTGGGAAGATCCCCTGGAGAAGGAAATGACAACCCACTCCAGTACTCTTGCTTGGAAAATCCCAGGGACAGAGGAGCCTGATAGGCTACAGTCCATGGGATTGCAAAGAGTCAGACATGACTGAGGGACCTCACTTCTTATAAACTGCCACCTGGAGGCAGATCTAGCCCTCTCCCTGATTTGAGAAATGAAGTTTTATTGGCATACAGCTACATTCGTTCATTTACAAATTGGTTTTGTCTATTTTTACACTACAAAGAATTGAGTAACCGAGATCATATGGCCTGTGTGTGCATGCTAACTTGCTTCAGTCATGTCCAACTCTTTGCCACCCTATGGACCTAACCCACCAGGCTCCTCTGTCCACGGGGATTCTCCAGACAAGAATACTGGAATGGGTTGCCATGCCCTCCTCCAGAGGATCTTCCCGACCAGGGATCAGACCTGAGTCTCATGTCTCCTGTACTGGCAGGAAGGTTATTTACCACTAGCGCTTCCTGGAAAGCCAAGGAAAGCAGACTTCACGTGTAACTCTAGGGCCTACGAGGTCTAAAATATTTACTATCTGGCCCTTTACAGAAAATGTTTGCAGACCCCAACCTGTAGTACAATTGTGTAAGCTACTTTCTTTACCTTTACCCACCTATTTTCATAGACCTCAATCCTCAAATTTATTGGCTGCATGGTATTTCTTATCCTATGGTTGTAGACATAGGTCATTTCCAACATCCGTATTATAGACAGTCCTGTAGTGAATCTGTTGTCATTTCATTGGCAGAATGCTGAGATATCCCCAAGGTAAAGAGCTCAGTGTGCTACTGAAAGAAAGCACTCAGCATTTGTGCTGCTCATTGCCAGTGGGGTTTGAGGTAAAGCTCTTAACGCGTTCTGAACCTCAGCTCCCTCATCTGTTAAGTGGGACTAACAGTATTATTTGTGTCCCTGAGTTGTTGTGGGGAGCAAATGAGATCATTTATTAGCTGGTCTTTCACAAGCTACAAAACAGTTCAGTAATGTTGGTTTTTATCACCTACATAGCTGAGGGAGATGTATATGATTTTCCTCGTTAATCACTTAGGACTCTGTGCAGAACACAAATTCTTATTTTGAATGTGCCCCTGAAGCCATTTCCAACCTCCCGGGACTGGTCCCTAAATCATGCTTGTTTCCTCAGAATATAAGCTCTTGCCAGTGCTAAAAGGCAAAGTTTATACCTGGGGGAGGGGAGTGGAAGATGAAGGGAGATAGGAGACACGTGGAACATGAAGTCTTCAGCCTCAT
>NW_011495059.1:2252528-2266675 GCF_000754665.1 Bison bison bison
TAGAGGCTGAGTCTAAGAAGTGAGCCTTGTTGCTAAAAGGAAACAGGTCTGGGGGCTTTCTGCTTAGCCTGGCAGAGAAGAGGCATCTGGGGCAAGAGAGCAGAGAAGCCAGGTGAGACTGTGACCTTCAGGGATATGGTCTGCTCCTCCTGCCTCAAACCAGTCCCTGGGCCAGCTGCTCCCAGCAGTGTCGCTGGGGAGGGTGGCCCCCAATCCCTGAGGTTTTCCTTTTTTCTGCCAGTATCTTTGGCATCCCCCCTTTCCTTTGTCCTTGCTCCCCTCATCCCCAGCAGGCATATGTGGCTTAGAGATGGGGTATCAGATGCCCACCATAGTGATACCTAAATGCCCCGTGAGCAGTCCCTCCACATGGTCTATTCGCAAGCACACAAGCCGGGAGACTTCTAACTGAAAACACACGTGATACCACCTGCTTAGTCTTCTGAGTAGGCCACAACGGAGCGTTCATGTCTCCCATTCTCAGGAGCAGCTTTCAACTACTGACTGATGGCAACGGCAGAAGAACACCTCTGCTCCTCACCTCTCTGCATAAGGAGGGACTGGACATTTCCCTCCCAGAGGTTTTCTGAAGGTTTGAGCCCCAGTTGCCTGAAGCAGTAATCTGCAACATGTCTTCCCTTTATTAGCTCCTTTCTTCCCCCTATCCCCCTACATATATATTGATGTCTTCCAAGATCCCTGCCCAAAGAAAGTGCCAGCAATTACTTTCTTATCTCAGGGTCTGTTTCGAGGGCAGCCACCCTAGAACTTCCAGTTACTATCCCCTGCTTTATGCCAGACCTGCCATCAAGCAAACCATAATACAAAGAAGAAACACAGGGACTTCCCTGGTGGTCCAGTGGTTAAGAATCCACCTGCCAACGCGGGGGACGCAGGTTTGATCCTCGGTTAGGGAACTAGATACTGCAGAGCAACCAAGCTGTTGGCCACAACTACTGAGCCTGAGTTCTGCAGCTCCTGAAGCTCATGCACCTAGAGCCTGTGCTCCATGACAAGAGAAGCTACCACAGTGAGAGGCCCATTCACTGCAATGAAGAATAACCCCGCTCTGCACAACTAGAGAAAACCCACGTGCAGCAGTGAAGACCCAGTGCAGCCATAAATAAGTAAGTAAATAAAGAGGGAACACACACTCCTTACATGGCCAGCATGAGCTCCCTTTATGATCTTACCTTTAACCACTGCCCCCTCACTCACTTCTTTCAGCCACACGAGTGCCTCTGAGGTTCCTACAACATGCCAAGTTCCTTCTGACCACAGGCCCTTTGCACATGCTATTTTCTCTCCTTGGAACGCCTTACCCATCCCTTAGCCCAGATTTCCAACTTAAATGCAACTTCTCCAGAGAAGTCTTCTCTAATCACCTTGCCTAAGCACAGTCCTCCAGTATTCCATCTCAGTATTTTATTTATTCACGGATTTTCTAGCATTCATCAAAATTTGTAACGATGGGCTTCATTGCTTATTTACTTCTCTCTTAACTATCTACCTTTCTAGACTAGGCAGGGATGAAATCTGCCTTGCGTGCCTGTGTGCTTAGTTTGCAACTCTGTGGACCATAGCCTGCCAGGCTCCTCTGTCCACAGGATTTTCCAGGTAAGAATAATGGAGTGGGGTGCCATTTCCTCCTCTGAGAGATCTCCTTGACCCAGGGATCGAATCCCCATCTCTTACGTCTCCTAGCATTGACAGGTGCGTCCTTTATCACTAGTCCCACCTAGAAAGCCCTGAAAGCCCTGAAATCTGTCTTATTTACTCTTACATCACTAGTGCCCACTAGAGTACTGAGCACATAGTATTAATAATAGGCACTTGATATATACTTATTGGATCAATGAATAAATGAGCCAATGAATAAGTGCAGATACTTTCTGTATTCCACTATCCCTATTTGTGAACTCATCTAACTTGCCCTCACCAAACACTCACATGCATGATTGCAATGTTCTTAAATATATTACCATTTTTTTTCTCTCTGTGCCCCCAAAGAACTTTATTTTTTTAACTTTTTGTTTTATATTGGAGTATAGCCAATTAATGGGGGCTTCCCAGGTAGCACTGGTGGTAAAGAATCTACTTGCCAACGCAGGAGACATGGGTTCAATTCCTGGGTCAGGAGGATCCCCTGGAGTAGGAAATGGCAACCCACTCCAGTATTCTTGCCTGGTGAGTTCCAGGGACAGTGGGACCTGGCGGGCTACAGTCCATGCAGTCACAAAGAGTTGAACACGGCAGAGCACAAACTGCACTGCATTGCACTGCGTAGCCAATTAACAATGCTGAGAGAGTTTCAGGTGGACAGCAAAGGGGCTCAGCCACACATGTATCCATTCTTCCCCAAACTCCCCCCTCATCCAGGCTACCACAGAACATTGAGCAGAGTTCCCTGTGCTATACAATAGGTCCTTGCTGGTTATCCATTTTAAATATAGCAGTGCGTACATGTCTATCCCAAACTACCTATCTCATCCCCCGCATCCTTCCCTTGGCAACCATAAGTTCCTTCTGTAAATCTGTGAGTCTGTTTCTATATTGCAAGTAAGTTCATTTGTACAGTGTCTTTTTAGATTCTGCGTATAAGGGATACACCATATTTCTCCTTCTTGTCTGACTCACTTCACGCAGTATGACCATCTCTAGGACCATCCATGTTGCTGCAAATGGCATTATTTCATTATGTGCCCCCAAAGAACTTTAAATCAGTTATCAAAATATGTTTGTTGAGATGACAAATGTAAGTATAAAGATGAATAATTCAGAAGTTCAGAGTCATATATCTTCCTTTAGTGCAATTCTACAACCCCAGAACAGGAAATGTTTTCCACGTCTCAGTTTCATCACCTGTACAATGAGCACAATAATTTGGCCTCAACACCAAGGATGGGCAGACGGTGTGTGTGAAAGAGGCTTGTGAACTGCAAGGCCACCCCCCCAAGACTCTTACTGAATTCCCTTGTAGGGTTTTGTACACTGCCACACCAATCCCTTACTTTCAACATGGCAAATAGCAAAATGCTGTAAGCCTTCAGAGTTCGCTGACAGTGACTGGCTGTTCCCCCCGTTTCTACCTCAAGTGCACTTGAGGCAGAAAGCCAGAACAGAAGCTTCCTGAAGCAAATGAGGCTTGTCGAGAATGCGTCCTTAATTGACTCCATCTGGATTCACTAAGCCAGTCTCTGGGTGGGTTGTTTCAGGACCCTGGACAGCTCCAGGACCCGAAGTAGAGCCCAGACGGGGCCCCAGGGAGGCATCACAACCTGGTGTAGGATCTGATCCAGGGGGAGCCTGGCTTGATGGGATCTGTCAGAGAAAAGTCAGTGGTGAGAGCAAGGGTAGTAGATGAGGTGATTTTGGTTTTGCATGTAGTGAATCCAGGGAAGGCCACAGTTTGAGTGAAGGAGGAAAGTGGGAAATCTAGACAAATGAGGGCTTCCCTGCTAGTCTAGTAGTTAAGAATCTACCTGCCAATGCAGGGGACATGGTTTGATCCTTGGTCTGGGAAGATCCCACATTCCACCACAAATACTGAGCCCATGCACTGCACCTACTGAAGCCCACACACCCTAGAGCCCACGCTCTGCAACAAGAGAAGCCACCACAGTGAGAGAGTAGCCCCTGCTCACCACAACCAGAGGACATGTTTGTGCAGCAACGAAACCCAGTACGGCCAATAAATAATAGGCAAATGAATCTTAAATTTTGCTGTCAACTTATCCTCATCTGAGGACCACATGAATAGATGTCTGAAAAGATTTCAATGGCCTCCTGAAGTTAGAATTCATAGAGTTCTCACTAGGAATCAGAATCAAGATGGAAAGTATGACTTTTTGGTGCCCAGTAAAACTGGACTTGAATCTCATCTCCATGCCTTACTTTCTGTGTGATTGGCGTAATTAGTTCAACCTCTCTGAAATCATATTCCTCATCTACACACTGAAGGTAATAGTACTCATATTATTGAATACCGTCCCCAATTCAACACTTCTTCCTGCATCCACAACTGGCTATGGCCTTGTCACGGGTCGAGAAAATGTCTCTCCTTTGCTTTTGTATTGGTCCCGTGACTTTTTGGTCAATGATATATGAATGGAAGTGCCATTCACATGAGATGAATGGATTCTGGCTAGCTGATTGACAAGAGGATTAGCAGAGAGATGTGTGGACCAGAGCCACAACAACCAACCCACAGACTTGCAGTGAGAAGCAAAACTGTTCCAGCCAAGCTCTGCTTGAGTAAGTCAAGCTCCAGCCAATCCACAGACATGTCAGTGATAATAAACTATTGTTTCAAGACACTGAGTTGTGGGGTGGTTTGTAACACAGCAATAGCTAACAGATACAATAACTAATAATACCAACCTGTAGACAATATATGAGCTTCCAGTATAGTCACACATACGAGAAGGCCCATAGAGAAAGGCCATTTCTTCCCCTCCCCTTAACGTGAAGTTTTTCTGGTGGTTGCTGCTTCTCCAGATATTCCCAGCTTCTGCTTCTGAGACAACCCTCAATGACATTAATGAGAAGAATATTTTCCTCCCTGTTTCATTTGCCTGGTGCCAATTAACTCCAATTTATGGAATTTTTTCTGGTTGGTAATTACCCTGGGAAATGTATTTTGGACTGTTTCAGAAGACATTTCACCCTCCTCCTTGAATTTGCTGGCTATGGAACAGAATTATGACTGCTAAGTCTCAATTGCAAGGGAAAGAGACTACTGCATTATTTATTTCTTTGTATATATCAAGTCAGGTAAGAGATATCAGGCTATTCAAATCTCTTATTAGAGAAGAGAGAAGTCTCAAGGCTTTGGTTTCTCAAGCTGCTATAATTTCCCTATGACCAAGTTCCAACTGAAGTTAATTATATCCCTAAGCCCTGAGCGGCCCTACAAAGCCAGGTGACTCATTCGTTTATTCTTTTATTTATTAATTCTTCCATTTCCTCTGCTGTATGAGACAGTGGTGATACACATGAGATCTGGAGTCATTGCCTGGGTTCAAACACTGTCTCTGCCAATTGGCACATGTGCGATATTAAGGAAATTACTTAATCCCTATGAGAGACTCAGTTTCCTTGTCTGTAAAACGAGAATAATAATAGTGATCATCTCATCAGATATGAAACTAAAATGAGATAGGGCGTATAAAGATGCAATGTGTTCAACACAGAGCCAGGTTTAATAAAGGCTTACCCCCCATTTCCTGTGAGCTCTGCTCTGCCCTGGGGATACAGGAATGAATAAGACAGCACCCACGACAAGGGAAAGCCACAGTCTTGTGGCAGGAACAGAAAAGTGAGTCAGGTTAAGGACGGAGTGCTGTCGGGTCAAAGACAGCCCACCCAACCCAGCCTGGGGTATAAAAAGTCAAAGAGGGCTTCCTGAAGAAGGTGATACTTAAACTGAGTTTTCCAGAATTGCATCTTATTTGTCCTGATCCCTACCCAGGATCCCACAGTCCCCAGACTGTACTTCCACATGCCCCAGACGGAATGGGAGAAGCACAGAAGGGTCTAGAAAGAAAGACAGTTAATTCATATTTATTAAGCCCCTAGGATGAGTCATATGCTTTAAACTTGATCCTCACAAGCCTACAACATAGTTTTGTTGATTTCCTTCTACGTGTGAGGAAATTGAGGCTCAGGGAGGTTGTCTTACCCTGAGTCACACAACTAATAAACAGCAGATCAAGGATTTAAGCCCAGATTTCCCAGGTCTATCTTTTTGATGCCCTCGAGAACATTCTGAAAGGAAAAGAGGACCAGTTATTGGCTTGCTAAAGATGGAAGAGCCAGATCTGCCAATGCATTTCCTCTTAACTGTAATTCTACAATGCAGTTAATAGATCATCTGAAAATTAATCAAAATCCATAATCAGAGTCAGAACTAAAACTTTAACATTCCCAGAGCTTTTGCAAGGGTTCGTGATTCCCTCAGCCCTTCGGGGGAAAGTAAAAGTCAGAAATCCCATATAGAAAGCATCTTGGTTTAGGGCTGTTATTATTGGGATAGTAACTTCCTTTGTTGCTCCAAGAGAATGAAATATCTCCATTTCCTTTGCCTTTAAATTCAGGACACAAAACACAAAATACTAAACATATAACAAGGATGCAAATGTCTTTCATTTGTGGGACTTCTCTGGCAGTCCAGTGATTAAGACTCTGAGTTCATAATGCAGGGGAGTCCAGGTTTGATGCCTGGTCAGGGAACTAGATCCTACATGTGACAACTAACAGTTCAAATGCCTCAACTAAAGATCCCGTGCGCTGTTACTAAGACCCAGCATAGTTAAACAAATAAATACATTTTTTAAAAAAGAAGAAGAAAGGAGAGGGACAAACGCAAGAGAAAAAATTGGGAGAGTTAAAGAAGAGAGGGAAGGTGGTGGGAAAGAAAGAGACAGAAAACGCCAGGCTTGGAGACAAAGTTTCAGCCTACTATGAAGCAATTTCAAGCATGACATTGCACTTGGCCATGCCTCTCCCAATGCACCCACCTGTTTCTCCTTTAAAGGACCTTTATCCAGCAGTGCATCCTACAGGGAAGAAAATTATTCTCAGAACAAATGTAAACACACCCTGAGAAATGGATGAAATAAAATATGGGGCCAGGGTTTCCCTGTCTATTAATTTGAGGGCATTGGTAGAAAATTATTTCAGTGCATTTTCAAGACACTTCCTGGGAGACCAAAGCAACAAACTGATCCCCCGAGGCCCTTTTAATCTCTATGACGTTGAAAACATCTCCAACAAAATCATTTCTTAGGTCAAGAAGAGACTGAAGAGACATAGCTGAAATCAATGGATTTTTCTCAAATCCATCAGGTTTTCCCCATGAGCTGAGAAAACTGGCCATACTGGCTGACTACACAGCCCTCTTCTGAGTCTTTAGGCATTTATTTTTTTCCTCCAGGAGCTCAGGCTCTTGCAGCTGTCTGTGAAATGTAAGCAGAAGGACATGCTGGAGACCAGCGAAGGTGAATAAATCTGGTCTGACACCAGAACCAGTTCTGATCCATCAGACCTAAACAGCCAAGGTGTGACAAAGCTTGAGAAAGTCCCCTTGACCTCCCAAGTCCCTCCGACTCCTCCCCTAAGCCTTCAGGCAGTCCGTCAAGGCCAGCTTGGGTCCCCCATATGAGAGGGTCAGGAGTGGTAAAGACCCGGAATTTCCCTTACTGTTCCGAGGCCCTACCCCACCTAGGTGAGGAGGAAGAACCTAAGATGTGTGTGTACTCAGCTCCCACCATAGACAGACCCCAGGGGACACCACCATCTAGGATGTGATCAAAGCTAAGAGAATCTTGGGACTTCTTCACCAAGAATCTAGACACGGGTTCAATTGCTGGTCCAGGAAGATCCTGCATGCCACAGGCAACTAATCCTGATGAGCCACAACTACTGAGCTAGCACTTGAGAGCCCGAGCACCGCAATAAGAGAAGCCACCACAGTGAGAAGCCCGAGCACCGCAACAAAGAATAGCCTCACTCACTGCAACCAGAGAAAGCCCGAAGGCGGCAGTGATGACCCAGCACAGCCTATATATATATACACTGAAAGAATATTTAGATTATAGTCTTGCTTTTTGTTACCATCTCCCCCCAAAAGAAAAACAACGGAACAAGTAACGTACTAATGCAATATCAAATAAAGCTATGGCGAAATAGAGAAAGTGAAAAGTGAAAGTCCCCCATGATCCACCACTCCCATTCCTTCCTTCTCCCCAGAAGTAACTCTTCATCAGAACTTGGCGTCCTAGCCTTCTAGATCATTTTTATGCATTTGCCTATATGTCCCAATACCTAAGTAGATTTAGGGATAATTTTGGGCAAGTAGATTGAGCTATATATACAGTTCTGTCGCTGTCTTTGATATTCAACAAGGTATCTCTCCTTGTTTTCTCATATTTCCATGTCAGCACATAAAGTTTCCCTTCGTTATCTTTATGCACTATGATAGTTTGATAGATAATTAGATCATTGCCAATTTTTCATTAGTACAAGCCTGGTTGCAATAAACACTCCTAGTACTTAGATGTCTGCACGAGAGCTTCAGGATTTCTGCAGGATCAACAGATATCTCAAAGGGGAATTGTTGAAGTGATTTTCCACTTAGGGAAACTGCAGTCCAGAGACAAAGAGTTTATTGAGTTTACGTAACATGTTAGGGGCAGAACTGGGATGAGACGTGAAGGGTTCCAGGTGCCTGGTCAGCCTCCCCCATGACACCATCCTCACCTGGACTGTGAATTTAGACACACCTAATCCACTCCCATGGAGAAGGCAATGGCACCCCACTCCAGTACTCTTGTCTGGAAAATCCCATGGACGGAGGAACCTGGTAGGCTGCAGTCCATGGGGTCGCTGAGGGTCGGACATGACTGAGCGACTTCACTTTCACTTTTCACTTTCATGCATTGGAGAAGGAAATGGCAACCCACTCCAGTGTTCTTACCTGGAGAATCCCAGGGACGGGGAAGCCTGGTGGGCTGCTGTCTCTGGGGTCGCACAGAGTCGGACATGACTGAAGCGACTTAGCAGCAGCAGCAGCAGCAGCAATCCACTCCCAAGGGCTGTGTAATTTCAGACTCTGTATTGAGCAGACCAGAACAAAAGTTCAGAAGCAAAGTAGAGTGTAGCAATTTTAGCATCAGGAGGAAAAGGATGAGGTGGTCAGAAAGGTGTCCAGCAGAGGATAAGGGAAGGAGCATTGAGCTTAGAATTTAAATCCTCCAATTCTAGTCTTGGCTCCACACTCCCTGACCTTCCCCCGCTAACCTGAGTCATTTCACATGACTGAGCCTCTGGGTTTTTTGCTGCAAAACAGATGAAATTTCTACCTTCCAGTTTATTGTGAGAGCAGAACCAAGTGATCGGCTGACAGCATGATAAGGGCTTGCAGTGCTTGAGTTCAGCTGTGTCTCATTCTTTGATCCTCACAAGTCTATGAGGTCAGTCCCGCTTTTGTCCTCATTTTACAGGAAGGCAACTGAAGTACAAGAGTAAATCCTTGCCCACGGTCACCCAACTAGCAAATGGCAGGCCCAGGCATTGAAGCCAGGCCACCTGGCTCTAGAGCTCAAACTCCCAGCCCTACAAGAGGTGCTTGCAACTCGTGGGTGCCCCAGCATAGGCACGGAGTCCCCCAGAGCAGGCCCAGAGTAAAGACCAACTGCAATGCGCTTGGCCTCAGAGGTTCTGCAGCCCAGCCTGCCACATGGGCCTCTCCCCACGGCTGTCCTGTGTCATAATTAACCAGCCCCGCAGAGGTTGCCTGTACCTGGGGCTGGCAGGGCCCTAATGGAAGCGTGCTGGCCATAATTGCCTCCATCCATCACCCTGGCCCTTGGAAGTGGGGACAGAATCTGGCTGGAGATTTAAACAAGCTTTTTCTCTGCAGAAATGAGGGGCCAATGACACAGCCCGGCTTGTGGGGAGTTTGAACACACAGTGCAGACCAAAAGACCAAGCAGTCTTTCTGGTCATAAAAGAAGGGGAGAGAAGGAGGAGGAAGAGAAGAAATGGAGGGAGAGAGAGGGGCAAGATGAGAAAAATCAGAGATACAGAAGGATGATGAGCTTGATAGAAGAGAGAGAAAGGCACTGTGTCAGGGAAGTGCCTCTCAAACTGGACCCCCTTGGGGATAGAGTGATGGGGTAGGAGGGGGATAATGTATGTGTGTAAGAGACATGAGTTTGATCCCTGGGCCAGGAAGATCCCCTGGAGGAGGGCAGGGTGACCTACCCCAGTATTCTTGCCTGGAGAATCCCATGGACAGAGGAGCCTGGTGGACTGTGGTCCATAGGGTCACAAAGAATCAGACTCGACTGTAGCAATTATGTACACACGTGCATGTATGTGTATGTATATTATATGTATGTTTGTGTATATAAGCAAACACCTATATACATGTATTTATGTGTTCTCATTTTGATGATACTTTAAACAAATAAGTATGATCACATTCTGTGTGATCATATTCTGAATTATTCCACCGACAACTCTGGAGCAGAGTATTGCCATAGAATTGAACTGCCCAATCCCCTCCCCATCCCGACCCCAATCTCCCCCCAAGCCCTCCCTCCTCCAGCCTGGGAAATAATGATAAGAACCCTTCCTTTTTCAAGTGAGTGTGGACACTAAGACAATATATATAAAGTACAGAGAACATGATCCTTAAGCATCTGCCATTATTACTATCCCTATTTACAAGATGTTCATAAGGAATAGTTATCCATGCAGGTCGGGAGAGTGTATTCAGAGGAAGGCACTGTGAGCTGGGCTTTGAAAAATGAAGAGATCACCAGGACAAAAAGGAAAGGAGTCAGCTTTTCAAGTAGAAGAGAGGAGGCCCTTGAAACAGGAGTGGTCAGATGTGCTCCAGAACAGCTGGAATGTTGAAAATGAGGGGCAGGTGGTGGAAGATGAGGTGAAGGAGGTCAGCAGGAACCAGACTCAGGACCTCTGGCTTTATGTCCTTGGCTGTGGGAGCCAGAGGCTTCCCCAGGCCCAGAAAGCTCTCCCCACACTCACCATGTTAGCAAGTAGGTAGACTGCCATGGAAGACAAAAAGAAAAGCATTAAATAATAGTAGTATTCCTTTTAGAGCTTCCCAGGGGCTTCCCTAGTGGCTCAGACAGTAAAGAATCTACGTGCAATGCAGGAGATCTGGGTTTGATCCCTGGGTTGGGAAGATCCCCTGGAGAAGGGAATGGTACCCACTCCAGTATTCTTGCCTGAAGAATTCCATGGACAGAGGAGCCTGGTGGACTACAGTCCACGGGGTCACAAAGAATCAGACATGAATGAGCAGACACACAGGGGCACAGCTCCTTTTAGAAGTTTGTCACTATAAACAGGAGCTAAGTTGTACAATTTACATTTTACCCAGAACACATGGGGTCTTCCATCCTCCCTACCCCACATACACAGTCACTTATGCTGGGATAAGATGGGATAGTTACTTATGCTGTGTTTAGTGCATTTAGAGACAAAAGGGAGTTTGGCTGAGTATCATGTAAAAACAAATGTGAGGAAGACACTGCCGTAATTCACCCAGACCCATGTTTTTCTCTTCTTCCTGAGGATACAACTGGATTGCATTTCTTACTGTAGCAGTTAAGTGTAGCAGACACAGTGCATGCTTTGCCCCTTCCTCTTGGATTCCATTCACTTTTCCTGCATGTCTACCCTCCTGTTTCTGAGTACTCTAATTCCAAGGATTTTCCCCTGCAACTTTCTTTTGAGGATGGTCCTTAGCTAATGGAGCCCTGTACTGGCAGAGCGTCAGAAATGCTGGGAGCTCCCCTGCCCCTAGAAGAGCCCTTAGCCAATGTGTGAAAGCCTGGAGCCCTTGCCTTGAAGTGGGACCTACTCTCAGGGGTAATTCACACTCCAGAGCTCCCCACAGGATCATGCCAATTTGGGGGGGGAGTTGTCTGAAATTATGTCCACACTTACCTTCTTTCCCTTCCCTTCCCAGTCCTGCCTACTTCTTTGTTGGTTTCTCCTGGGAAACACTTGGGACACACTCATTTGTGTCCGACTCTTTGTCACCCCATGGACTATAGCCCGCCAGGCTCCTCTGTCCATGAGATTCTCCAGGCAAGAGTAATGGAGTGGGTTGCTATTCCCTTCTCTAAGCTATCTTCCTGACCAAGTGATCGAACCTGGGTCTCCTGCATTGCAGGCAGATTCTTTACCATCTGGGCCACCAGGGCAGCCCTCCTAAGGAGGTCACCTGCACATGAATCCTTGCTGAGCGCCTGCTTCTGGGGGCCCCAGCCTAAGCCACCTTGTGACTAAATGGAGTAAGACTGCTACTTCTTGACTTTGCAAAAAAGCCCATGTATGCTTATGTCTGCTCTTTTCCCTTCAAGCTGATGAGAATAGAAATAACCTAGAGGGTCACCTTAGAAAACACTTAAAGTAAGTCCCACACACAAACAAGTTCCATTCCGAGAGTGATTTCCTAAGTCCAGTTTGTTTGAAAGTCCAACAAAGTCAGCCTAAGTACCCAAGTAACACAATCAGCTATAGAGCACCACACTGCAATAGTGAAACACAGCAGACCCTATAGTCCTTGCCCGCCCCGGCCCCATGCCTTCTGCCTGCCTTTTGCTTGTGGAAAACTTTAGTCAAAGAATAAGTTTAATCAGAGAAGTGAGAAATGGGGAAACCAAGGAAAAGAGTCAGAGGAGACTAAATAATAATAATACAGTCATGAAACATAGTTAAGGACCTTTAGTTCTTTCTCAAGGGCTATAGATAATATTCTGAGCCACATCCTGTGAGCTGTCTTGTAGATACTGAAACCCCAGGTGGAGAAGTTAGCTACATGGTGACCGGATTATACCCAGGATATGAGCTGCCACAATGCAGAGAATTGTCCTCCAACAAATGGGAACAAATGGACCCTGGAAATGAAAATTAACTGTACCTAAAACAACCAAGATGATGCTGGTCAGAGCACTAATCACCAATTTGAAGATGACTGCTGTTTCTGCATGTAGCCCACCTCTCCTACTCAGTCTATAAAAGCTCTCACCCCCTGCTTGGAGGGTGGGCAGCAGAAGGAGTTGGCCTTTGGACAGATGTCTGCCACCCTCCCCGACCCCCTTTCAGTTCCATTCAGTTGCTCAGTCGTGTCCAACTCTTTGCGACCCCATGAGCTGCAGCCTGCCAGACCTCCCTGTCCATCACCAACTCCCGCAGTTCACCCAAACCCATGTCCACTGAGTCGATGATGGCATCCAACTGTCTCATCCTCTGCTGTTTCCTTCGCCTCCTGCCCTCAATCTTTCCCAGAATTGGGGTCTTTTCAAATGAGTCAGCTCTTTGCATCAGGTGGCCAAAGTATTGGAGTTTCAGCTTCAACATCAGTCCTACTAATGAACAGCCAGGACTGATCTCCTTTAGGATGGACTGGTTGGATCTCCTTGCAGTCCAAGGGACTCTCAAGAGTCTTCTCCAACACCACAGTTCAAAAGTATCAAATTTTCTGTGCTCAGCTTTGTTTATAGTCCAATTCTCACATCCATACATGACCACTGGAAAAACCATAGCCTTGACTAGACAGACCTTTGTTGGCAAAGTAATGTCTCTGCTTTTCAATATACTATCTAGGTTGGTCATAAATTTCCTTCCAAGGAGTAACCGTCTTTTAATTTCATTGCTGCAATCACCATCTGAAGTGATTTTGTAGCCCCAAAAAATAAAGTCTGACACTGTTTTCACTGTTTCCCCATCTATTTGCCATGAAGTGATGGGACTGGATGCCATGATCTTAGTTTTCTGAATGTTGAGCTTTAAGCCAACTTTTTCACTCTCCACTTTCACTTTCATCAAGAGGCTTTTGAGTTCCTCTTCACTTTCTGCCATAAGGGTGGTGTCATCTGCATATCTGAGGTTATTGATATTTCTCCCGGCAATCTTGATTCCAGCTTGTGCTTCTTCCAATCCAGCATTTCTCATGATGTACTCTGCATATAAGTTAAATAAGCAGGATGACAATATACAGCCTTGATGTACTCCTTTACCTATTTGGAACCAGTCTGTTGTTCCATGTCCAGTTCTAACTGTTGCTTCCTGACCTGCATATAGGTTTCTCAAGAGGCAGGTCAGGTGGTCTGGTATTCCCATCTCTTTCAGAATTTTCCACAGTTTTTTGTGATCCACACAGTCAAAGGCTTTGGCATAGTCAATAAAGCAGAAATAGATGTTTTTCTGGAACTCGCTTGCTTTTTCTATGATTCAGCGGATGTTGGCAATTTGATCTCTGGTTCCTCTGCCTTTTCTAAAACCAGCTTGAACATCTGGAAGTTCACGGTTCATGTATTGCTGACCCCCCCTTATTGGCATCTGAAACAATGCAAACTTTCCTTTCCACTAACCTGGTTTGTTTACTTGGTTTTGAGCAGCAAGCAGCTGGGCCCCACACACCTTTCAGTGACAATCAGATCAGAGCAGATCAATTGCTCAGTCGTGTCCGACTCTTTGCGACCCCATGAATCGTAGCACGCCAGGCCTCCCTTTCCATCACCAACTCCCGGAGTTCACTCAGACTCACGTCCATCTAGTCAATGATGCCATCCAGCCATCTCATCCTCTGTCGTCCCCTTCTCCTC
>NW_011495059.1:2267249-2287024 GCF_000754665.1 Bison bison bison
AGCATTACTTTACTAGCTTGTGAGATGAGTGCAATTTTGCGGTAGTTTGAGCATTCTTTGGCATTGCCTTTCTTTGGGATTGGAATGAAAACTGACCTTTTCCAGTCCTGTGGCCACTGCTGAGTTTTCCAAATTTGCTGGCATATTGAGTGCAGCACTTTCACAGCATCATCTTTCAGGATTTAGAGGGTATATAATACTTTCCACACAAATAATACAGACATAAAAAAACAAAATATAAAAAAATTTTAATCTTACAGTACAGTACCTTGAAAAGTACAGTAGTACTGTATAACAGCTGGCATCCAGGCTCTGGCATGCACTTTTGCATCTTTGAAAGTTTGCAGCTTGAAGGTTCCTGATAGAGATCTTACTGTGTCAATGATGACAGAACCTCCAACAGCCTGGACTCTGGAATCACTGCATGGAAGAAAGATTTGTGCCAACCGGGAATGTGATACTGGACTGAAAAGTAAGACGGGAACGTCTCCTGTGTGCTACCACTCAAATATCTGTATTTACTTGTCATGGTGGCTCAGGTCACCCCCACTAAAATAGAAAGTAACTTTATTTGAGCCCTTGGTGAAAATCTAGAGTGGCTGAAAGGCCGATTAGGAAGCCATTTCCAGCCCCCCCCAAGGTAGGGCCCTGGTGAGATTGAACAAGCTGGTCCTGTGAGCTGGGATACCTGATGAAAAAGACAGGATTTGAGGCTTCTTCCAACAGGACCAGAACCCCTGGAAGACAGCTCTGCATAAATTCCCAAGCACCTGGGACTCTGTTGAAAGGTGGCCCTTCACAAAGCAATTCACACAGTTCCCATGTAAGAAGAGCAAAAACGAACGTTAATATATAACTGTCCACAATTGCCTATTCTCCCTCTGGATTCTAAGGGAACGTGACTCTTGCTGTCTGAGAAGATCCCTAAGATCCCTTTCTTGAGGAGAATCTGGATAGTAGACCAGCAAATGAAAATATTCACAGAAGTCAGACAGGATAAAACAGTATACATAAAAAAGAGCCAGGACGGGATCCCTGGAAGGTCAGAAAGAGAAACAGAGCAGCCATGTGAGCTGGGTAATAGAGAAAGTTCAAGAGTTTGGACAGAAGAGTTTGGATGGAAGTATAGAAAAGAAATTTACCAGGAGCAGCTGCCATCTCAGTGAAAGATGATAATAACAGCAATGATCTGGAGAGAGGAATTACTATAAAGTGTCTCTGCAATAAAGATGTCCCTGGAGGTGGTCCCGTGTCTAAGACTCTGCACTCCCAATGCAGGAGGCCCTGGGTTCCATCTCTGCTCAGGGAACTAGATTCTACATACCACAACTAAGACTCCGCCTGCCGCAACTAACAATCCCGCGTGCCCCAGTAAAGATCAGAGATCTTGTGTGCGGAAGCACTCACTGCAGCCAAATAAATAAATAGACAAAAAAACTTGCCCAATTAGAAAACAAAAAGATGTCTTCTATTATTGGTATTTCTTTAAAATACGAAGTATAGACTTGAAATACTCGTGACTAACGTTTGGTTCCTAGGTTGTTTCTGGGACGCCAACACCATGAAAGACTGGCCTATTTGGAACCTTGGAATAAGATAGTGTCATAATTCTAACTACTTTCAGGGGTCTCCAGGATTTTGCAGAGAAGTCCAGAATACCTTTCACCTCTGCATTCCCATGATTTTAGACACATTTAAAATATCCTAACCGCCCCTGCCCCCAGATTTCTCAAATGTCTGCCATGAAAACTAACCACCACAATTCACCATTCTATTCTGTGCTCCCCAGGCTATTTGCCTGTGCCTCTAGCACCTGGTTTTATTACCTGAGAGTCAGGTTAACTGATAATGCATTTGATTTTTCAACTTGATTGTGAAATCTTTGAGGATGGGTTTTGGCTTTTTATCCTCACAGCATCTGTCTTACATTCAGTACATGTAAAGACTTCTGTCTTGTTCATCCCTCTCTGTCTCCAGCATTTCCAAGATTATCTGATTGATGGTAGATATTTAGAAAATGTTTGTTGAATGAATATGTGAAATAATCAATCAATCATATCCATCAAATTTGAGCTGATAACAGTCATGGTCTCCAGATTAAGCAGATCATAACATTGTCTCATTGCTACTCAAGTGTTCCCACTAACATGCACCTTTGCAATCAAATTTTCCTTGTGCTGACAGGTGGGACCTGCCTTAGATCCTCAGCAGTTGAGAAAGATAAAGATTGGGAAGTGAAGCCAGAGCTGAAACATACCACATCTACTTCCTGGCTTGCTGGAAAAGCCCCAGTTACAAATATCAAAAAGGGCACAAATACCCTCTTTGCCAAATGAAAATCTGAAATTCTCCAGGCCAGAATTCTGGAGTGGGTAGCGATTCCATTCTCCAGGGGATCTTCTCAACCCAGGGATTGAGCTCAGGTTTCCCGCATTGCAGGAGGATTCTTCACCAGTTGAGCCACAAGGGAAGCCCAACATCTGTATTACTAGGTCACAAAATATATGCCCCTTGCTTCATGGAAAAGGCAAAACTTGGAGCCTCAAATTGTACATACCCACTCTGGTTGCCAGCCAAGCAGCTTTGGTCAGGGTATGTAATGTCTCCAGACCTCAGTGTCTTCATCAGTAGAACGGGCACAGCAACCTCTACCACACAGAAAGATCATGAAGATTAATAGAGATCATTGTAAATTACAGGCCCAGTGCCAACACACAGTGATAGCTCTAAGAATGCTTGTCTCCTTCCTGGCTGATGGCAAAGACACAGATAGAGGTAAAAAAGGAAAATTCATTCTGATATTTTCTGGATGACACAAGAAGGAAGGAGCTATGCGTCTTTCACATTCTTTAAGTTCATCTAAGGAAAGAACAGGGCCATGTGCAAACTCACTGGCTAAAATTAAGTCTTCTCCATAGCTCTTCATAATTTCTTTGTGAGTCAGTGTTTGAGACATGATGTTGACAAGGGGAGAGGGTGGGAGACTGATTCCATTATGCTGTAAACCTATCTCCTCAAATAAGGACAAAATGATAGCTTTGTCCACCTATCCTAACGACAATTTACAATTATGACTCAATTTGTCACAGAAGAGAAACATGCTATTTATTTGTTATTTTTATTTTTTTAAGGGAAGCGTGGGAGACATTTACATGGCTAATGAGAACCAAAGGTGAAATAGCTTTTATGATAACAGAGATAGGACCAGACTTCATTTTTGGCAATTTCCTTCCAATTGAGATGTTGCTGATAATGCTGGACAGTGTCCAGCTTTGAAATGGCCCTAATCAGAGTCCAAATGCTATGGCAACAATCTCTTGAGAAATATCATACCCACTCAGGTGATCTTATGCCTGAGTGAAGAATATAATTGTTACTGTAAAAAATATTTGGTGTGTTACAATTATATGGTATGTCAAAATACAGCATTCTTTCAATGATAGTTAAATTTTCATGGATTTTTTTTACCCTCTTTCACAATATTTAAATAATTTGACTGTGAGACTAAACCATTTAAAAAGGTAAGTTTACCCACATCACTTAATAGCCCTTCATACAAAACCCACATCCAAAGGTCTGAATTCTTTTTAGAAACTCATAATTTATGTTAGAAAAAAAGAAGAGAGAGAAACATGCATCAACAATGTAGATAATTTTAATTCAAAATTGCTCTTGAATTAAATTATTGGAATATTTCTGAGGGGGGAAAAAAATCCAGGGACCAGAATGACCTGGATAATTACCTTCATTATTTAAGTCATTCTGCTAAATCTGTCCTAAATTACTGGCCTTTGAAAGCTTTTGAAAGGAGCAGTTCAGAAAATCAAAACACTCAGTATCTTTAATATGTTTTCCACTGGATTCACAGGCCCATGTGATGGGAAAGGGCAAGGACTTATTTAGACAACCAAAAAAAAAATCTTAGACCCAGGAGAGACCTCATCCTCCACAGTTCTGCAGAAACTTACAATTTACAAAAAAATACTAGCAAGAACATTGTATCTTTTGATCCTAACAATCACTGGAAACATGGACCATAATCTCCACGTTCACAGATGAGAAAAGAGATTCAGAGAGGAAAATGTTTTGTTCAAGGTCACACAGTAAGTAAATGACAAACTAGGGCTGGACCCCCACTCTTCTAACTCTGCCGCCAGGGCTCTTCTCATACCTCTGACACCGGCGAAGTAAGTTAAAAGCAAGGGGGAGGACTTCCCTGGTGGTCTAGGGGTTGGGAGTCCACCTGCCAATGCAGGGGACATGGGTTCGATCCCTGCTCCGAGAAGATTCCACGTGCCTCAGGGCAACTATTAATAGGCCCATGTGGCACTGAGCCTGCGCTCCAGAGCCTTCGCTCTGCAACAAGAGAAGCCCCTGGAGTGAGAAGCCCCTGCCCACCGCAACTAGAAAAAGCCCATGCGCAGCAATAAACAGATAGATGAATAAATAATTCTTTAAAAACGAGCATGGTGGGAATATATTTGCAACCCTTATAACTGATAACTAGAATCCAGAGTCAGTAAGGAAAGACAAACGAAGAACATAAAACTAGACAAAGAATGTGAATAATCAAGTCACAGAAGCAAAAACCCAAATACTTGATAGATACAGCAAGAAAGCCAACCTTGCTAGTAAACGGAGAGAGGGAAAACAATTTTAAAAAGAATCAGGGTATAATTGAATGCTGACTAGATTTGTAAACTTTTTAAAGTTTGGGTGGCATCAATAATTGTTGAGGACGTAGCAAATGCGATGTGTACATTATTGATGTATGAACTGGTATCGCCCCTTGAGAGAACAGTCTAGTGACACTTAGCACACTTGAGGGTATGTATGCCACACGAGAGAGCAATTCTACTTACTCCTAAGTGTCTCGCCTGGAACTAGACTCACAGCTGTGTCCAGGGAGGTGCATTCAGTGTTCATTGCTGCAATTTATACAGTAGAGAAAAGTGGAAACCACCTAAATATTTCTCAGTAGAAGAAGAGATAACCTGTGATTATTCATACAACATGAAAGGTAAAAGGGCTAGCTTTTACAAAAATGGGTAAATCTGAAGAGGAGAATGTTGGGGGGCGGGGCGGGGGGGAAGCAAGGTGCAATTGATATGGACCATAGGATACCAAATAGGTAAATATTGAAAACACAAATAACAGGAGGTTATACTGTTAATAGATTCATACACATGAATAGAAGTCCAAACACAGGAGAGGAAATGATACAGAAATGATACAGAGGTACTCCAGCAGTCAGTCTCTTTATCCCCGAGAGGGGAAGGCTGAGAAAGAGATGAGGAGGGTAGCTATTTCTACAGTGTTCTATTTCTTTTTTAAAAATTCTGATGTGATGAGACAGCAAAAGAGACACAGATGTATAGATCAATCTTATGGACTCTGTGGGAGAGGGAGAGGGTGGGGAGATTTGGGAGAATAGCATTGAAACATGTATAATATCATGTATGAAACGAGTCGCCAGTCCAGATTCAATGCACGGTACTGGATGCTTGGGGCTGGTGCACTGGACGACCCAGAGGGAGGGTAGAGGAGGGAGGAGGGAGGAGGGTTCAGGATGGGGAACGCGGGTATACCTGTGGCGGATTCATTTTGATATTTGGCAAAACTAATACAATATTGTAAAGTTTAAAAATAAAATAAAATTTAAAAAAATAAAAAATAAAAAAAAAATTCTGATGTGTTATGTGCATGTGTGTTTTTGAAATATTTCTTAACAGCAATGCATGTTTTTGAAATGTTTCTTAAAAGTTAAAAACGATGCATTTGAACTTCAGAGGGGCGTCAAGGAAAGGAGGGGGGTGAAGGGTAAAGAAACTGACAATCCCTTAAGGATGGTCCATAAAAGGCTGTCTCATAGCCAGATCCTAATAAAGAGGTCACAGGGCAAAGGAGCAAAGGGGTTAAGTAGATGACCGTAATGCAAGCTATGCTTTCTGTTAAAGGAGAACGAGGGTGTGTGAAAGGATGGGGGAGTGCTGAGTGGCTTCAGAAGAAAAGCTGAAGAGGGACTGCCTGGGGTGAGGTAGGATCTGATTATCTGTACGCCTCTCTTAGATTACTATGATATGCCACTGTTTCTGTGGAGGTCTTCACACCCACCAAACGTGCTGCCCAGGGTCTAAAAGCAGTCAAGTTTAGCACTTCAGAATTTTCAAGTTGCAGAACATGCCGGGAACGTTATCTTTCTATACGGTGCAATAACAACAGCAAATAAACAGCAGGCTCAGAGAGGTTAAGTGCCTTGCTTGAAGTCACACAGGAGGGACCCCCAGCATCCTCACTTCCCCTACACATGCTTCCTCCTGGGGTTCAAATAAGCCTTTTGCAAGTTGCCTACTTCCTGCAACAGATCCCAAGCATTTCCAACATGGCTGCGGATACTTTTTTTTTGTTTTTATTTTTCTCCGTGTGGCCAGAATAAAGCATTTTTTAAGAAAGCATGAGATATTGTTAACACCCAAAGGACTGAGTCAACGAGCTTAGGCCTGGGTGTGTTTAGCAGATCTCCTAGGAAAGTAACTATGGTGTTTTCGGGGTGTGGTGGTGATTGGGCTCAGCTGACCCCAGGAAGCAAACTACTCTGGTAGGGACAAATGTGCTCTTGGTCCCCAGGGGAGGACCGCCTGCTTCCTAACGGACAAGAAGTCCTCGAGCACTGAATTCTCTCCATGATAAGAGCCCTTTCTGGAGCTGATGCCCTCTGCCTGCTGAGGAAGGCAAGCTGAGGCCCTGCCACCTGTTCAGCACATCACCTATGGCTTGACTCAGAGGCAGAAGCTGGGATGTGCCTGGCGGGCCAGTGGTTAACGCTTCACCTTCAAGCACTGGGATGCAGGTTTAGTCCATGCTAAGATCCCGCATGCCTTGTGGCCAAAAAACCAAAACATTAAAAAAGTGGAAACAATATTGTAGCAAATTCCATAATGGCTTTTTAAAATGGTACCCACCAAAAAAGAAAACCTTAAAATAAGAAAACAAAAACAAAACAAAGGTAGAAGCCATTCTTTTCCAACAATTAGAGTTGCAGGTCTGTCTTGTAGGGGAGCAAAATTTGCCACCCTAAAATGACTCTGTGCCATTTGGATTATTTCGAGCTGAAAATAATCAAGACCTAAAAGAGTCAGGAGGAAACTTTGACCTTCCCCCTAACTGCCTAAGGAATTTAGATAGAGGTCCCCAGTGGCTCAGATGGTAAAAAGTCTGCTTGTAATGCAGGAGACCAGGGTTCAATCCCTGGGTCAGAAAGATCCCCTGGAGAAGGGAATGGCAACCCGCTCCAGTCTTCTGGCCTGAAGAATTCCACAGACAGGGGAGCCTGGCGGGCTACAGTCCATGGGGTAGCAAAGAGTTGGATACAGCTCAGTGACTAACATTTTCTGTTCCCAGAATAATCCTATCACCAGAGATCTCTGCAAAAAAAATGGGTTAAGTGATGGAGGACACACAGCAGAGCCTAGAGATCAGAGTCTACTCTGGGTCACACTGTCTCTGCAGAGCCCAGCAAACATTTGTTTACCAGATACTTCTTTTTCAACTCCATGTAAATCGACTTCCTCTTCTTCAATGTCCCAAACCCCTGCCTTCAACACCCACTTTTGTCTTTGGCTGAGGATGACACAAAGGTGAGGATTTCAGCCATTTTGGTGAATTACTCAGTTTTCCTGGGTCTCTCCCAAGCACAAATGTGATCAAACTTCTGTTTGATTTCCCGTTAATTTGTCTCACGTCAATTTAATTCTTAGACTGGTCAGTCTCTACAACAGGAGAGAAAAATCGCTTCCTGCCTGACAGCCTCTCCTAGATGTTTAGTCTTGTCTAATGAGATGGGTTCCATCTGAGCATCAGTGAGGCTGATTGCACCATTAGGAAGAAAATCAGGACTTAAATCAGAAAACTCAAGGTAAAAAATAACCATTCACAGCAGCAACAACAAAAAAAATCCTCCTGCATTTTTTTTTAATCTTGTCAAGGAGCTCTAAAACTCAACTGAAAGAAATAATCCTCCTGTTGGTATGGGTTTTTTGGTTTTTTTTTTCATTTTGTCTAGGCATTTTGCGTCCAGGAATTGTAAAGAGCCAAGAACATTGTGGGAGAAATGAAGAGCTTGGCATCTTAGTTCTGTCTCTGATGTGGACAAGAAACTGCATGAGCCTGGACTCTTGCTAGTGATTCCCCTCAGAACCACACAGAGCCAGACAAGAGGGAAAGAGGAAGCAGATGCTGGGTAAACAGCAGTATCTACTAGAGTGCTTCTCAGCTGGGAACCCCATTTAACAGCTGAGAAAGCTGAGGCTTAGACTAAGTAACCTACCCAAGGTCACATTTTAGAAAGTGGCCAGACCACACCTAAATCTGGTCAGATGTAGTGCCCAGAGCTGTAGTTTTTTCTCATTTCTGGTTAAAAAGTAATGCATGCACATATTTTTTAAGAATGTGGACAGCACTTTAGAAAATGAGAATAAAATAAAAATCATCATCACGAAGAAATAATCGCTGTCAAAATTTTGATGTGTTTAGTTCTAGGCTCTTTTTCTTCAGATCAATGGAAGATCTTTGGTATGTGCTATTTTATCATTTACGGTCTTCACTAAGCCACAAAGTACTGGGTTGGCCAGAAAGTTTGTCTGGGTTTTTCTGTACTACATCATGGAAAAACCCCAATGAACTTTTTGACCAACCCAATACACCCAAGGGCCATGACTGTAGTGAGGCCTGCCAGGTCATCTTTATAAACAAGACAACCTATCGCCCAGCTGTGACTCCCGCTGCTAACAGTTCACAGCTGCCCCTACCCGAGACGCTTGGCAGGTTCTGCCCTCTTTCAGGCACTACTTGAGTTATAAAATCTCAGCTCTCCACCCTTTAGACAGAAAAACTCTAGAGTTCCATTTACGCTCAAACTTCCCGAGGAATCGAGATGAAGCTAGATTTCAGTTTGAAAGGGCATCTTTGGCTTCTTTTCCTCCCTTGTCCTTCTATTTTCACCTCCTTTGAAGTGTCCTTCTACTTATCACTTGCACAAAACTTCTCATCTCAGGCTCTGATGTTACCATCAGCAGAAGAGAAGGACTGAGAAAGTTTTAACTGTGCTAAGGCCTGGGTTGTAATCACCCACTCTTTGAAGGGAGAATGGACCATTTAACTGCTGGCTAAGCCTGGTCAACCACCAGCATTCACATTTCAACCTGGTTTTATGGTTTTCTGTTCCTTTTCACCCTTGCAATAACTCATATAAAGTGCTAAGAGCCGTGTGTCCTGGTTTAAAAAGCCAATTACTTTATACATTTCTATAGCCATGTATTTATAGAATCATTAAGGTCCTGAAGAAAAACATGCATTATTCAGTTAAATTTTATTGCATTTTTATGGGGGAAAATATATGCTGTAGTAGAAGTCTTAATTTAAAGATTCATGAAGATTTTGAACTTATTGATTATCATATTGCCTCCATGCTAAGATATACAATTTAATGTTTTTTAAATTCTTAGAATCAATGAATATATTTAGTGAATGTTTTTTCTCCCATCCACTCTCCTGAAAATTTATTAATATTTTATTTTTATTTATCCACATGAATTTCAGAATCACCTCATCAGATTCCAAGACATTGCTCACTGCCTTCTTCCGGGAATAAAATTTATAATAAAATTAACTCAAACCCATAAGTTAATTTTGGAGAAAAAAAATGACATCTTTATAACATCAAGTATTCTCAATCAGTATATGGTATGCCTCCTTATTTATTCAAGGTTTCATTTATTTCTCCCAATTGATCCCTGTCATCCTCTCTATGAATATTCTGTACAAATTTTATTTAAGTTAGTATTTTATATTTGCATTGTTAATGGACTCTAAGTTTTCCATGGTATTTTCTAACTGGTAATATTAGTATATATACATTCTATTTCTAACATTTCTTGAACATTCGATTACTTTGTGGATCTATCTTACTGCTACTATTAGTGTTTCCATTGATCATTTGGTATAAGCTGTACAGATAACTGTATCACTTGCAAATGAAGATAATGTCTCTTTTTTCCATTGTGATGCATTTTATTTCTGATCCATGTCTTACTACATTGGCTAGAACTTCTATAAAAATTTTAAAAAGAGATCAAAGAAATCGTTGGCCATGGCTCAGATATTTCACCACTAAGCATGAAATTGAGTGCTTAATATATTTTTCAGCATATTATATCAAATGTGTCTACCCTAAGTAATTGAAGGGTTTTCATCAATAATGGGTCTGAGCATTATAAAATGCAACTTTAAGCATTTATTAAATCAAACTCAAGAGGATGTGTGGAATCATTTTACACTTTTGCAGTAGCCGGACCTGGTGCTGAATGTCAGTCCTAGTGCTAACTGTGGCCTTGGCCAATCTAACTTCTTCCTGCTTAAATTTCTTTAGCTATTAAATGATGATAATATAACTCATAAGGTTCTGTGATCCCTAATCAATCTAGTTTGTAGGAAGCGTCTAACACACTGATGACCCCCATGATAGATGTTCCATTACTCAGAATTTTCAAAGTAAATCTTCCTTGGTCCTGGCATAGCATGCATTTAATACACAAATGGATTTAATTTACTGTCAGTTTATTTAAAATTGTTGCTTCCATCTTTGTCACAGTATGTCACATGGAAGCATTCTATTTCCTCTGTGCATCGTTTAGAAGACACCTCTGCCTTAAAAGTTGGAAAGGATACATGTAAACTCTTTTTTATTGACATGTAACCTACATGTCGAAGAAGGCAATGGCACCCCCTCCAGTACTCTTGCCTGGAAAATCCCATGGACGGAGGAGCCTGGTAGGCTGCAGTCCATAGGGTCGCTAAGAGTCGGACACAACTGAGCGACTTCATTTTCACTTTTTACTTTCATGCATTACAGAAGGAAATGACAACCCACTCCAGTGTTCTTGCCTGGAGAATCCCAGGGACGGGGGAGCCTGGTGGGCTGCGGTCTATGGGGTCACACAGAGTCAGACACGACTGAAGTGACTTAGCAGCAGCAACCTACACGTAGAAAATTGCATGAAGGAATGCATTCATAAACCCAACTGGATCCAAAGTGCCTGATGACTGATTTCCAATTTCAGCTCCATGTCAATGGTCCTTGTGTATTAGACACTGATTATGGGCCAGCATAAATGTAAGCACTTCATGTGTCCCATGTAATATGTTGGTCACAAAAAAACCACAAGAGGGAAATGACTCTCCCCCTTTTATACATGAGGAAAATGAGGCTGAAAGAGGTGAGCACTGTGTTTAATCAAGTTATCAGTACAGTGTAATTGATAAAACAGGATAAGACTGGATCTAAAATAAAGCTTCTTCTACGCTAAGCAATGGTGTCTTTGCTGAAATTAAGAAATCTCAATTGGTCTGATTCTTTGTTCATTTTTGGTAATTCATATTTGCTTTCAAAATCATGCACTTGTGACATAATTTCAAATATATCAGAATTAAGTTGTCTGTAATATTTAGACTATATAATTTCCCATTCTCTACTTAATTCCTTTGTTAGTTCAATATAGCTTTCTCTTTTTCTAATTTGTAATTGCCAGAAGTTAATTTATTTCACTGTCATTTTGAAAAGTCAGCTCCTGGGTTTATTCATTCTTTCCCTGTTTTCTAATTAATTTCTGATTCTATCTTTATTTCCTTTCTCCTTGTTTATTTGAATTAGTTTTGAATGTCTTTATTTTAATGCTTCATTCTTTTTAATTTTCTCTTGTTTAAATTGAAAATATTTAAGGTATAACTTTCCTTTGAATACAACTTTGTCCATTTTCTATACTTTTGTGAATGTAGGATTCTCATTTTCCTAATTTTCAAATAATGAATAGTTGCAGTTTTTATGTTGTCTTAGACTTAAAAAATACAGAAATTTTTTTTCAAGGACTTGGAATTTTTCACTGAGATTTTGTACTAATTTTAATTTCACTTCATTCTTCTCAGAAAATTTAGCCAAAACCATCTCTAATATTCAGACTGTGGGTTTTCTTTGTAAGCTAATATAGATTAGTTATGGTAAATGCTATGAACAATGAAGAACATGTTTTCTATCCATTTTCAAAGCACAAAATTTAATGCACATCAATGAAGTAAGAATCAACATTATGAATCCTCCACATTGCCAAAGACGATGTGTTCATTTTCTTATTTTTGTTTGGCTTTTGTTTTCAGTTTGCTTTGGTGGTGGTGGGGGCAGGGGGGGCGGTTCTGATCTGTTTATTGCCCCAACATCTGAAGGATAAAATATATACCTATCAACAGTGAATTTGGATCATGTTGAAATGGGATTACCCAGTACTCTCTGAATATCAGGGTTGTGTACATGTGAGTTTTAAAAAGCCTTCTCAGAAACTCTGATATGATATTCTGGATGTTTTATAGCATCTTGTTAAGAATCACTGAGTTAAATAAATTAGTGTCACAGCATTCTTGTGAATTTTACCTTTTATCAATGCAAAATAACTCCCTGTATCACGGTAACTGCATTTGCCTTGCACTCTATATTTTTTCCCTGATATTAATATTGTCACTCCTATTCTCAGCTTTAACATTTTTTCCTCTCTCTTTTATGTGAAGCTTTGACAAATAGCTATAATTGGCTTCTGGTGCGTTTTGAAGCAAATCTGAGACAAATTGTCTTTTAATGAGGGAATTTCATCTGGTTCCATTTAATGTCATAGCTGATGTTTGGCTTTCACATATATAACTGATTTATTTGACTTATATCAGTCAAATCAGCCTTTGACTTCATCAGCTTATTGTTGTAAAATGCTTCCTTTGAGTTGTACCGGCCCGTTCTGCATCTCTTTGTCCTCATATGCATCCCTTACTCTTTTCTGCTTGGCTGTGTGTCTCAGAAAGGCTGACCTCTACAGGAGGTCCTGAGTTCTCCGATTAGCTGGCTTCAGGCTAGGTTTGACCAGTAGGAGACAGTGGCAGAAGAAGCAGGAAAAAGTCAGGATATTTTTCCTTCTTCTCGCTGCCCTGGATTCATCCCTTCTGTAGCTCCAACTCCTACTGGAAAGACCCCCTGTGGTTGCATTCTCTACTCAGAGACCACTACGTGCTTCTGGGCTTAGCTACAACCCTGCCTTATTCCACCCTTCTAGCACAAGAGTCCCATTCTCTGTCCATATACCCTCCTTCCCCACCCCCCCTTTAAGCAAAGAAGGTATGTCTTGGTTCACATAACTAAAAAGTCCAGGGGATAAAAGTCTTCAGGAATGGTTTGATCCAGGGGCACAAACATTGTCCTCATTGTCAACCGTGTGTTGCTGATGTCTATCATTCGGCACCACTTTCCTCTGTACTGGTTACCTTCTCTGACTGGGTCTTTTGATGTGGTGACCCTATTGGTTTGAGCTTTTCATCCTACAGAGGAGCTAAGCAGTCTCAGTAAAGACTTTCTGAACTTCTCTTCCACAGCTCACTAAAAATTTAAGGGTTGAGTATCACTGGACCAACTTGAATCACATGACCATGCCTGAACCAATCACTGTTGTAAAGCTGATTGATCGTTATAACTGTCTTCTTTCTCTGGGTTTTTCCTCTGCATCCAGAGAGACTATCTTTACTTTGTCCTCCCTAACACAAATTCCATTTTCTGCCATGTCAATTCTTTTTTTTACTGCTTCTAATGCAAATGCAAGTTGTATTATGCCATTGCATTTTCTATATCTTTACAATCTTTATTTCAGATTTTCTCTGTTTGCATCTCAGCAACTTTTTTAAACTTACCATTTTATCTCTTGTTTCTTACGCCACAGAGTTCATATTGAGAGCACAAAGAAGACATTTTAGTCAATGCTCTTTTTACTTTTCCATATTTTTTCAAAAGTTTGCTTTTCTTTTCAATGTAATATTCCTCCCTTTTATGTTCTCTTGTTTTTCTTATTATTCACGCTTGATAAAAGATCAGTTCAGGTGTGTTGCCAGCAAATGGTCTGGATGATCTTCTTTGTCATGATTATTAACCATATGATGACTATTAGAATCCACATCCAGACTTTAAACTGACAGCTGATTAATAAGCACAGACTCAAAATTCCTAGTGGTCTTACATCTGTGCTGAACCAGAATGGGTTATCTGATTTAGTGCTTGGCCTTCTGAATGGGTGGAAGGGAGTTTATTCTGAGATAACTATGCAGGCTTCTCTTTGTGAAAAGCAATGCATGGACAACAGCACAAACCAAGGTGCAGCTGTCCCACAGATCTCCCTCCTGACCCCTCAGTCTGGTGTACAAAGAGGCACACCTGTTCTTGTCTGCCATAATCCCTTCCTTCTTGTTATGGGAAACTGAAGGGAACTGTAGTCCCATAATGGGTCAATACAGAGAAGTGGTAATAGGGAGTGTGGGAAGTTCAACAGCCTCAAAATTAACTTCTATGAATTAGACTTTCTCCCAAAGTCTAGAATCCATGTTATTGAAAAGTAGCAGTATTTTCTCTGTTTTTATGAGTATTTTCATAGGAAGGTGATTGGGGGGGTGGGCACAGAGGGAAAGGCAAACTAAGTGCCACCACTGATGCCATCTTGATCTGAAAGTCCCATCTGTGTACCTGAGTAAATCTCTTCCTTCTCCTCCTCCAGGCTTTGCTATCTGACCCATAATGCCCCTGTCCAAAGGGATATTAAGATGTTATCCCATCTATACTGTTGCCTCCTAGGAGGTCAGCACTGAACTACCTTAGGCCTGGAGGCCTCATGACATACCTTCCCTACCCCACCTCCAGTCTTCCAGGCTAGTTCTTTACTCACATAAGAGTAAGGGGGCAGACTTCCTTGGTGGTCTGGTGGCTAAGATGTCACACTCCCAACGCAGGGGGCCCAGGTTCAATCCCTGCTCAGGGAACTAGATCCCACATGCAGCAACTAAGAGTTTACACGCTGTGACTAAAATCCCACATGCCACCATGAAGATCGACTATCCCATGTGCCACAAGTAAGAACCCCAGCACAGACAAATAAATAATTTTTTAAAAGAATATGGGGGCTGCCCAAAGCCACTCCTCATATTGATATCCTCCTGTTCCCACAACTAATCATTTGTCCTCAAGAAGATTATTGTGAAGTCATCAACATTCTGTGATGTTGATCCAGATTTGGATAAACAGTAAACAAAAATATTAAAATAATGTTCCCATTTCAACAAACTCATCTGTCAGGAACTATAAGTTCACATGCTAATAGGAACAGTGAGACAGGATGTGAGCAGAAATTTTGCAATTTATTGTGACCTAAAGACTAACATATTATTCTTTTACTCTCTCACTCGCAGCCTCCTAAAATTGCTATACAAACTTTGCTCTAGCACTTATATAATTATGACCAGTTTTTTCGTTACTTGGGTGTATGTCCATCTCCTGATGAGGCTCCATGTTCATGCAGGACAAGAACGGCATCTTTCTCATCTCTTTATCCACAGTATCAAGTGTTCAATTCTTCCCCCTGAAGGAAGGAGCTAGGAGCTAAACTCATTAGATGGATAGAGTCAAGACTAGCAGCTGTGTCTCTAACCTGGAGATTCAGGTGTCCCTAAACGCCAGAGGGGAGGGGACGAAAATAAGAATTGGGTGAGTCAGGAGAAGGGGTAATTGGAGAAGGGAGGCTAAGTATAGTTTCCAAAGTGAGAATGAGGATCTTAGGGTAAATATAATGGGCAAGAATATAAACCAGAATATCTAAGAACTAAGAAGAAAAAGGAACAGAAACTGGAGGACAGGATTGCTGTTCCTACTTAGAATTAAATGTGGACAGTTAAGCTCTATTTACAAAACAGCCAGTGTGGCTATGAAATAGACCTCAGTAAATGTTTAATAAATATACACAAGCAAAATGAACTCTGGAAGTGCTCTAACTTTCAATTCTCCCATCCGTCTGCCAGAAATCTGCCCCCCAAAGTTATTCTATAAAGAGTATGTGGTACGTGTGTGCTCAGTTGCGTCTGAGTCTTTGCAACCCCATGGAATATAACCCTCCAGGCTCTTCTGTCCATGAAGTTTTCCAGGCAAGATTACTGGAGTGGTTTGCCATTTCCTACTCCGATATGTATATGTATATATATACACACACACTAGAGAAATGAACGAAATAGTGCTGTTTGCAGCAACGTGAATGGACCTAGAGATGATCATACTAAGTAAGAAAGTCAGAAGGAGGAAGACAAATGCCATGTGATGGCATTTATATGTGGAGTCTAAAATAGGATGCAAATGAACATATCTATGAAGCAGAAACAGGCTCACAGACATAGAGAACAGACTTGTGGCTGCCAAGGGGGAGGGGGGGGAAGGGAAGGGCTGCAGGTTTGAGATTAGCAGATGCAAATTGTTATATATCAGATGGATACACAAGGTCCTGCTGAATAACACAGGGAAGTATATCCAATCTCCTGTGATGAACCATAATAGAAAAGAATATGAAAAAAGAATACATATATATGCACACACACTTTTATATATATATATAACTGAATCACTTTGCTGTACAGCAGAAATTAACACACATTGTAAATCAACTATACGTCAATAAAAAAAATGTTTAAGTTATCCTATGTCTAATGACTGCAAGCCAGCCAACCAACCAGTTTGGTGTGGAAGACTGGGAATTGTGCAGGTATGTCACTTTAAGATCCAGCCCTCACTTGCCTCTGAGCCTGGACCTCTCTCCTTTCTGAGCTCAGTTTCCTTAGATGTAACCTGAGAAGAAGAATCCTTATGTCACAGGGCTTTTCAGAGGGTTGAATCCCATATGAAGCAGCTAAGCACACCAGAATCATTCAATAAATGTTCCTTTTCATCCTTCATCCAGAGGCCTCGTGAGCCTAATGAGGGTGCAGAAAGGATGCTTACTTAACAATCTGGAGTGAAGCAGTTCTGGGGAGCGAACGTGCATCCTTGATTTCATCATGTGCCAGAGGATGGAAATGAACAGCCTAGAGGATTGCGCCCCAGCCCTCGCAGCTGCCTCTCTACTGAAGGATTTACGTTCTGCGTGATTAGGCCTGAAATGGACAGGAAGCTTTATTGTGCCAGGCTGGCAGGGCGTGGAGGAGCAAATTGATAAAGACACCTGGGTCAGTGGCAAGTGGGGTGTTTCCTAATTTATAGAAACACATCGAGTTCTATTACTCAGCCCCTTCCTTTCTGCTCTATCTCACCACCCCTCCTACTAGACCTTCTCTGCCCCTCCTTGACAAATGGTGACTTATTTATGGGCAGGGAGAGGATTTACTGATAAAGATGAGGCACTGGCCAAACCCACAGCAAGTAAATTCCCAGAGAAGCAACATCTGGTCGTTTGACTTCATATAGCAAACCTTTGCTGGACGCTTTCTGCCAGGTGCTGGGACATCAGTCATGTGGGAACACATAGGTCACATCTTGTCTCAGCTTCTTGGGCAGGTAAACTCTGAGTCTTGTTACCTCCTTGGAATAAAATGAAGATAATGCCGGCTCCTGCCCCACAGATAGTAAACGCTCAGTGGCAAGTAGCATTAATTATCAAAGTTGTCCATCCACATTTCCAGATTCCAAACCTTGGCATCTTACATTGCTCAGCCATAAAAGGAATGAAACTGGGTCATTTGCAGAGATGTGAATGGACCCAGAGTCTGTCATATAGAGTGAAGTAAGTGGGAAAGAGAAAAACAAATATTGAATATTAACACATATATGTGGTTTCTAGAAAAATGGTAGAGATGAACCTATTTGTGAGGCAGGAATAGAGATGCAGACATAGAGAATGAACTTTTGGCAGTGGGGAGGAGAAGTTGGGATGAGCTGTGAGAGTGGTACTGATATATATACATTACCATGTGTAAAATAGATAGCTAGTGGGAAGCCGCTGTATAGAACAGGGAGCTTAGCTCAGTGCTCTGTGATGACCTAGAGCGGTGGCATGGGGGTGGGTGGGTGCGAGGAGGCTTAAGACAGAGGGGATATAAGTACACATATGACTCATTCACTTTGTTGTACAGCAGAAACTGACATGACATTATAAAGCAATTATACTCCAATAGGACTTCCCTGGTGGTCCAGTGGGTAAGAATCTGCCTGATTGTTCAGGGGACACATGTTCAATTCTGGTCTGGGAAGATCCCATATGCCATGGGGCAACTAAACCCATGCACCACAACCACTGAGCCTGCGCTCTGGAGGAGAAGCCACCACAATGGGAAGCCCACATAGCACAACTGGAGAGTAGCCCTCACTTGCTGCAACTAAAGAAAGCCCTTGAAGAACTGGAGGTCCAGTGCAGCCAAAAGTAAATAAAAATTTTAAGATACTTTCCAGTAAAAAAGAAAGATAAGAACCTTTCCCCATTGACCGTATGAAGGCTCTAGGAGTCAGATTTGCAGAGAGTATCCCTCCCCTGTCAGATCAACTATACTTAGTTCATTTCTTCTTTGGAATTTTGCTACAGGGAAGGACAAGGATGTGCGAGGCAAAAGCAAGGCACTAACGTTTATTGAGAAACTCCTTTGGCCCAGGCAAGACAGCAATCATTCCAGATGATTCCATTAAGCAGCCCTCTAGTGGGTCCCTTCCTTGCCTTCGGTCTCTCCCTGTCTCTCATCCTCCACAAGGGCCAATACATATTCCTCAAACACAATTCTGACCTTATTTTGGAGAGCTTCTTATGAGCTGCCATGTGAAGGTCATTTTCCTTGGTCTGGCAAGCCAGAATTTTCATGCTATGGTTCCTGGTGGACATCTAGCCACTATTCACTACCACCTCAATAGTCCACCTGGATCATTTACATCCCAAGTAATCAACTTTCACATCATGCATGCTTTTGTGATTGCAGACTTTTATTGATATTGCATTGAGTATACGTACTAGTTTGGGAAAGACTGGCATCTGTAAGCTGTTGATTGACTCTTCCCATCCAGGACCATAATACATCTCCATTGATTATGGCCATCTTTCATGGTTTTCAGTAAGTTTTACAACCACCTTCTTATAAATCCAGATATTTCCAGTTAATCCCAGAGAGTTTTATCATTTTTGTCATTGCTGCTCTTATGAATGGGGTCATTTTTTACATTACATTTTCTAATTACATGTTTCTGATCAAGAGGAATACTGTTTTTTTTCATGTTTAACTTGTATCCAGTTACCTTATTGAGCTCTCTTGTTAGCATCAACCCCTTTTAGCTGAATCTCTTGAATTTTCCATAAAAAAATTCTAGCCATATCCTCTATAAATTATGACTTTTTTAAACAGAATGGTAAAATTTATCATAAGGATATTGAAAGTGTGTTAGTCTCTCAATCATATTCAACTCTTTTGTGACACCATGGACTGTAGCCCTACCAGGCTCCTCTGTCTGTGGGATTTTCCAGGCAAGAATATTGGAGCAGGCAGCCATTCCTTCTCCAGGGAATCTTCCCGACCCAGGGATCAAACCCAGGTCTCCTGCACTGCAGGCAGATTCTTTATCATTTGAGCCACCATATTGAAGCAACTCACAAAACCCAAAGGCCCAGAAACAAGCAGAATCAGATTCTCAAATACCATGAAAATTCAGTCTCTCCATCTGCCCCTTTGAACCTAAAATCAGCAGTCCAATGTCCATTTATTTTTGTATGCATTAAAGCATACAGTTCTTTCCTTGTTTGTCTACTTCAGTTTTGCTGCGTCGCTTCAGTCGTGTCCAACTCTGGGCGACCCCACGGACTGCAGCCTACCAGGCTCTTCCATCCATGGGATTTTCCAGGCAAGAGTACTGGAGT